>NC_138555.1:84453187-84593187 GCF_964273705.1 Natrix helvetica | reverse complement strand
GGTCCACTTTCTCTTGGGCTTGAGGTCCTGTCTGTTGTGGCCCATCAGCCAGCAGAGCTGGCAGGAGATTCAGAGAGTGAGGAGGTTGGGGAGGAACCTGGGCCAGTCCTGGAGTCTGGGGAAGGCTCTGAGGAGGGCTCTGCATCGGAGGCAGAGAGGGGGCCAGAGCCGTCCGACAGTTATCAGCTGCCTTCAGAGTGAGACATCCGTGAGGCAGAAGAACAGCTGGAGCCTCTTCCCAGTGTGCGCATGGGCAGAGTTGCCAGACAAGAAGGGAGCAGCTAAAGAACAGGGGTCGATGAAGGGCCCCTCCCAGGGGAAATAAAAGAGGAGCGAGAGGGGAGGGGAGTTTGCAGGAGTTCGCTTCATTGGTTCGTGACTCTCCGAGGCTCCTTGCCAAGGTCTGCAGATCTCGGCCTGGCAGCTCTCTAAGCCAGATGAGGTCTGTGACTGTAAATCCTCCCTCAAAAGACTTTGCTGGATGGGAAGGAGCAGAATCTTGGTTTTTTTCTTCCTCCCGACCTAGCCTTATGTCTTGGTAGACCTGGAGGTGTTGACTCCCTGGCGGGTTTCTCCTCTCCTAGGTGGCCTTCTCCCCCTCGCTTCTCCAGCTGGCAAGCATGGTCAATGACATCAGCAACCACCTGATCTCCAGCATCACCGTCTTCCGGCACCTTCCGGAGATCCTCGTGCGGCGGAAGTTCGCCCGCGACCCCATTTCGGTCCTCGTGGGTAAGGCAAGCCTCCTTAGTCGGGTCGCCTGTCCTATCATTCCATAAAAGGTCTGTTGGGGTTCAGATCACAGATGAAGAAGAGTTGGAAGGAACCTTGGAGGTCATCTAGTCCACCACCACCTCCCCATCCCCACCCAAGCAGGAGATCTTACACTGTTTCTTACCGATGTCAGTCCTGTCTCGTCTTGAAAGCCTCCAGGGATGAAGCTCCCACAACTTTCGAAGGCAACTTCCGTTCCATGGGTGGATTGTTCTCACTGTCATAAAATTCCTCCTTATTTCCAGGTTGAATCTCTCCTTGGTCAGTTTCCATCCATTCTTCCTTCTCTGGCCTTCAGGTGCTTTGGAGAATAGCTTGACCCCCTCCTCCTCTCTGGGGCAGCCCCTCAAATATTGGAAGACTGTCTCCCCTGGTCCTTCTCTTCCCTAGACTAGCCAGGCCCAGTTCCTGCAACCGTAGGTCGTATGTTTGAGCCTCCAGTCCCTGAATCATCTTAGTTGCTCTTCTCTGCACTCTTTCCAGAGTCTCCACATCATTTTTGTAGTCTGGTGACCAAAACTGTATTGTATTCTAGGTGTGGCCTTACTAAGGCTTTACAGAGTGGTATTAGTATCTCCCTTGATCTTGATTGTCTCCCTCTGTTAATGGAGCGGCGAACACATGCGTTGTAGCTGGAAACGATGCTTCCGTAAGCCTCCGTGACGCTCCAGCTGCTTGGCGGAGCGTCGCGCAGGCGCTGTATGTGCCGTATGCAGAAGCGCCAACAGCTTTAAAAGATGGTAAGGAGGGTGGGCCCTCCGGAGCACCGGAACGGAACAGCACCCGGTGCTCCAGGCAGGATCTGGTAAGATCTCTTAGAATGGAATGGAATGGAATGGAATAGTATAATAAAATATAGAATTGGTATAGAGTAGAATAGAATGAATAATAAAATATAGAATTAGAATAGAATAAAATGAATAATAAAATATAGAATTAGAATAGAATAGAATGGTTAATAAAATATAGAATTGGAATAGAGTAGAATGAATAATAAAATATAGAATTGGAATAGAGTAGAATAGAATGAATAATAAAATATAGAATAGAATAGAACGAATAATAAAATATAGAATTGGAATAGAATAGAATGAATATAAAATATAGAATTGGAATAGAATAAAATGAATAATAAAATATAGAATTAGAATAGAATAGAATGATTAATAAAATATAGAATTGGTATAGAGTAGAATAGAATGAATAATAAAATATAGAATTGGCATAGAGTAGAATAGAATGAATAATAAAATATAGAATTAGAATAGAATAAAATGAATAATAAAATATAGAATTAGAATAGAATAGAATGATTAATAAAATATAGAATTGGTATAGAGTAGAATAGAATGAATAATAAAATATAGAATTGGCATAGAGTAGAATAGAATGAATAATAAAATATAGAATCGAATAGAATGAATAATAAAATATAGAATTAGAATAGAATAAAATGAATAATAAAATATAGAATTAGAATAGAATAGAATGATTAATAAAATATAGAATTGGAATAGAGTAGAATGAATAATAAAATATAGAATTGGAATAGAGTAGAATAGAATGAATAATAAAATATAGAATAGAATAGAACGAATAATAAAATATAGAATTGGAATAGAATAGAATGAATATAAAATATAGAATTGGAATAGAGTAGAATAGAATGAATAATAAAACATAGAATAGAATAGAATGAATAATAAAATATAGAATTGGAATAGAATAGAATGAATAATAAAATATAGAATTGGAATAGAATGAATAGATGGAATGGAATGCACAGGTACAGTATAGGTGATACCTTGCTCAGTAGTAGTAACTGTGAAAGGGATCTTGGAGTCCTAGTGGACAACCATTTAAATAGGAGCCAGCCGTGGGCAGCAGCTGCCAAAAAAGCCAACACAGTTCTAGGCTGCATCAACAGAGGGAGAGAATCAAGATCACGTGAAGGGTTAATACCACTTTACAATCCCTTGGTAAGGCCACACTTGGAATATTTGCATTCAGTTTTGGTCTCCACGATGTAGAAAAGATGTGGAGACTCTAGAAAGAGTGCAGAGAAGAGCAACAAAGATGATTAGGGGACTGGAGGCTAAAACATATGAAGAACAGTTGCAGGAACTGGGTATGTCTAGTTTAATAGAAAGAAGGACCAGGGGAGACCTGATAGCAGTCTTCCGATATCTCAGGGGTTGCCCCAAAGAAGAGGGAGTCAAACTATTCTCCAAGGCACCTGAGGGTAGAACAAGAAGCAATGGGTGGAAACTAATCAAGGAGAGAAGCAACTTAGAACTGAGGAGAAACTTCCTGACAGTTAGAACAATGAATCAGTGGAACAGAAGTTGCCTCCAGAAGTTGTGAATGCCCCAACACTGGAAGTTTTTAAGAAGATGTTGGATAGCCATTTGTCTGAAACGGTATAGGGTTTCCTGCCTAGGCAGGGGGTTGGACTAGAAGACCTCCAAGGCCCCTTCCAACTCTGCTACTGTATTGTATTGTATTGAATGATAAAATATAGAATTGGAATAGAATAGAATGAATAATAAAATATAGAGTAGATTAGAGTAGAGCAGAATATTAGCCCAATTCCTACAACCGTTCTTCCTATGTTTTAGCCTCCAGTCCCCTAATCAGAAATAGATCTGTACTTTGTCTCCCTTTATTTCTTGGTCGGTCAAATCTAAATTCAACGCACATACAAAAAATTTTGTCGTGAAACCGACCACCGGTAAAGACTGGATTGGGCCTGAAAAGCGGACGCAGTGGGCTCCGCCTCATAGGTGGGTAGACCAGGTTTGCCCTGATAGACTGGTCCCCCGTTCCACGACCCCCAGAGTTGAGATGTTCCAGGTCCATTTTATTTTTGGCCCTGTGGGCGAACCTACCTGCAGACTCTTTCTCTGCGCAAAAGTTGAGTTGAGCGATCCCTTTGTTAGAAGATGAACACCTAGACTACGGCACCCAGTTTTGGTCCCCACGCTATAAAAAAAGATTGTTCAGTGAATCACTGCCGTTGTTAAGTGAAACTTGTTTCTCTCCCCCGCTCCCCACTCCCAAATTGACTTTGCTGGTCAGAAGCTACCTGGAAAGGCTGAAAATGGGGATCCCTTCACCCCAGAATGTTGCAACCGTCATAAATGACAGACTTGAATCCTGGGCCCTCTCTAACAAAATGGAATTCGGTTTAGATAAAAGTCAAGCCTAACACTTAGGCCAGAAAAACCCAAAAGCACACCTATAAACTGGGTGAAACCTGGCTTAATGGCGGTCACTGGGAGAGGGATCTTGGAGTCTTAGTGGACAACCAGCTAAATAGGAGCCAGTTATGTGCAGCGGCAGCCAAAAATGCCAACACAATCCTAAATTGCATTAATAGAGGGATACAATCAAGATCAAGGAAGGTACTAATACCACTGTAAAGCCTTAGTAAGAGCACAGCTAGAATCCTGCATCCAGTTTTGGTCACCACACTATAAAAAAAAGATGTTGAGACTCTGGAAAGAGTTCAGAGAAGAGCAACCAAGATGATGAGTAGACTGGAGGATAAAACCTACGATGAAAGGTTGGCAGGAACGGGCATGGCTAGTCTAGGGAAGAGAAGGACCAGGGGAGACAGGAGAGCATCTTCCAATATTTGGGGGGCTGCCCCAGAGAGGAGAAAGAGGTCAGGCTATCCTCCAAAGCACCTGAAGGCCAGAGAAGGAAGAATGGATGGAAACGGATTAAAAAGAGATTCAACCTGGAAATAAGGAGGAATGTTCTGACAGGGAGAACCATCAACCCATGGAACAGAAGTTGCCTTCGGAAGTTGTGGGAGCTTCATCCCTGGAGGCTTTCAAGAAGAGACTGGACTACCCTCTGTCGGAAATGGCCTTAAGGTGTCCTGCTTGGGCGGGGGGTTAGACTAGATGACCTCCAAGGTCCCTTCCAGCTCTGTTACTATTCTGTTATTCGGAAGTTGTGGGAGCTTCATCCCTGGAGGCTTTCAAGAAGAGACCGGACTACCATCGGTCAGAAATGGTGTAGGGTCTCCTAGTTGGACTAGATGACTTACAAGGTCCCTCCCAACTCTGTTAATCTGTCTGTCTGCTTGGTTCTTTTCGTGGTGTGCTCTTAAGGATCTCTCTACCGATTGTGTTGGGTTGTTGGTGAGGAGTCTTAGGAAGATCCTGGGAAACTAAGTCTTCCTTCTTCTTCAGAGCGGGATGAAGACATCAAGAAAATCCAGACCCAGATCAGCAACGGCATGCAAAACAACGCCGCCCTCCTCCAGGCCTACCTGAAGACCTGGGACGTCTACCGAGAGATTTGGGAGGTCAACAAAGATGCCTTCATCAACCGATACCGGCACCTCAACCCACTGGTCTCGTCCTTCGACGCCGATACTGCTCGGTAAGGGTCTTCTCGGGCTCTGGGGTGGAGAAAATAGACTGCCCTCCTGCCGACCCCAACCTAGACGTTGCCTTGAAGGCTTCAGGAGAATCTCAAGAGACTTCCTTGAAGTATTCCAATCCTCCTTTAGACCCAGCTGCTCTCTTTGAGTAAACATCGTCATGTCTTGCAGATGGAGTAGAGTAGATGGGAGGGGAAAGGAATAGAGAATAGAATAGAATAGAACAGAACAGAATAGAATAGAAGAAGAGAGAAGAGAGAATTAAAATATAGAATAGAATAAAGAGAATAGAGAATTAGAATAAAGAGAATGGAGAATTAGAATAAAGAATAGAATAGAATAGAGAATAGAGAATTGGAGTAAAGAATAGAATAGAATAGAGAAGAGAATAGAGAATTAGAATAAAGAATAGAATAGAATAGAAGAAGAGAGAATTAGAATATAGAATACAATAGAGAATTAGAATAAAGAATAGAATAGAATAGAATAGAGAAGAGAGAATTAGAATAGAGAATAGAGAAGAGAATAGAGAATTAGAATAAAGAATAGAATAGAATAGAGAAGAGAGAATTAGAATAGAGAATAGAGAAGAGAATAGAGAATTAGAATAAAGAATAGAATAGAATAGAAGAAGAGAGAAGAGAGAATTAAAATATAGAATAGAATAAAGAGAATAGAGAATTAGAATAAAGAATAGAATAGAATAGAGAATTAGAATAGAATAGAATAGAATAGAGAATTAGAATTTAGAATAGAATAAAGAGAATAGAGAATTAGAATAAAGAATAGAATAGAATAGAGAAGAGAGAATTAGAATATAGAATTAGAATAGAATAGACAATAGAATAGAGAATAGCATAGCATAGCAGAGTTGGAAGGGACCTTGGGGGTCTTCTAGTTCAACTCCCTGTTCATGCAGGAAACCCCATGTGCCTTTTCAGACAAATAGTTCTTCTCCTCATTAATTGTCCTCACCGTCAGGAAACGTCTCCCTTAATTCCAGCTTGCTTCTCTCCTTGGTAAGTTGTCCATCCGTTGCTTCTTGTCCCGCCTTCTGGTGCTTTGGAGAATAGCTTGACTCCCTCTTCTTTGGGGCAGCCCCTCAAAGATTGGAAGACTGTGATTGTGTCACCCCCTCGTCCTTCTTTCCATCAAACCGTTCTTCGGATGAATCCCCCGAAGCATTTGATCAGATCCAGCGTGGCTTTTCCATGTCGGCTGAGCAGAGGCCTCTGAGGACCTCACACCAGGAGAAGGTGTTCAGGATCCCCCCTCCCACACCAATGGTCAATGCAGGCCTCCCCCCCCTCCCCCCCGCACAACCTTGGAGGTAGCATGGAGTCTCCTCGAGGCCTACTAGCCCTTGATAGATCTGTCCCCCCTGGGGATGCCTCCATTTCCCCCCTCCAGGTTGGTGGCCATCCACACCTTGAGTAATGAATCTTCACAAGTTAATTATGCGGTTGGTGAAGAGGGACTTTAATCTCTCGTGAATCTCCTCTAAATCGGCTCCGTTGAGCAATTAGATGCTTAAAACCTTGTCGGCACGAGACTAATCTGGTGTTTGCGCATGGTGGATGGAGATCTTTCAGATCCCAGATGTGTCTGCTAGAAGAGATGTGCCACCAGGTGGTGTCCATGGAGAACCAACCCAGTGGGAGGCTGAAGGGCTACCAGGAGTGGTCTTTCAGACCAGGAGTCAGAGCAGCTGACTGGGTCTGATGGACCCAAAGCCACTGGCCCCTGTAAGACCATTTCAGATCTTCTCAATGGTCCACGAAGACAGGTCAGGGTTCTCCAAGGAGGTCATTGCAGAAAGGTCCCTTGATCTGGAGAGTGGTGCGGTGGCCTAGAGGTGGCGCTCTTGCCTCACAATAAGGAGGCGGTGAGTTAGATCCTAGGTAGAGGCAGATATTTCTCTCTCTGGGCACGTCGAGAATATATATCTGCCGAATATAAAACTCCGCATTGGCAACAGGGAAGAGCATCCGGCCAGTAAAGCACTCAGCTCCATTCAGTTGCCCAGTCTCCATCCCGCAAGGGATTATGGGGTCGTTAAACGGAGATGAATCCGCTGGTCCGGAATGGTTCCAGCAGAGCTGAGCATGGAAACCCACCTCCGAGCAGGAAAGGCCAGGAAAGATAGAAATGCGGGGGGTATTCTCTACATGGAATGTTTCCTCCTTGAGCAGGGGGTTGGACTAGAAGACCTCCAAGATCCCTTCCTGCTCTGTTATTCTGTTACAACCATTCGTTTAGTTTACCCTTTGAATTTACTACTTCACTGTAAAAAGGGACTTACGACCGGTTCCCACACTTAATGACCGTTGAACCATTCCCCGCAGTCACGGGATCATAATTCGGACACTTGGCAACTGACTCTCATTTATGACGACTCCCAGGTCTTCTGACGAGCAAAGTCAATGGGGAAGCCATTGACATCCGTGTTCCTAACTTTACCCCTGCAGTGATTCACTTAACAACTGTTGTAAAATGGAGCAAAACTCACTTAAACCCATGTCTCACTTAGCAGTGGAAATTATGGGCTCAATTGGGGTTGGAAGTCAAGGACTACGTATACAAGGGTAGTAAGCGTATTAATTATTAAGAGTAACTAATTGTCATTAAGAGGCAGACGCGCAGGGCGCCTCGGTGGTCGCCAACGACCGGCATCCCTCCCAGGAGCAGGACAACTGAGGCCCACAGGGCCAAAGTCTCTCCTCCCTCTCTCTCCCCCCATCCCCAACTCATCTTTCCCCGCTGAGCCTTTGGCAGGCTGCCCATTCCACCCTCTGCTGTGGGGCAGCAGGGCCGCTGTGCGTTGCCCTGCCCACTCCTCCTGGAATTAAGCCTCTTACGAGCCACGGCAAACGAGCAGCAGCCGGGAGATGGAAAAAACTGTTTCCATGCAAGATGTCAAAAGCGATTGTGGGAAAGCGTTAAAGCCGGTGGGGTGGGGTGGGGGGGCGTTATGCAGAGTGCCTTTGTGCGAGTTGGATGTTTGTACAGCTCAGCCTCTGGAGACCTCCCATTAAGCGCTGCGTCAACGAGATCCAGCTGCTGCTGCTGCTGCCGGCCGGGGAAGCCCCTCCCTTCCCCAGGCCTGGTCCAGGGTGGGGGAGATGGCGGATGGAGAGAGCCCGGCGTTGGCTTTATTTGAGGGAGGGGATGACAGTCCCTCTTGGCTTTGATCAGTCACGTTTAATTCAAGTAGTCCTCCACTTATGACCCAGAATGGAATGGAATAGAATAGAATAGAATTCAGAATAGAATAGAATAGAATAGAATAGAGTAGAATAGAATTCAGAATAGAATAGAATTCAGAATAGAATAGAATAGAGTAGAATAGAATAGAATTCAGAATTCTGAATATTCTATTCAGAATAGAATAGAATAGAATAGAATTCAGACTAGAATAGCAGAATAGAATAGAATAGAATAGAATTAAATTCAGAATAGAATAGAATAGAATTCAAAATAGAATACAATAGAATAGAATTCAGAATTCTAAATATTCTATTCAGAATAGAATAGAATTCAGACTAGAATAGCAGAATAGAATAGAATTAAATTCAGAATAGAATAGAATAGAATTCAAAATAGAATACAATAGAATAGAATAGAATTCAGAATAGAATAGAGTGAAATGAAGAATAGAATAGAATACAATTCAGAATTAGAGTAGAGTAGAGTGGAATAGAACAGAGCTGGAAGGGACCTTGGAGATCTTCTAGTCCAGCCCTCTACTCAAGCAGAAGAACCTGTGCTATTTCAGATAAGTGGCTCTCTAATAGAGGCCAAGACATTTGTTAAGTGGAATTGCGTTCCATTTTACAACCTTTCCTGCCAGGGTTGTTAAGCAAGCGGCTGCAGTTTTGTTCACATGACCCCGGAACACTGCAACCGTCATAAATACAAGTCAATGGCTAAGCGTCTGAATTTTGATCAATTTTGACGATCGGGTTGTTGCAACGGTCGTAAGTGTGGAAAACGGTCCTAAGTAAATCACTTTTTTCAGGGCCCTGGTAACTTTGAACGGTCACAAAATAAGTCGAGGACGATTGTGTAGAACCCTATCCATTTTGCCGAGGTAGGACATGCGGTCCTCCACTTACGACTGTTCTCTTAGCGACCAAAGTTCGGACAGACCTCTCTGGGATTACAGGGAGTCCTCGATTTAGGATGCCAACGGGGACCCTAGGAAATCCATTGCTAGGCAAGGCTGTCATTAAGGGAGTCGCACCCCATTTTATAACCATTTTTTTTGCTATGGTTGTTAAGCGAATAATCAGTCGTTAAGTGAATCCGGATCCCCCCCTCATTGATTTTGCTTTTCGGAAGTCATATGACTCTGGGACATGGTAAATCCAGGCTGTTTGGAATTTTGATCAGACGAATGTGGAGATGCTGCGATGGTCATAAGTGTGAGGACCGGTCGTAAGTGTGAGGACTGTCCCAAATCACTGTTTCAGTGCTGTTTTAACTTTCAACAGTCCTTAAATGCATGGTTATCAGTCAAGGACCGCCTGTACTTACGACCTGGATTTGAACTTGCGACCTCCTGCCGTCAGGTCGCTGTCTTCTCCTACCATTTTACCGAAACCCTTCCGCTAGTCAACCAAAACTGACCCCTGGTGTGCCGTTGACTCATTTAATGACCACAGCATTCGCATAACAACCACAGCGGCCGGTTTATAGTCTTTCCTGACGACGAAAGGTCACAAAATCGGGGTCGATCGTGCGACCATCACACGTGAAGAATGGCGGGCAGGCTGCGTTCCCATCATAACTTGAGGACCCCTTATAGCCACGCCCACTCGCCCTTCAAACTCCCTTTTGCTCCCCCCCTTGTAGGGCTGGGGGGGGCATCCGTGGGACGGACCCTCGGAGGGCATTTCCAGATTCAAGGCAGGCAGAGAGGGGGAAAAGAACAGAACCAATAATGGAGCGAGTCGGAATAAAATCTCTTTCAAATTCAGAGTAAAGTCCGTTTAAAATTCAGAATTAAGTCAGATTTTCACGGGAAATCGCTCCCCCTTCCCTCTCAAAAAAACCCCGTAGCGGCCCTCTTGACACATTTCACCTCCACGTTGGTTGCCCCCCCATCTCTTCCGTAGAGATGGCACAAGCGATGGGCAGGCTGGCATCTTGCACCGTGGCATAAATCTCTTTGCAGCCAGTTTGCAACTCAGCACTTCTGACAAGGCTGATTTATAGCCCAGCCTGGGAAACCAAAAAAAAGGTGTATTCAGACCCATAGAATGAGGGGGCCCCTGGCATAAGACCCCCCCCCCTCACTCCCCTTCCCCTCCGGTAGTCTCATCTGTCTCTGCCAGGACGCCCCAAGTTCCCAAAACAGCTCCTTTGCCTCCTGCTGCTTTTAAAAATCTATTTTTTTTTCTTCTCCTCCCTTTATCTCTTTCCCCCTCTTTCCCCCCCCCCCCCTTTCTCCCTGTTAATAAAAAGTTTGGCTTTGTGGTGCTGGCAGTGACCCATTAACGGGGAATTAATTAATGAAAGAGGAAGATTTAATAAGCCCCCTTGGGGGCTGGATCCGTTCTCCACCTGCTGGCCTCCTTTCCTTTGGAGGGCTCCCCGGGAGGGAAGTCATCCGAAAAGGCTACGTTTCAATTAACCAAAGGCTTCGGAAAAGTCCCTCGCCTTCCTGGGCCGTGTCTGTCCGTCCGTCCATCAGTCCGTCCATCCTTCGGACAGGTGGGGAGGTCTCTGCACAATGCAGGACGGTGGGAAAAGGCAGATTTATGCTTGCTCTTTCTTTCTTTCTTTCTTTCTTTCTTTCTTTCTCTCCCTCCCTCCTTCCCTTCCTTCCTTCCTTTTCTTTTCCTCCCTCCCTCCTTCCTTTCTTCTCTTTCTTTTTCCTTTCTTCCTAACCTACTTTCCTCCTATCTTTCATTCTTTCCTTCCTTCCTTCCTTTTTTCTTTCTTTCTTTCTCTCCTTCCTTCTTCCTTCCCTTCCCTCCCTCCCTCCCAAGGCTTAAGGTTGACTCAGCCTTCCCTCCTTCTGAGGTGGGGGTCAAGAGGCTGACTCTGTAAACCGCTTAGAGAGGGCTGTGAAGCTGTATAGAAGTCCTTCTTCCCTCCCTCCTACCTTTCCTCCCTCTCTCCTTCCTTCCTTTTTTTTCTTTCCGTCCTTCCCCCTCTTCCCCTTACTTTCTTCCCACCCTCCACCCATCCATCCATCTATATATCTATCACTTTATCCATCATTTATCAATCATCCATCCATCTATATTTTATCAGATTATATATCTATCTATTTATCAATCTATCATCCATCCATCCATCCATCTATATCTATTTTATCATCTGTCTGTCTGTCTATCTATCTATCCATCCATCATTTATCCATCATCCATCTATATCTATTTTATTGTCTGTCTGTCTGTCTCATCTATCTATCTATCTATCTATCTATCTATCTATCTATCTATCTATCTATCTATCTATCTCTTTAGCCATCATTTATCAATCATCCATGCATCTATCCATCCATCCATCTATATCTATTTTGTCATCTGTCTATCTGTCTATCTATCTCTTTATCCATCATTTATCATCCATCCATCTATCCATCTATCCATCATCCATCTATATCTATTTTATCATCTGTCTGTCTGTCTGTCTGTCTGTTTTTCTGTCTGTGTCTGTCTGTCTATCTACGTACCTACCTACCTATCTATCATCAATCTATCATCCATTCATCCATCTATATCCATTTTATCATCTATCTATCTGTCTGTCTATCTATCTATCCATCATTTATCCATCATTTATCAATATCATCCATCCATCCATCCATCCATCCATCCATCCATCCATCCATCCATCCATCTATCTATCTATCTATCTATCTATCTATCTACCATCTTTACATTTCCAATATGAAGTTTCCATATCTTGGACAGGGGGTTGGACTAGAAGACCTCCGAGGTCCCCTTCCAGCCCTCTGAGTCTCTGCTCCTTCTAGCTACATGGAGGTGGCCAACAACGCCCAGAAGGAGGAGACGGTGCTCAGCATCCAGTTCGTGCTGCTGGATTGCTCCCACCTCAAGGCCGCCGTGGTCCAGCACTGCAACGAGTGGCAGAACAAGCTGACCAACCTGCTGAAGGAGATGGCCACTAGTCGCTTGCGGGAGCTGACCGCCTACCTGCAGGACAACGCGGGCGAGTGAGTGTCCCACCCTCGATCCCTTCCCCACCCCTCCCTCTCTTTTCCCACCCCTTCCCGGCATAAAAGAGCAGTGTGGTGGCTCAAGGGTTAAGATGCTGGGCTGGAAAGTCGGCAGCTCGAGATTCGAAACCCGAGCTCCACGCGATGGGGTGAGCTCCCGTTCCTCGCTCCAGCTCCTGCCAACCTAACAGTTCGAAAGCGAGCAAATGCGAGTAGATCAATTAGGTACCACTTTGGTGAGAAGATAATGGCACTGCATGACCTCAGGCTAGCCATTCGAGATCCGAGCTCCATAGGATGGGGTGAGCTCCCATTCCTCGCTCCAGCTCCTGCCAACCTAGCAGTTCGAAAGCGTGCAAATGCGAGTAGATCAATGGGTACCACTTCAGTGGGAAAGTAACAGCACTGCATGACCTTATGCTAGCCATTCAAGACCCGAGCTCCATGGAATGGGTGAGCTCCCGTTCCTCGCTCCAGCTCCTGCCAACCTAGCAGTTTGAAAGCGTGCAGATGCGAATAGATCAATAGGTACCACTTCAGTGGGAAGGTAGCAGACTCCGATCCGTTTACGCTCCCATTGGCTGCCTTAGTTGCTGTGCCTATTCATTGGCTGAGCTTGTTCCCATGTCTCTCCCGATCATCAATATTTTAACAATCTGGCCTAAAATGGCTCCTTTCGCCCCACAGCATCAGCCGTCCTCCGCAGACCCTGGAGGAGTTGAGCCGAAGCCTCCAGCTGCACGAGACGCTGCAAAACGACCTGCCGAAGATCGAGGGGCAGATCCCCCCCATCCACGAGCAGTTTGCCATCCTGGAGAAGTACGAGGTCGTGGTGGACGAGCAGGTAAGGTCTGCGGCTGAGGATTCGTGGCTGGCGTGGCCGCAAAACGCAGCTTTCCTCCTCCTGCCAAGGTTGACAGCCTCCGTACAGGTAGCCCTCAACTTAACAACGGTCTGTTTAGCGACCAAAGTGGCAACAGGGATTGGGAAAAAAAGTGACTTATGAGCGATCCTCGCACTTACTACGGTCACAACACTCCCCGCGGTCAGGGGATCAAAATTTGCGTGCTTGGCCACTGACGTCGGTGCCGTATCCTGGGGTCGCATGATTGCCATTTATAGCCTTTCCGACAAGCAGAGTCAATGGGGAAAGCTGGATTCGCTTAACGTCCGTGAGATTCACTTAACAACCACAGGGGTTCGCTTAACAACCTTGGCAAAAAAAAATCAGAAACAACTCAATTAATAATGCTTATCAATGGAAATGTTGGTCCTAAGTCGAGGACTCCCTGTATTAAGTTATCCCAGGGGTCGGCAACCTTAAACACTCAAGGAGCCACAAAGGTCCTAATCGGAAGCCCCCCGTTCAATTCTGGAGCTGACCGGAAGTCCGGTTCCCCCACCATAGAGTCTCCTCTTAGCATGGCATCCTTTTACCTCTGCCCGAAAGCCCTATCAATTGTGGAGCCGACTGGAAAACCTCCCTCTTGTCATAGAGTCTCCTCCCGGCGCACCCTGCTTCCCTCCCCAAAAACCTCTCAAAATTGTGGTATTGACTGGTGATAGGGAGCCGCAGCAGAGGGAGGAAAGAGCCACATGCGGCTCTGGAGCTGCAGTTTGCTGACCCCTGGGTTAGCCATTGCCTCATTCTATTGGTCCATGACCCCCCCCCCCAATTTTGTGGTGCTTCTCTCTGCTGGCCCCCACTTTTTTCTGCGCTCAACGCCGCTCGGTTTCCCGTCCCTCCAGGTGCTGCAGCTGCTGGGTGACCTGAATTCGGAATGGCTGGCCTTCCAACAATGCCTCCTGGACAGCGAAACCATGTTGAAGAAGCACAAGGAGAAGTTCAAGACGGGCCTGATCCACTGCGCGGATGACTTCAAGAAGAAAGCCCAAACTCTCCTCCAGGACTTTGACATGAATGGTGGGTCTCGGGGCTCGGTCCTCTTCTCCCTCTCGGCCCACGTCCCCTCCTGAGGACGAAAGAGAAGATGGGCTTTCTCTTTAACCAGTCTTTGGTTCCTTACGGGGGAGCGGGCTGGGCTGGTTCTCTTCTGGGTTTTGTAGGAAAACGGTAGGGTTGAGAACTTCTAGTTGGCGTCTCTTGTTCTTCAAGAGGAAGCCCCATTCGGGTTAGGGGAACCGAAGAGGGCTGCTCCTGTCAGGCACGAAAGACCACGTCCACCCGTGAAGTTCCAGTTAAACTGCTTTATTTCTGAAAGCCTCTGCGCGAGAATCTTCTAACTAAACTGCTTTATTGCTGAAAGCTCAGGCATAGGAATCTTCTAACTAAACTGCGTTATTACTAAAAGCCCATGAATAGGAATCTTCTAACTGAACTGCTTTATTACTGAAAGCCTCTGCACAGGAATCTTCTGCTTTATTCCTAAAAGCCCATGCATAGGAATCTTCTAACTAAACTGCTTTATTGCTAAAAGCCCATGCATAGGAATCTTCTAATTAAACTGCTTTATTGCTAAAAGCCCATGAATAGGAATCTTCTAACTGAACTGCTTTATTGCTGAAAGCCTCTGCACAGGAATCTTCTGCTTTATTCCTAAAAGCCCATGAATAGGAATCTTCTAACTAAACTGCTTTATTGCTAAAAGCCCATGCATAGGAATCTTCTAATTAAACTGCTTTATTGCTAAAAGCCCATGAATAGGAATCTTCTAACTAAACTGCTTTATTGCTAAAAGCCCATGCGCAGGAATCTACTAACTGAACTGCTTTATTGCTAAAAGCCCATGCATAGGAATCTTCTAACTAAACTGTTCTATTGCTGAAAGCCTCTGCACAGGAATCTTCTGCTTTATTGCTAAAAGCCCATGCATAGGAATCTTCTAACTAAACTGCTTTATTGCTAAAAGCCCATGCGCAGGAATCTACTAACTGAACTGCTTTATTGCTAAAAGCCCATGCATAGGAATCTTCTAACTGAACTGCTTTATTGCTGAAAGCCTCTGCACAGGAATCTTTTAACTAAACTGCTTTATTGCTGAAAGCCTCTGCACAGGAATCTTCTGCTTTATTCCTAAAAGCCCATGAATAGGAATCTTCTAACTAAACTGCTTTATTGCTAAAAGCCAATTAATAGGAATCTTCTAACTAAACTGCTTTATTGCTAAAAGCCCATGCACAGGAATCTACTAACTGAACTGCTTTATTGCTAAAAGCCCATGCATAGGAATCTTCTAACTGAACTGCTTTATTGCTGAAAGCCCATGCATAGGAATCTTCTAATTAAACTGCTTTATTGCTAAAAGCCCATGAATAGGAATCTTCTAACTAAACTGCTTTATTGCTAAAAGCCCATGCGCAGGAATCTACTAACTGAACTGCTTTATTGCTAAAAGCCCATGCATAGGAATCTTCTAACTGAACTGCTTTATTGCTGAAAGCCTCTGCACAGGAATCTTTTAACTAAACTGCTTTATTGCTGAAAGCCTCTGCACAGGAATCTTCTGCTTTATTCCTAAAAGCCCATGAATAGGAATCTTCTAACTAAACTGCTTTATTGCTAAAAGCCAATTAATAGGAATCTTCTAACTAAACTGCTTTATTGCTAAAAGCCCATGCGCAGGAATCTACTAACTGAACTGCTTTATTGCTAAAAGCCCATGCATAGGAATCTTCTAACTGAACTGCTTTATTGCTGAAAGCCCATGCATAGGAATCTTCTAATTAAACTGCTTTATTGCTAAAAGCCCATGAATAGGAATCTTCTAACTAAACTGCTTTATTGCTAAAAGCCCATGCGCAGGAATCTACTAACTGAACTGCTTTATTGCTAAAAGCCCATGCATAGGAATCTTCTAACTGAACTGCTTTATTGCTGAAAGCCTCTGCACAGGAATCTTTTAACTAAACTGCTTTATTGCTGAAAGCCTCTGCACAGGAATCTTCTGCTTTATTCCTAAAAGCCCATGAATAGGAATCTTCTAACTAAACTGCTTTATTGCTAAAAGCCAATTAATAGGAATCTTCTAACTAAACTGCTTTATTGCTAAAAGCCAATTAATAGGAATCTTCTAACTAAACTGCTTTATTGCTAAAAGCCAATTAATAGGAATCTTCTAACTAAACTGCTTTATTGCTAAAAGCCCATGCATAGGAATCTTCTAATTAAACTGCTTTATTGCTAAAAGCCCATGCATAGGAATCTTCTAACTGAACTGCTTTATTGCTGAAAGCCTCTGCACAGGAATCTTTTAACTAAACTGCTTTATTGCTGAAAGCCTCTGCACAGGAATCTTCTGCTTTATTCCTAAAAGCCCATGAATAGGAATCTTCTAACTAAACTGCTTTATTGCTAAAAGCCAATTAATAGGAATCTTCTAACTAAACTGCTTTATTGCTAAAAGCCAATTAATAGGAATCTTCTAACTAAACTGCTTTATTGCTAAAAGCCAATTAATAGGAATCTTCTAACTAAACTGCTTTATTGCTAAAAGCCCATGCGCAGGAATCTACTAACTTGAAGTACTTTATTGCTAAAAGCCCATGTGCAGGAATCTTCTAACTAAACTGCTTTATTGCTAAAAGCCCATGCACAGGAATCTTCTTACTAAACAGCTTTATTGCTAAAAGCCCATGAATAGGAATCTACTAACTAAACTGTTTTATTGCTGAAAACGTATGCGTAGGAATCTTCTAACTAAACTGCATTATTGCTGAAAGACTTGCTTGTGATTACAGAGGAATTCTAGCCTGATTCCTGTTTTGACCCCCACTACCCCACATATACCACTCATCTTCTCTTCCTAAAGGAAAAGGGGAGACCCCACCCAGGCCCAGCTTCACCCTGTGTTTGAGCCACCGCAGCCTTCTCACAAGCAGAGGCCTGCGGTGGTTGGATCAGAAGTAGGCGTACCCTATATGCCAGCCACCCCCAGAGAAAGCACGGAAGTCATCCCAGGTCTTCTGTTCTTCTCCACTGGCAGGTCCCTTCACCAGTGCCGTCTCGGCCGACGCTGCCCTGGAGCAGATCCTGGCCATGAGGCAGTTGCTGGCCACCATGAAGGAGGAGGAGAACGCCCTGCGCTCCAACCTGGGCATCTTCAAGATTGACCAGCCGGCCTCCAAAGACCTTCAGAAGCTGGAGAGGGTGAGAGGACCTTCTGCCCTTGATCTTCTCGAGAAGATCTCAGCTAACCAAGGTCGGGCTCCACATCTCACCTCTGGGCTTGTCTTCCTGGTTTCGGCAGGAGCTGGATTACATCCAACAAGTCTGGGAGATCACGAAGGAATGGGAGGTCCACTGGGAGGAGTGGAAGAACGGGAGCTTCAAGACCCTGAAGACGGAGGTGATGGAGAACATCGCCTTCGCCCTCTTCCGGAAGCTGAACAAGCTGAGCAAGGAGCTGAAGGCAAGGGAGCTCCGGGTGGCGTTGCGGTGGGGAAGGAGGGGAGACGGTTCAGGAGCTCCTTCGTGGAGAAGGAGATTGTGGAGGACGGGTCTTTTCCACTTCCCTTTTGGACCTGGGTTCAAAGTTCAATGGGAGGAGGGGGTGTGAGGAAGGCGGGAGGGATTCCCCACTCAACTACAGCCCAAGCTAGGTCAACTGGATTGAATCAAAGAACCACCAAGAACATTCCTACCAAGGAGCAAGTCATCAGTTTATGAAATGGGAGCAATCTCCACTCCGTTCTAGCTCTGATGTCGTTCCCTTGTTGGGTCGTGAAACGTGTGCAGGAAAACCACCAACCCTCAGAAAACACTAGTTCTCCTCTTCCTCCTCTTCCCCGCTCCTTTCCAGAAACCCCCCTCCCTTCTAGCACTGATGACGTTCCCCAGTTGGGTCATAAAATGTCTGCAAGCAAACTACCCATCTCAGAGAGCACCAAGGATGTCTGAAACAGTGTAGGGTTTCCTGCCTAGGCAGGGGGTTGGACTAGAAGACTTCCAAGGTCCCTTCCAACTCTGCTATTGTATTGTAAGGATCCCACAGTCCTTTTCCTCTTCCTCCTCCTCCCACCCTCCAACTCTCCAAACCCCACTCCCTTCTAGTATTCATGATGTTACCTAGTTGGGTCATGAAACATCTTCAAGAAAACCAAGAAGGTCCCCAAGTCTTTTTTCCTCTTCCTCCTCCTGCCCTCTTCCTCCTCCCCCCCCCCCTCCTCTCCCTCTCTGCAGCACCCTCCCCTTCTAGGACCAGTGATGTTCCTTAGTTGGGTCACGAAACGTCTGCAAGAAAACCACCCAGCTCAGGGAGCATCAAGAACCCCCTCAACTGAATGGAAGTTGAGGCACCCAACATCAACCACTGGCAGCCCCAATCCAGAAATCAAACGCTTTCCCATTTTCCTCATTGAATGAGCGTTTCAACCCCCACCCCACCCTCTTTTGTGACCGAAGGACCGGAACTGGGAAATCATTGACACCTCCAAGGCCAAGATCGAGCAGTTCAAGAGGACCATGCCTCTGATCACGGACCTCAGGAACCCAGCTTTGCGAGAGAGGTAGGTGGCTTCCGTTGGCCAGGAATCCATGTCCGGGGGTGGCCGAGTTGAAGGACACTGACCTGGTCTTGGGCCCAGGAGAACTTTGACCAAGGATGGGTGAATGGATGAAATTGGGTGGGTGGGTGGGTGGGTGGATGGATGGATAGAGATAGAGAGACAGAGAGAAAGACAGAGACACGCATAGAGAGAGATGGTAGAAGGAAGGAAGGAAGACACAGACAGACAGGCAAATAGAGAGATGGTGGATAGGAAGGAAGGAAGGAAGGAAGGAAGGAAGGAAGGAAGGAAGGAAGGAAGGAAGGAAAATGTACATATAGAGCGATGATAGATAGATAGATAGATAGATAGATAGATAGATAGATAGATAGATAGATGATAGATAGATAGATAGATAGATAGATGATAGATAGATAGATAGATACATAGATAGATGAGATATAGATAGATAGATAGATAGATAGATAGATAGATAGATACATAGATAGATAGATAGATAGATAGATAGATAGATAGATAGATGATAGATAGATAGATGATAGATAGATAGATAGATAGATAGATAGATAGATAGATGATAGATAGATAGATAGATAGATGATAGATAGATAGATAGATACATAGATAGATGAGATATAGATAGATAGATAGATGATAGATACATAGATAGATAGATAGATAGATAGATAGATGATAGATAGATAGATAGATAGATAGATGATAGATAGATAGATAGATAGATAGATGATAGATAGATAGATAGATAGATGATAGATAGATAGATACATAGATAGATGAGATATAGATAGATAGATAGATAGATAGATACATAGATAGATAGATAGATAGATAGATAGATAGATAGATAGATGATAGATAGATAGATAGATAGATAGATGATAGATAGATAGATAGATAGATAGATAGATAGATGATAGATAGATAGATAGATAATGATAGATAGATAATGATAGAGAGAGAGAGACAGACAGACAGACAGACAGAGACAGAGAGTCATCCATCCATTCATTCATGTCTGGTTCCCTGCAGACACTGGGACCAGGTGAAGGACTTGGTCCTTCGGACCTTCGATCAAGACGCCGAAGATTTCAGACTGGAAAACATCATCGAGTTGGGCTTGGACAAACATGTGGAGAAGGTTGCTGAGATTTCTTCCTCAGCCACCAAGGAACTGGCCATCGAGCAGGTAAGCCTCTTCTGCTCGGTTGACCAGCGGTCAACTCTACCGAACTCTCCCCTCTTTGGAGGAGAGCCTGAGGATTGGTTTTCAGAAGCCCAGGGAGGCTCTTTGACTTCCGTGAAACTCTCCTTGCGTGTCCCGTTGAGGAGCACCGACAAGCGTGTCCTTCTCCTCCCAGGCTCTTGAGAACATCGCGAAGACCTGGACTGTCACCTCGTTGGACATTGTGCCTTACAAAGACAAAGGACATCACCGGGTGAGGTAGGTCGGTTGAGTTCAGGGTTGGGAGAAGGACGGCCATGGAGCATCAGGGCCGGTGGTGGTTGTCCGGTTTCCGAAAGAAAACCAGTCATTTATTAGGAGCACCATTTCGGCAAGGCCCCATTGCAGTCAGATCTAAGCCTCATTGGAATTATAGCTGAACTTTACCCCTTCTCCTTCCCTCCCCTCAGTCTGTGTCATAAATCACATTCTCCAATGAGGTGCATGCCTCACAAGCCTGCTGTACAGGAGTGGGTTCCTGCCAGTTCGAACCTCTTCTGTAGAAGAGGTTCCACAAATCTACAGTGCCGTTTAGAACCGGTCCCAGCTCCCTCCCACCCCCTGTCCGCACATCATCAAGATGAATAGCAAGAGAGGAATTCTGGGAGTTGAAGTCCACACGTTTTAAAGCTGTCAGCTTTGAACACCCCTGGGGTTTTTTTTTCTAAAGGATTAGGGGTGCGAGGGTCTTGTAACTTGACAGCTTTAAGACTTGCACACTTCAATGCCAGAGTTCCTGAGCCAACATGACTGGAGGAGGAATTCTGAGAGTTGAAGTCCACAAGTCTTAAAGCTGTCAACTTTGAACACCCCTGGGGTTTTTTTTCTAAAGGGTTAGGGGTGCAAGGGTCTTGTAACTTGACAGCTTTAAGACTTGCGTGCTTCAAGGCCAGAGTTCCTGAGCCAACATTTTGGTTGCTAAGCAAGAGCGTTGTTAAGTGAGTTTCACCACATTTTACAAGTTGGCCATGCCCACCAGTCACATGGCTGGCAAGCCACCCCCCACCCGGTCACATGGCTGGCAAGCCACTTCGTTAGAATGCCTTCTGAGATCCAAGCAAGTTCCAAAATCTTGGGAGTGGAAAGGGGGAATGTAGAATTGTGTAATATATCTTTATCTGACTGAACTTGGGTGAAATCCATAACGGGGTCTAGGTCAGGGAGAGCAGTGGTCCAGATCTTCTGACTCAGGAGTCCTCTGCTCCTTGGTCTTCTTTGAGGTCCTGCGCTCAGAAAGTCTCTCTTTCTTCAGAGGAACGGAGGAGGTCTTCCAGGCTCTGGATGACAATCAGGTGGCCCTGTCCACCATGAAGGCGTCACGTTTTGTGAAGCCGTTCGAGAAGGATGTGGACCGGTGGGAACGCTGTCTCTCGCTCATCCTGGAGGTGATCGAGATGCTGCTGACCGTCCAGCGGCAGTGGATGTACCTGGAGGTGAGGTTCTCCTCCTTCGTTCCCTCCGTCGTCCCTTTGGTGGGGCAGTAGACCACTGTTGTGGCGATGAGCAATATTGAAAGGGGAAGGAGACTGACCTGCCTTACGCGTCCCACGAAAGGGCCCAAATCCAGATGTGTCTCGTCTCTCCTTCATCTCCAGAACATCTTCTTGGGAGAAGACATCCGCAAGCAGTTGCCCGGGGAATCGTCCTCCTTCGACAACATCAACAGCAGCTGGAAGACCATCATGGACCGCTTCGTGAAGGACAACAATGCTCTTAGGGCTACTCATTACCCAGGTTGCTTGCTCCTCGTTTCTGTCACGGTGGAGGGAGGCTCCGCAGCTCAAGGGAAGAAGCCCAGCCTGCTTTGCGGCCAACTTTTCTAGGTTCCCCCTTGGCCTCTGGAGAGAGGAAGAAGGTCGTAGGAGACCTTCGGGATTCTGAGACCTCTGAGGAGAGCAGGTTCCTTGGTCAGGACCAAGGAGACACTTAGGACTCTTCTGTGCTTCTCCTCCCTGCAGGACTCCTGGACAAACTGGTTGAAATGAACAATGCCTTAGAAGACATCCAGAAGTCCCTTGACATGTACTTGGAGACCAAGCGTCATATCTTTCCCCGTTTCTACTTCCTCTCCAACGATGACCTCTTGGAGATCTTGGGCCAGTCCCGTAACCCGGAGGCCGTCCAGCCCCACCTCAAGAAGTGCTTTGACAACATTAAGTGCCTCAAAATTCAGAAGGTATGACTCACGGAAGACCATGGTCTCCTGTCCAGATCTCTTTGGTTTCTAAGAGGTTCTAGACCCAAGAACTAAGACGTTCTTAGGTCTAGAACAAACTAGGATGTAGGAGAAACATCGTAACAGTGAGGACAATTCACCAGCGGAACGGCTTGCCACCAGAAGTTGTGGGTGCCCCATCTCTGGAGGCATTGAAGTAGAGACTGGTCAGCCGTTTGTCTAGAATGGTGCAGTAGGGTCTCCTGGTTGAACAAGGGGGTTGGGCTAAATACAAGACCTTCAAAGTCCCTTCCAACTCCAACGATGATGATCTTCCTTTCCACGTCACGCTGTGGGTGATGGGTAGTCAGAATTCTGCTTGGACTTGGCACTTTTGGTGGGCAAGCCCAAAGGTCAGGAGATGATGGGACACCGGTGGAGACAAGTGCTTCTCCTTTCCCCGCTCAGATTGGGACCACTCAACGGTCCGAAGCCCTCGGCATGTTCTCTCTGGATGGGGAATACGTGGACTACACCCACTCCGTTCTGCTGGAAGGACCCGTGGAGGTGAGCAGCTTCTCCTGGGCTTCAACATGGAATCACTTGATAATTGCGAAGGTGTTGAAGATGCCACCTGGCGTCAAGCACCATGTAGACCTTTGGCCCCATCAAGTTCTCTCTCTGGTCTACTCGTCCTTGCTGGATGAGAGCTTGCTTGGAGCTCAAGATGGTCTCCTGGAATCCCTTTCTTGGTCTTCTGTCCATCATCGCCATGACTTTCTGGCTGCCCAGACCATGCGTGATCTCATTGGGGGGGGGGGTGCCAGTCCATGGGAGTTCCCTGCTTCTCCACTGGACTGTCCCACAAGGGTGGAGTGGTGGGGGGTGGTCCTGGCAGACTCCTCCGTTGTGACCGAGAATGTGTCCCAGGAGGAGTGGCTGTGCGACGTGGAGAGGGCCATGCGCTGGACGTTGAGGGAAGTGCTACGGAACTGCCGGCTGGCCTTGAAGAAGATGTTGGCCAAGAGAGACAAATGGGTGAAGGAATGGCCGGGACAGGTGAGGACGCAGATCTGGGCCGAGAGGTCCTATGGAGTCTCTGGGGTATCCTGGCAGATGCCGAGGGGATGGCGAGACCCGATATGGCCGGGCACCCCATCTTTTTGGGTGGGACGCGCGGGTCTTCTCCCGTGGTGCTGCCCACTCCGATATTTAGGTCCCTATCCTGCCTGTAGGATGATCGTGGGCCAAAAGAGGAAGATGAAAGGAGGGAGGGATCTTTACGGGGTGGGCTCTCCGTCCCCCCCCCCCCACAGCTGTAACCGGAGTCTCCCGTGAACCCCACTTCGCTAGAGGTCCCCCACGAGTCCTTAAAATGTTGACATTGAGTGGCGACGTCCAAGGGGGATTGTTTCCTTCTGCCCTCTTCCCTCGGCACCCCAGATCCAGCTGAGGAATGGGGTGGTGGGTTTCCTTCCCTCTTCCCCCCTCCCCAAATGAGCATCTGTGAACCGATTCCCCCCCGCCCTCGGTAATCTCTGCCAGATGGTGATCACCGCCAGCCAGATCCAGTGGACGACTGACGTGAGCAAGTGCCTGGCCACCTGTAAGGAACGGGGCGACAAGAAATACCTCAAAGGAATGAAGAAGAAGCAGGTGAGGTTCTCCCGGGACTCTCACTGTCCTGCACGCCCCCTCGCAACCCCGAGCCCACCCTGACAGTACAGAAAGTCCTCGATTTACAACGGTTTATTTAGCGACCACTCAGAGGGGGGGCGCGGTGGCCCAGGGGCGGAGCTCTCGCCTCACCATCAGGAGGCGGTGAGTTCGATCCTAGGTAGAGGTGGATATTTTTCTCTCTCTGGGCAGAATGAGAATGTATCTGCCGAATAGAACTCCACATTGGTGACAGGGACGGCGTCCGGCCAATAAAACGTTCAGCTCCATTCGGTTGCCCAAGACTCCACCCACACAAGGGATTACGGGGTCGTTAAACGAAGGTGATGTAATGACCCTTCAAAATTACGACAGCACTGGAAAAAAGTGGCTTAGGACCATTTTTCACACTTACGACCGTGGCAGCATTCCCAATGGTCACGGTCACAATTCAGACGCTTGGCAAGTGACATATTTATGACAGCTGCAGCATTCCCCCCGGGGTAACGCGATCCTCTTTGGCGACCTTCCGACAAGCCAAGTCCCTGAGGGAGATGGGTTCACTTAACAACCGCGTGACTCACTTATAGACTGCAGCCATTCACTTAACAACGGGGGCAAGAAAACGGGGCTGACGTCCCTTAGCAACTGTCCTGCTTAGCAAGGGAGATTTTGGGTTGAACTGTGGTCGTAAGTCAAGCACAACTTAAAATAGAATTTCTTGCCAAGTGGGGAAATATTTTGCGTGCAGGAGAGACCAGCATGCAAAAGCAGACCTAAATCCCAGGTAGTCCTCAATTTATGACAAATGGGCCCAAAATTTCTGTTGCTAAGTCAGACCGTCATTAAATGAATCTATCCCCATTTTACGACCTTTCTGGCTACGGTTGCTAAGTGAATCTGGCTTTCTCCTTGCCTTTTGCTCGCCAGAAGGGGGTCATTTTATGACGGACTGCGATCGTCATAAATATGAGTCAGTTGCCAAACCTTCCCACAAGCAAAGTCGACAGTAGGGAGCCGCGTGACTCACATAACAACCGCGTGACTCACATATCGACCCGCAGCAATTCACTTCGCGACGGTGGGAAGAAAAGTGGTCAAACGGGGCACAAGGTCCCTCAGCAACTGTCTCGTTTAGCAACAGAAATGTGCTCCCCTGCGGTCGTAAGTCGAGGACTCCCTGTATCTACCCCCCAGACTATAGCCTTTGCCGGATCTATCATTTCCTTCTCACCAGCGAGGGTGGGTGGGGGTGTACACAGTATCACCCCCTCAGCCGGCTTCCCTCTACGACCCCATCCAGAATTGTTAAGGTAGTCTGCAGCTGGATTTGGAAGCTCTCCACAGACTTCCGAACCAACAGCCGCTGACGGAAACATGTTTGTGCGTGTGTTGTGTTGTTGCGTGTGGGCGGGGATCAGATCTCCATGCTCAACAAATACTCGGAGGCCATCCGGGGCAACCTGACCAAAATCATGCGCCTGAAGATCGTGGCGCTGGTGACGGTGGAGGTCCACGCCCGGGACGTCATCGAGAAGCTGTACAGGAGCGGCTTGCTGGATGTGACCTCCTTCGAGTGGCTGAGCCAGCTGCGCCTCTACTGGGAGAAGGTGAGCAGCGGGGAGGGGGGGGAGGAGAGCGTGTGTGCCCCCATTGGCGTGCGGTGCCACCCGGTGGCGGTGGCGAGGTCCCGCTGCTGCCCTCTGCTGGAGTGAATGGGCCGCACGCTGGTGGGCTGGGCTTTTACCTCCAGCCTTGGGTGCCGCTGCCCCCTGGTGGACATGCGTAGAGCCACAGGTGATTTCAAGCCCCAAAGGACTCTCTCTCACCTCTGGGGCGGAGGCCACTCGGCTGGTAGGAGGCTGACACCCCCCCTCCCAGTAGAGACTCCTTCAGTGCACTGGCACTGATGACGTTACCTAGCTGGGTCATGAAACGTCTACAATAAGATAAGCCAGTTTAGGGAACACCACATTCATCCTCCTCTTCCTCCTCCTCTTCCTCCTCCTCCTCACGAACCCCAATCCCTTCTAGCAGTGATGATGTTACCTAGCTGGGTCATGAAACGTCTGCAAGAAAACAAGCAAACTCAGAGAGCACCAAGGACCCCACATTTTTCCTCTTCCTTCTCCTCCTCACAAACCCCAATCCCTCATAGCACTGATGATATTCCCTAGCTGGGTTATGAAACATCTGCAAGAAAATAACTAAACTCAGGCAGCACCAAGGACCCCATAGTCCACTACCACCCTCCCTTCCTTCCTTCCTTCCTTCCTTCCTTCCTTCCTTCTTTCCCTCCCTCCCTCCCTTCCTTCCTTCCTTCTTTCCCTCCCTCCCTCCCTCCCTCCCTCCCTCCCTCCCTCCCTCCCTTCCTTCCTTCCTTCCTTCCTTGTAGCACTGATGATGTTCCCTAGTTGGGTCACGAAACGTCTGCAAGAAAACTCAGCTAAACTCAGGCAGCAAATAGGACCCCATAGTCCACTGCCACCTCCCCTCCCTCCCTCCTTCCCTCCCTCCCTCCCTTCTTTCCCTCCCTCCCTCCCTTCCTTCTTTCCCTCCCTCCCTCCCTCCCTCCCTCCCTCCCTCCCTCCCTCCCTCCCTTCCTTCCTTCCTTCCTTCCTTCCTTCCTTCCTTCCTTCCTTCCAGCACTGATGATGTTCCCTAGTTGGGTCACGAAATGTCTGCAAGGAAAACCTCCAAGCTCAGAGAGCAGCCAGGACCCCACAGTCTTCCTCCTCCTCCTCCTCTTCCCCCCCCTCCTCCTCCCTTCTGGCACTGATGATGTTCCCTAGCTGGCTCATGAAACATCTGCAAGAAAAAAAGCCAGCTCAGAGAACACCAAGGATCCCCACATTCCTGATGACGTTCCCTAGTTGGGTCACGAAATGCCCTCAAGGAAACCACCAAACTTCATTTTCTTTGCAGGATCTGGACGATTGCGTGATCCGTCAGACCAATACTCAGTTCGCTTACGGCTACGAGTATTTGGGGAATTCGGGTCGGCTGGTCATCACCCCTCTGACTGACAGGTGCCCTGGGGCGGGGGGGAGGGCTAGAGGGGATGGGCTTGACTTGGGGGCTTTCGGACTCCTGTGGAAGTGGGAGGACATGAGTGGGGGACGCTGCAGCCGTCGTAAATACAAGCTCGTTGTTGAGCGTCTGAATTTTGATCACTGCAAAGGCCGTAAGTGTGAAAAACAATCGCTTTGTCCTGTATTGTTGCCATTACGGTCCCTAAATCATCCTCTTTTAACGACCCCGTAATCCCTTGCGGGGAGGAGTCTGGACAACTGAATGGAGCTGAGTGTTTTACTGGCCGGATGCCTTTCCCTGTTGCCAATGAGGAGTTTTGTGCGGCAGATCTTTTTTCAACGTGTCCAAAGAGAGAGAAATATCGGCCTCCATCCGGGGTCGAATTCGCAGCCTCCTGATGGTGAGGCGAGAGCTCCACCTCTAGGCCACCGCCCCGCTCTAATTATGGTCACTAAATGAACGGTTGTAAGTCGAGGACATCCAGCAGTGAAAGACAAGACAGCTGGGTCGTTGAGCCCCTGTGATTTTTCCCCCTCCTCAGATGCTACATGACATTGACCACGGCCCTCCACCTCCACCGAGGAGGGTCCCCGAAGGGCCCCGCGGGCACCGGCAAGACGGAGACCGTGAAGGATCTGGGCAAGGCGCTCGGCATGTACGTGATCGTGGTGAACTGCTCGGAGGGCCTGGACTACAAGTCCATGGGGCGCATGTACTCTGGACTCGCCCAGGTGAGCCTCTTACAGGGCAGTCCTTGACTTAACGGCCAGAGTTCTGACGCTGAGCAAGGCAGCGGCAAAGTGTCGTCACCGCGTGGTAAGACAGGCGGCCGATAAATTGGATCGATCCATCAAACGGGTTTTACTCCACCTTACATCCTTTCCGGATACCGCTGTTAAGTGAATCCCTGCTGTTGATTCACTTAGCAACGGTATCCGGAAAGGACATAACTTGGAGCAAAACTCCTTTGTTTGTTTGATTGATCCAATGTTTCAGTTAGCAGCGTGGTCGTTAAGCGAATCGGCCTTCCCCCCCCCGTTGACTTTGCTGGTTAGAAGGCGGCAAAAGGGGATTGTGTGACCCTCCCGGGATGCTGCAACCATCGTAAATATGAGTCAGCAGCCAAGCGTCCGAATTTTGATCCTGTGACCACAAGTGAGGCCGCGATGGTCATAAGTCTGAAAAACGGTCCTGTCGCTTTTTTGAGGGCCGGGTCACTTCAAATGGTCACTAAACGAATGGACGTAAGTTGAGGACTACTTGGGTCTGGATTAATTTTGTGGACATTTTTTGGTCTTAAAACGAGTCTTCCTTAGGAGGAAAACTTGAGGGCCTTGTTATCGCCTCATAATTAGCGGCCAAAATGTTGGATAGAACATTTTTCAACCTTGGCATATTTTAAGATGTTTGGACTTCGACTCCCAAAATTCTCCAGTCCGCCATCTTGATTCCAGCCATTTTGGCCCAGTCAAGATGGCGGACTGGAGGATTCTGGGAGTTGAAGTCCACAAGTCTTAGAGCAGCCAAGTTTGGATTCCCGTGTCCTAGAACAGCGTTTTTCAATCTATGTATCTTTTAAATTGCATGAACTTCTACTCCCAGAATTCTCTGGTCAAGATGGCAGACTGGAGGATTCTGGGAGTTGAAGTCCACAAGTCTTAGAGCAGGTTGGAGCCCCTGATTGATCCTGGGTGGGTGGGTGATCTCCTGGCTGACCCCTGCTGCTTTTATCCCCCCCTTCCCCGCAGACGGGCGCCTGGGGGTGCTTTGACGAATTCAACCGCATCAACATTGAGGTCCTCTCGGTGGTGGCCCAGCAGATCCTCTCCATCCTGTCCGCCCTGGCGGCCAACATGACCCGCTTCACCTTCGAAGGCCACGAGATCAACCTGGTGTGGTCCTGTGGCATCTTCATCACCATGAACCCAGGTGGGACCTGGTGGGATCTGAGGGGGGTGGGAATGGCTTTAATGGAGGCAAATTTAAGAGGGGTGGACTTCAACTCCCAGAATTCCCCCAGGCAGGAAGACATGGGGCGGGAGGGATGACTCCGGGCCTGCATGAGCACCAGAGGTGACCACCTGAGGCCGGGGCGGGGAATTTGGGCCCTTATATGATTCGTGGACTTCAGCTCCCAGAATTCCTGAGCCAGCATGGTTCAAAGGGCCCCATGTTGGCTCAGGAATTCTGGGAGTTGAAGTCCACGACTCATGAAAGAGCCGTCATTTTCCACACTGGCTGAGGAATTCTGGGAGTCGAAGTCCTCGAGTCATAAAGGGGTCATCGTTCCCCACACTGGCTGAGGAATTCTGGGAGTCGAAGTCCACGAGTCATAAAGGGGTCATCGTTCCCCATGTTGGCTCAGGAATTCTGGGAATTGAAGTCCACGAGTCATGAAAGAGCCGTCGTTCCCCATCTTGGCTGAGGAATTCTGGGAGTCGAAGTCCCCGAGTCATAAAGGGGCCAAGATTGAAAAAAATAGTTTTCACATCAATCAGAAGAAAAATCTGATTGTATTTAACCCTGAACTGTATCTATGTCTCACAAATGCTGGCTGGGGGATTCTGGGAGTTGTAGTCCACCCCTCTGAAAGCGGCCCAGCTTGTAGACAACTTACCTACGGCTGCCCCCTTGCCCCCCGCTGACCTCCTCTTCCCCGGGGTGCTTTGGCAGGCTACGCTGGGCGCACGGAACTGCCAGATAATCTGAAGTCCATGTTCCGGCCCATCTCCATGGTGGTGCCGGACTCCACCCTCATCGCCGAGATCATCCTTTTCGGGGAAGGCTTCAACAACTGCAAGGTATCCGGGTGGGAGGTACCGGGGGGGAGGATGGTGGGAGGCCGAGGCTCAAACCCCGGGGAGATGTTCTCCAGCTTCTCTCCTCCATCCCAGATCTTGGCCAAGAAGGTCTACACCCTCTACTCTCTGGCCGTGCAGCAGCTCTCCAAGCAGGACCACTACGACTTCGGCCTGAGGGCGCTCACCTCCCTCCTGCGCTACGCCGGGAAAAAGCGCCGGGTGCACCCGGACCTCTCGGACGAAGAGGTGGGCTGCGGGGAGGGAGGCAGAGGGGGCTGGTGGAGCTCCTCTGAGGCCACTGCAGGACGTCCTCGGCTTTAGGACCACAAGCAGGGGGCAGAGTTTCCGTTGCTAAGCGGCGTTGTTTGCTAAATGGGGTTTGTCCCATTTTATGACATTCCTTTGGGGCCATTTTGTGACGGTCCTTCCTCTTTTCTATCTCCTTCCTTCCTCTCTCCCTTCCTATTTCAGTCCTTCCCTTCTTTCCTTCCTCCCTCATTCTTTCCCTCTCTTCCTCTCTTTCTTTCTTTCCTTCCTTCCTCTTTCCCTTCCTCCCAGATTCCTTCCTTTCTTCCCTCTCTCCTTCCCTCTTTCCCTCCTTCTGTTCCTTTTTTCCTTCACATTTCTCTTCCTTCTTTCCTACCTTCCTTCCTTCTTCCTTTCCTTCCTTTCTTTCCTTTCTTCCTTCTTTCCTTCCTTTTCCCTCTCTCCCTCCATCTTTCCTTCCTTTGCTCTCTCCTTCCTTCTCACTCTCCCTTCCTCCCTGATTCCTTCCCTCCTTTTCTTCCTCCCTCTCTCCTTCCCCCTCTCCCTTCCTCCCTCCTTCCTTCTTCCCTCCTTCCTTCCTTCTCTCTATCTATTTTTCCTTCCTTCCTCTTTCCCTTCCTCCCTGATTCCTTCCTTTATTCCCTCTCTCCCTCCATCTTTCCTTCCTTCACTCCCAGCTTCCTTTGCTCCTTCCCTCTTTCCCTCCTTCTGTTCCATTCTTCCTTCCCAGCTTCCTTCCTTCTTTCCTCCCTTCCTCCCTTCTTTCCTTCCTTCCTTCTTTCCATCTTTCCTTCCTCCCTCAATCCCTCCCTCCTTCCCTTCCTCTCTCCCTTCCTCCCTTATTCCTTCCCTCCCTCCCTCTTTATCTTTCCTTCCTTCCTTCGTCTTTCACTTTCTTCCTTTCTTCCCTCTCTCCCTCCAACCTCCCTTCCTTCCCTCCCTCCCTCCTTCCTTCCTTTGCTCCTTCCCTCTTTCCCTCCTTCTGTTCCTCCTCATTTTCCTTCCTTCCTCCTGCCTACCTACCTACCTTCCCATCTCTCTCCTTTCTGCCTCCATCTCCTTCCTCCCTCCCTCTCCCTCCCTCCCTTCTTTCCCACCACTGTTAAGCGAATCACTGAAATTGTTAACTTAGTCACATGGTCGTTAAGTGAATCTGGCTTCCCCCATTGACTTTGCTCATCGGAAGTTTGCAAAAATGGATCACCTGGGCCATAGCAGCCATCATACAGGTGAGTCAGGTGATGGCTGGGCTACTGCAACGGTCATAAATGTGAACAGGAATCATCGGCCACGGTTTTCTGTGCTGTTGGAGCTTCAGACGGTTGTTGGTTGTAAGTCGAGGACTCCCCGTAATGGGTCTCCATGCAGGCGAGGGGCCAGTGAACTCCCAGTCGCTTCTGCTCTCCTTTCCTCTCCTCTTCTCTGCTCTCTTCTCTCCTCTGCTCTGCTCTCCTCTGCTCTGTTCTCCTCTCTCTCCTCCCCTTCTCCTCTCCTCTCTTTCCTCCTCTCTCTCTCCTCTCCCTCTTTCTCTCCTCTCCTCTCCCCTGCTCTCCTCCCCTGCTCTGCTCTGCTCTCCTCTCCCCTGCTCTCCTCTCCTCTCCCCTGCTCTGCTCTGCTCTCCTCCCCCCTGTTCTGCTCTCCTTTCCCCTGCTCTCCTCTCCTCTCCCCAGCTCTCCTCTACTCTCCTCTCCCCTGCTCTGCTCTGCTCTCCTCTCTCTCCTCCCCCTCTCCTCTCCTCTCTTTCCTCCTCTCTCTCTCCTCTCCCTCTTTCTCTCCTCTCCTCTCCCATGCTCTGCTCTCCTCTCCCCTGCTCTCCTCCCCTGCTCTGCTCTGCTCTCCTCTCCCCTGCTCTCCTCTCCTCTCCCCTGCTCTCCTCTCCCCTGCTCTGCTCTGCTCTCCTCTCCCCTGCTCTGCTCTCCTTTCCCCTGCTCTCCTCTCCTCTCCCCAGCTCTCCTCTCCTCTCCCATGTTCTGCTCTCCTCTCCCCTGCTCTCCTCTCCTCTCCCCTGCTCTCCTCTCCCCTGCTCTCCTCTCCTCTCCCCTGCTCTCCTCTGCTCTGCTCTCCTCTCCCCTGCTCTCCTCTCCCATGCTCTGCTCTCCTCTCCCCTGCTCTCCTCTCCTCTCCCCTGCTCTCCTCTCCTCTGCTCTGCTCTCCTCTCCCCTGCTCTCCTCTCCCCTGCTCTCCTCTCCTCTCCCCTGCTCTGCTCTGCTCTGCTCTCCTCTCCCCTGCTCTCCTCTCCTCTCCCCTGCTCTCCTCTCCCCTGCTCTCCTCTCTGCTCTGCTCTCCTCTCCCCTGCTCTCCTCTCCTCTCCCCTGCTCTCCACTCCTCTGCTCTGCTCTCCTCTCCCCTGCTCTCCTCTCCCCTGCTCTCCTCTCCTCTGCTCTGCTCTCCTCTCCCCTGCTCTCCTCTCCTCTCCCCTGCTCTCCTCTCCCCTGCTCTCCTCTCCTCTGCTCTGCTCTCCTCTCCCCTGCTCTCCTCTCCCATGCTCTGCTCTCCTCTCCCCTGCTCTCCTCTCCCCTGCTCTCCCCTCCTCTCCTCTCCTCTCCCCTGCTCTCCTCTCCTCTGCTCTGCTCTCCTCTCCCCTGCTCTCCTCTCCTCTCCCCTGCTCTGCTCTGCTCTGCTCTCCTCTCCCCTGCTCTCCTCTCCCCTGCTCTCCTCTCCTCTCCCCTGCTCTCCTCTGCTCTCCTCTCCCCTGCTCTCCTCTCCCATGCTCTGCTCTCCTCTCCCCTGCTCTCCTCTCCTCTCCCCTGCTCTCCTCTCCTCTGCTCTGCTCTCCTCTCCCCTGCTCTCCTCTCCCCTGCTCTCCTCTCCTCTCCCCTGCTCTGCTCTGCTCTGCTCTCCTCTCCCCTGCTCTCCTCTCCTCTCCCCTGCTCTCCTCTCCCCTGCTCTCCTCTCCTCTCCCCTGCTCTCCTCTCCTCTCCCCTGCTCTCCTCTCCCCTGCTCTCCTCTCCTCTCCCCTGCTCTGCTCTGCTCTGCTCTCCTCTCCCCTGCTCTGCTCTGCTCTGCTCTCCTCTCTCTCCTCCCCCTCTCCTCTCTCTCCTGTCTCTTCTCTCTCCTCTCCCTCTCCCTCTCCCCTGCTCTGCTCTCTCCTCTATTCTACTCTACTCTCCCCTGCTCTGCTCTCCTCTCTCCTCTCCTCTCCCCTGCTCTCCTCTCCCCTGCTCTCCTCTCCCATGCTCTCCTCTCCCATGCTCTGCTCTCCTCTCCCCTGCTCTCCTCTCCCCTGCTCTCCTCTCCCCTGCTCTCCTCTCCCCTGCTCTGCTCTCCTCTCCCCTGCTCTCCTCTCCTCTCCCCTGCTCTCCTCTCCCCTGCTCTCCTCTCCCCTGCTCTCCTCTCCTCTCCCCTGCTCTCCTCTCCCCTGCTCTCCTCTCCCCTGCTCTCCTCTCCTCTCCCCTGCTCTGCTCTGCTCTCCTCTCCTCTCCCCTGCTCTGCTCTGCTCTGCTCTCCTCTCTCTCCTCTCCCTCTCCCCTGCTCTGCTCTCTCCTCTATTCTACTCTACTCTCCCCTGCTCTGCTCTCCTCTCTCCTCTCCTCTCTTTCCTCCTCTCTCTCCTCTCCCTCCTCCTCTCCCCTGCTCTGCTATCCTCTGCTCTCTCTTCTCCTCTCTCTTCTCTCTCCTCTCATCTCTCTCTTCCCCTCTCCCTCCTCACCTCTCTCTCCTCTTTCTCCTCTCTTTCCTCCTCTCCTCTCCTCAGTGGAGACCTTTCGCTAGAACTGAAGAAGCTTCTGGGATGAAGCGAAATGTTTTCAAAGAAAAAAAAAGTCCCATTGGATTTTTGAAATTAATTTTTTTGGGGGGGACAACCCCGGCCTGGAGGATGGAGAACCTCCAGGGGCCTCCTTCATGAGGACATGGACCTTGACTTTTCCCTCCCCTGTTTGCAGATCCTTCTCAAGGCCATGAAGGATATGAACATCGCCAAGCTGACTTCCGGGGACGTCCCGCTCTTCAACGCCATCGTCCAGGACCTCTTCCCGGGCATCGAGTGCCCCGTCATTGACTACGGGAAGGTCAGCTGCCCCTCCGTCCCTCTGTCTGCCGGACCCCCTGCCCTCCTCTGGGGAAGAGGATGAAACAGGGGGAGGGGGTCCAGAGGGGGGGAGGGGGAGCTATGCGGGCATCTTCTAGGAGGGATGGGAAGGTCTGCCAGTCTCAAGGATGCCCTTCCTTCCTTCCTTCCTTCTTTCATTCCTCTTCTCTATCTCCTCCCTCTTTCTTTCTTTCTTCCTTCCTTTCTTTCTCTCTTTCTCTCCTCCCATCCTCATTCCTCCTTCTTTCTCTCTTTCTTTCTTTCTCTCTTTTCTCTCTCTCTCTCATCCCTCCCTCCTTCCCTTCCTTCCTTCTTCTTTCATTCCTCTTTTCTATCTTCTCCCTCTTTCTTTCTTCCTTTCTTTCTTTCTCTCTCTCTCCTCCCATCCTCATTCCCTTCCTTCCTTCTTTCATTCCTCTTTTCTATCTTCTTCCTTCCTTCCTCATTTCTGTCTCCTTCCTTCTTCCTCCCTCCCTCTTTTCTTTCATTCCTCTTTTGTATCTCCTTCCTCCCTTCTTCCGCACTTCCTTTCATTCCTTTTTTCTACCTCCTCCTTCTTTCTTTCTTTCTCTCTTTTCTCTCTCTCATCCCTCCCTCCTTCCCTTCCTTCCTTCTTCTTTCATTACTCTTTTCTATCTTCTTCCTTCCTCCTTCCTCCCTCCTTTCTTTCATTCCCCTTTTGTATCTCCTTTCTTCCTCCCTTGCTTTAATTCCTTTTTTCTGTCTCCTCCCTTTCTTCCTTCTCTCTCTCTCATCCTTTCCTTTCTCCCTCCCTCCTTCCCTTCCTTCCTTCTTTCATTCTTCCATCTCCTTCCTTCCTTCCTCCTTCCTTTCATTCCTTTTTTCTATTTTCTCTTTTCTCTCTCTCTCTTTCTCTCTCTCCCTTCCCTTCCCTTCCCTCTTTCTTTTCCTTTCTTCATCCCTTTGTTCCTCTTTTCTATCTCCTTCCTTCCTTCCTTCCTTCCTTCCTCCCTGCCTCTTTCTTCCTTCCTTCCTTCCTCCCTTCCTTCCTTCCTTCCTTCCTTCCTCCCTGCCTCTTCCTTCCTTCCTTCCTCCCTCCCTCCCTCCCTCCCTTCCTCCCTCCCTCCCTCCCTCACTCTCTCTCTCTCTCTCTCTCTCCCCTTCCCCTTCCTGGCTCCGCAGCTGAAGGAGGTGCTGGAGGGGGAGCTGAGGGAATTGGGGCTGCAGGTCATCCCCTTCACCATCATGAAGGTCATCCAGCTCTTCGAGACCAAGAACTCCCGCCACTCCTCCATGATCGTGGGCAACACCGGCAGCGGCAAAACCGTCACCTGGAAGGCCCTGCAGGCCACCCTCTGCAGCCTCCACAGGAGCGGGGACCCCGCCTTCAACCTGGTCCGGGTGAGTGGCCGGAGACGCCTGCGCCTTCCCTCCCACCCTCCTTTCCCCTCTTTCTCTCCCTCTCTCCTTCCCTGCCTTCCATCCATGCATCCATCCATTCCTTCGTCTCTTCTTTCCCCTCTCCCTCCCTCCCTTCCTCTGTCTCTCTCCTCTCTCTTTCTCTCCCTCTCTCCTTTCCTCCCTCCCTGCCTTCTATCCATCCATCCATTCCTTCGTCTCTTCTTTCCCCTCTCCCTCCCTCCCTTCCTCTCTTCCTCTGTCTCTCTCCTCCCTTTATCTCCCTCTCTCCTTCCTTGCCTCCAGGCCATCCATCCATCCATCCCTTCCGTCCCTCTCTTCCTCCCTCCCTCTCCTCTCTCTCCCTCCCTCCCTCCTTTTCTCTCTCCTTCCCTCCTTCGCTCCCTTCCATCGTCCTTTCCCCTTCCACCCTTTTCCTCACTTGGCCAGGAGCGTCTGCGGGTCGGTTGGCCTCCCTTGATGTGAGGGGGAAGTGGGAGAGGGTCAACCTGGCTCCCCCTGCCCAAGGGAGGGGCCATGGATTGCACAGGGGGAACCAGGAGGATGGGTGAGGGGGGGGAAGGGGCTCAGCCTAGCTTGACTGTGGGGGGCTTTTCCCTGCTTCTGACTTCAGCTTCCTCCTCCTCTTCCTCTTCCCCCCCCCCCCCCCCCAGGAGTACCCTCTGAACCCCAAAGCGGTGTCCCTGGGCGAGCTGTACGGGGAGTACAACCTCAGCACCAACGAGTGGACGGACGGCATTCTTTCCAGTGTCATGCGGACGGCCTGCGCAGGTACCCCACACTGTCCGGGTTCCATACAGCCTCCAAATGTCAACCAGAGTCCAAATTAACCAGTGGAACAGCTTGCCACTAGAAGTTGTGGGCGCTCCCATCACCGGAGGCTTTTAAGAAGAGACTGGACAGCCATTTGTCTGGTATTACATAGGGTCTCCTGCTTGAGCAGCGGGTTGGACTAGATGACCTCCAAGGTCCCTTCCAACACTGTGATTCTATGAATTAATCAGTGGAGCGGAAGTCCCCCTTGGCATGCTGGGGCTGGCCCCTTCCTTCTCTTGCTAAAGTCCCGAGCATGTCCGTTATGGGGGTGTCTTCCTGTCCCTCGCGCGCTCCAACCGACGCCCTCCCTACTCTCTCTCTCGCAGACGAGAAACCGGACGAAAAATGGATCCTTTTTGACGGGCCGGTGGACACGCTGTGGATCGAGAGCATGAATTCGGTCATGGACGACAACAAAGTCCTCACCCTCATCAATGGGGAGAGGATCGCCATGCCTGAGCAGGTACGTTAAAGACCCCGCTATACTCTCTTCCCCCGCCCCTTGCTCCTTTTTTAAATTTTTATTTATTTATTTTTGTTACATAATAAAAAAATTCTTTTGTCTTGTCCGAATTCCCCCTTTGACTTTCCCACCAAAAACCATCATTCATTTTACATTATATTTCCTTTCTTTCCAATTTTAGCCCTGTTCACTTTTCTTCTCCTATTTGCCAATTCCTGGTTTTTTAACGCGTACAGACAATATAATTTCTCTTTCTCTTTAAGAAAGAAACAAGCGATCATTTCTCCTCCATCTATTTTCCACGAACAGCATGAATCTTCAAGTTGCATCTTCAAAAAACCATGAATTTTTCAAGTTTTCTGTAATCAGCCCAACCTAATTATGTCACAGCTTTAAGGTTCTTAATATAATCCCCCCATATTCTAAATAAAACATATTTTTACCTTGTTTACAATATTTCTTTCTACTGGATCCCGTCGTTCTACCATTCTCCTTTTTCTAAACTTTCTTGTCTCTTTTTCTCCTTTTGATGCGACTTGCATCTTTTCTTCTGTATTTTCCCCCTCTCACTTTTCGATAGTTTTTTTTGGGGGAGTATCTCTCTCCCCAAGTTTCTCTTTCCCATCTTCCGTTCTTTCTTTTGGGCTAATTTCTTTTTCAGATGTCGTTTCCCTTTTTCCCCCCCTCTCTGCTCTTCTTTGTGCTTTTACTCCATTGAGTTTGATTTTCCATTTCTTATATTTAAAAAACGTTTTATTTCGTTTATGCAAACTTCACATCTTTGCAACGCATTGCACTTCTTTTACCTATCTGTTGTGATTCTTTTATCTGTACATATAAAGTCTTTTATAACTATAACTTTATATATATATGTGCATTTATATTATTTGATGCATCTTTTTTCTTCATTCTATATATAACATTCTGCGTATTCTACATATAACAACCTTTATTACATTTGAGCTGTTTTGCGTCCATTTCCTATTATTTATTTGCTACAGTCTATTTCGCGTTTCTATCTTCTAATCATTTTCCGGTTTTGTAGTTGTTTATTAATTTGTTGACTTTTCTTTCTTTCTTCCTTTCTTTTTTGCTTTCCTGCTTTTTTCCTCCCTTTCCTCTAGCCAATTAAAATCCCATATGGAGTAATATTCAGATTCTTCTTTCTCTTTTAATTCTTTCGTGAGCTTATCCATCTCGGCACATTCCATTTTTATTTTTTTTCCCATTTCTACCTTGTTCATACATTGCTCGTCTGTTCCCCTCCTCTCTCCACTTTCCTTTGGGGCAGCCAAGCTGGGCTCTCCCGCCGCCTCTGATGGGATGTCCTCCGCAGGTTTCGCTGTTGTTTGAAGTGGAGAATCTGGCGGTCGCCTCTCCGGCCACCGTCTCCCGATGTGGGATGGTTTACACCGACTACAGCGACCTGGGCTGGAAGCCGTACGTCCACTCCTGGATCGAGAAGCGTCCGAAGGTAGCGGAGGGGCAGGAATTGGGCTTAGGATGGGGGACTTAACCCGGTGTTTCTCACCGACTTTAAGACGGGTGGACTTCAACTCCCAGAATTCCCCAGCCAGCCCTGCCTGCAAGGTTGAATGGATTTTTTTTTTCATTTTTTGTTCTCTGACGTACCATTTTAAATATACATTCACATAATGGTTGTTCTTCTTTACATTTGTCATTCTTATGCATTGATCATTTCATTGGCCGCAGCGAGTTGTCCACCTTCCACGCACCTGCCCCCCCCTCTCTCCCTTTCGCAGGTGGAAACGGAAACTTTGCAGCGGATGTTCGACAAATTCACCAACAAGATCCTGAACTTCAAGAAGGAGAATTGTCAGGAATTGGTTCCCATCGCAGAATACAGTGGGATCGTGGCTCTCTGCAAACTCTTCACATCTTTGGCCGAGGAAGGGGTAAGCGTTTGGCAAGGGACCCACACACCCCTTCCCATCTGCCCTGGGGTCCTTCTAATACAGGTAATCTTTGACTTACAACAGTTATTTAGTCCTCATCTTCTTTTAATGACCACATAATCCCTTGCGCGGTAGAATCGGGGCAACTGAATGGAGAGCTGAGTGTTTTACTGGCCGGATGCCCTTCCCTGTTGCCAATGCGGAGTTCTATTCGGCAGATATATTCTCATCATGCCCAGAGAGAGAAATATCAGCCTCTACCTAGGATCGAACCCACAGCCTCCTGATTGTGAGGGGATTTCTCTCTTTGGGAACAATGAGAATATATCTGCCGAACAAAACTCCTCGTTGGCAACAGGGAAGGGCATCCAGCCAGTAAAACACTCTGCTAGTTCCATTCAGTTGCCCAGACTCCACCTCGCAAGGGATTATGGGGTCGTTAAAAGAAGATGAACTAAATGTAAGTAAATGTAAGTGAAGGACTACCTGTGCTCCAACAGACCTTCCATGCCCCCTTCTCTGTCTGTCTCTGCCCCACATCTCTGGTGAGGGAGATGCTGGTGGCCCTTGGTGGCTTGAGTGAAGATCTCCCCGTTTCTTCCAGCTGAATCTCACTGACGTGGAGAACTACTCCACCTTGGTGGAGATGTACTTCGTCTTCAGCATGATCTGGTCGCTGTGCGCCGCCGTAGACGAGGAAGGCCGGAAGAAGATCGACAACTTCCTGCGGGAAATCGAGGGATCCTTCCCTAACAAGGTCGCTCGGATTCGCTTGGCTTTCCGGGATCTCCTGCGTTGGGTAGGAAAAGCCGACATTGAGAAGATCCACCTCACCTACTCCTTGCTTGCTCTCCTCCTCAGGACACCGTCTACGAGTATTATGTGGACCCCAAGAGGAAGCAGTGGGTTGCTTTTGAGGACAACCTTCCCAAGATGTGGAGATACCCTCCCAAGTGAGTAACCCTCTGGCCCGTTGGCCAACATCTTAAGAACGTGGACGAATGGCCTTCAGGGAGGATGGCCTCCCTTCCCGACACCCGGATCCGTGGGTCAGGGGTCGGCAACCTTAAACACTCAAAGAGCCACAAATGTCCTCCCCGGAAGCCCCCTCCTCTACCCCCCCTGTTAAATTCTAGAGCCGACAGGAAGTCTGGTTCTCCCACCGTAGAGTCTCCGCCTAGTGCGGTGTTCTTTTTCCGCTACCTGTCCTAACCGAAAGCCCTATCCACTGTGAAACTGATCGGCGACAGGGAGCCGCAGCAGAGGGATGAAAGAGCCACATGTGGCTCCAGAGCCACATGTGGCTCAGGGGTTGCAGGTTGCCGATGCATGTCCTGGGAAGTTTGAAGGCTAGAAGTTCTGGATGGACGGAAGGTGGGCCTGTTTCTCCACGGGTGGGAATCCGAGCGGTGGTCCTGGCATGGTGGAAATTGCCGGATGGGGGCTAGAAAGGAGGAAGAGGACGTAACAGGGCTGTGGTTCGTACGTCTCCCCATGAGAGGTCCAGGAAACAGGATGTTGGTCAGGAGACAACCCTGGGTTGATCCATAATAAAGGAAATTGGGTAGGATTGCCTTCAACGGTGGTCATTGGAGGTCCTTCCCTCCTCACTGGTGTCCTAACAGTGCAGGTGGTCCTCGCCTTACGACCGTTTGTTTAGTGACCAAAGTTGCAACGCCACTGAAAAAAGTGACTTAGAACCATTTGTCACACTGACGACCGTTGCAACCTCCCCGCGGTCACATGATCAAAATTCGGACCCTTGGCAACTGACTCATATTTATGACCGTCGCAGCATCCCGAGGTCACGTGATCCCCTTTTGCAACCTTCGGCCGGTCAGTGGAGAAGCCAGATTCACTTAACAACCACGTGACTCTCTTAAACAACTGCTGTTGATTTCCTTTAACAACTGTGTCAGGAAAGGTCGTAAAACGTGGCAAAATTCAGTTAGCCAATGCTCTGGGTCAAAACTCGGCATAACAACTGTCTCGCTTAGCAATGGAAAAGTTCGGCTAAATTGCGGTCGTAAGTTGAGGACTAGAGGGGGCGGTGAAGGCATGGTCTCTATGGCTGAGCTAACCTCTTCGTCAGTGGTGGGTTACTCTCCCCGTCGCTACCGGTACGGTGGTCACGGGTCCACGCATCCTTTCGTGCGCACTCTGCCGCCCCTGCGACACCCAACTGCATGTGCGCAATTGGCTGGTTGCTTTCAAAACGCGGGCGGGCAGTGGGTCAAACGAGCCGGTACACTGTCAGCTGCTCCAGGCTACTACTGGTACATCTGTACCGAGCCGTACCGGCTGAAACCCACCACTGCTCTTTGTGCCAGCTTGGCATCTCAACTCTCCAATTTCCTGCCTCCGCACAACCACACACAACGTCACAGCCGCCGTCTTCCCCCCGCCATCCCTCACGGCTGCCAGCCCTGATTTAAGCCGGCGGCTCGCATCCATTTACGCACACGCATACACACACACACAGACACTCTCTCTCACCCGTAATCCGATCAGCGGCCTGGAATTACCGAAGGATGCCGTCCCTGAGAAGCCATGGGCAGCCGCCCGACTGCGCACCACGCCGGACAAGGGACGGACAGCATCGAGAACAGTGGCTGCCTTCCGAGCTTTCAGCTTGCAGCGGGGATGACAACCGTGGGAATTGTGTCTCGTGTTGGATATCTTAATGCCTCTCAGCAAGGGTTTTCGGCACAGCCACGAGAGCTTCCTTGGAAGGCACCACACCCACAGGTTGGGGCAGGCGCATCTCAGGCACGCCTCCCGAGCCGACCCCTCCGCTTCTCTCCCCAGCATCCCCTTCTACAAGATCATCGTGCCGACGGTGGACACCATGCGCTACAACTATCTCGTCAACGCCCTGATCGCCAACCAACAGCCAGTGCTGCTGGTTGGCATGGTGGGCACGGGGAAGACCTCCATTGCCCAGGGGGTGCTTCAGTCCCTGGACAGCATCAAGTGGGCCATCCTGGTCATCAACATGTCCGCCCAGGTAAGGGCCCACCTGCGCCCTTGGTCGAAGGACAAGAGGGAGGCCTCAACAGAAATCGCAGGTCGGAAGAACAAGAGTTGGAAGGGAAACCCTATATGGTTTCGAGCGAATGGACCGGGCGGAGGTGGTGTATAGGGTCTCCTGCTCGAGCAGGGGGTTGGACTAGATGACCTCCAAGGTATCCTTCCAACTCTGTTATTCTCCAAAGTTGGCGGAGACAGCGGTCATGCATGGGTTAACTCAGCCAGTAACCAATAGAACCGAGTCTACCAAAGTGATGTCATCGCCTCTGAGGAGTGTCCCCCCCCCTTTTTAAGACTCAGTTCGATTTGAACTGGCTGTGCTAATTGCTGTGCTAATTGCTCTCTCCTCAATTGTAACTTTTATTGCAAGACGACTAATTGACTATCCTAAATTATTTTAATTGGCTTATTCTCCCAAAAGATGAACTTTTAAGATTCCTGGGAAACGACAGATCGTTTAATCGCTCCTCTCGGAGTCTGGAATGGTACAGGGTCTCCTGCTCGAGCAGGGGGTTGGACTAGATGGCCTCCAAGGTCCCTTCCAGCCCTATTCTACTCTAAATGGCTGTCCAATCTCTTTTTAAAAACCTGTGATGGAGCTCCCACAACTTCCAGTGGCAAGCGGTTCCACTGGTTAGTTGTCCTCACTGTCAAGAAATTCCTTAGTTCCAGGTTGCTTCTCTCCTTGATTAGTTTCCATCCATTCCTTCTTGTCCTGCCTTCAGTGGCTTTGGAGAATAGGTGGACCCCTTCTTCTTTGGGGGGAGCCCTTCAAACACAGGAACATTGCTATGGTGTCTCCCCTAGTCGGGAGGAACTTAAGAGGTCATCTATCCCAACCCCCTGCTCGAGCAGGAGAGCCTAGACCGCTTCAGACAAACGGCTACCCGATCTCTCCTTAAATCACAACTCACTTAATGAATCCCTAGCGGAAATTTGGGACTCTTATTATAGCCGTCAGGGATGGCACAGTGGTTAGAATGCAGTCCTGCAGGCTACTTCGGCTGACTGAAGTTCAGCAGTTCGATCCTGACCAGTTCAAGGTTGACTCGGTCTTTTGTCCTTCCGAGGTCGGTAAAACGAGGACCCAGATTGTGGGGGGCAAGAAGTTGACTCTGTAAACCTCTTAGAGGGGGCTGTGAAGGAAGGAGGGAGGGAAGGAAGAGAAAAAAGCAAGAAAGAAGAAGGGAAGGAAGGAAAAGGGAGGGAAGAAGGAAGGGAATGAAGAGAAAAAGGCAAGAAAGAAGAAAGGGGGAAAGGAAGGAAAAGGGAGGGAAGAAGGAAGGGAAGGAAGAAAAAGGAAGGGAATGAAGGAAGAAAAAGGCAAGAAGGAAGAAGGGAAGGAAGGAGAGACAGGAAGGAAGGGAAGGGAAGGGAGAAGGAAGGAAAAGCTGTGGTGCACAGTGGTTTAAATGCACTATTGCACGCTGACTGCCCACTGCCAGGAGTTCGATCCTAACTGGCTCCAGGTTGCCTCAGCCTTCCGTCCTTCTGCGGTCGGTAAATTGAGGACCCAGATTGTTGGAGGGCAAGAGGCTGACTCTGTAAACCGCTCAGAGAGGGCTGTAAAGGAAGGAGGGGAGGGGAGGAAGAGAAAAAGGGAAGAAGGAAGAAAGGAAGGAAGGTATGAAAAGGGAGGGAAGAAGGAAGAGAAGGAAGACAAAAAGGCAAGAAGGAAGGGAAAGAAGGAGAAATAGGAAGGAAGGGAAAAAAAGAAGGAAGAGGAAGGAGAGATAGGAAGGAAGGAAGGAAGGAAGGAAGGAAGGAAGGAAGGAAGGAAGGAAGGAAGGAAAAGCCATGGTGGTTAAAATGCACTATTGCATGCTGACTCTGCCCACTGCCAGGAGTTCGATCCTGACTGGCTCCAGCTTGACTCAGCCTTCCGTCCTTCCGAGGTGGGTAAAACCCAGATTGTTGGGGGGACAAGAGGCTGACTCTTTAAACTGCACAGAGAGGGCTGGAAAAGCCCTGTGAAGCGGTATATAAGTCTGAAGGGCTATTGCTATAAACGTTGTTTCCCCAACTCCGGGCCTGGTTCTTTGGCTCTCCCCTTTCTGTTAAGGGGCGTCCCTTCCCTTTCCCGTCCCACAGACCACCTCCAACAACGTCCAGGGCATCATCGAGAGCCGCGTGGAGAAGCGCACCAAGGGCGTCTACGTGCCCATGGGAGGGAAAAGCATGATCACCTTCATGGACGACCTCAACATGCCGGCCAAAGACACGTTCGGATCTCAGCCCCCGCTGGAGCTCCTCCGGCTATGGCTGGACTACGGCTTCTGGTACGACCGGACCAAGCAGACCATCAAACACATCAAGGTGAGAACTGGGATGTGGTATTCAGCCGGTTCGTATCGGTTCAAATGTACCCGTTGTGGCAACCTGCGGGTGGGTGCTATGCCGTCCTATTTAGCCACGTTTCACTCGCATTTTTAGTTCGCGGCGAACCGGTGGTAAAATGATGTGAAACCAACCACTGGGCCTCACCCACCTGTGGTTCCCCCCCTAGACCCCGATTCCCACCTGCCCACCCGCCTGCCTGCCTGCCAGGGCCGATTGTTTTGAAAAGGCGTCTCTCCGGTGCATTAAATGCGGTCACGCACCGAACTCGGCATTGTCTCTTTAGACCCCCAGGGTTGTTTGAAAACTCGGCAGCTGGCAATGAAAGACACTTGTGCCCGGAATAATTGTTCTTTAAGAGGCAGTCGTGTCTCTGGATTTCAGTCAGTGGTGGAGAAGGGGAGGGGGCCAGTGTGGCACAGGCCCCCAAGGGAGGGGCAGGGGGCACACGCCGTGCCAGCGATTATGTTCCCCTCTTGGTATGCCACCGGCTTTGTCGTGTGCCCGGGTTTGGCACGGAGGCGGCTAAACCCTTTGCAGGTTGTGGGCAAGGTGGCTTGATGGGGTCCTTTTTTCCTTCCCTGGTTTTGATCCGGGGGGCATCTCTCTGTCCCCCCCCCCCCGCAGGACATGTTCCTGATGGCGGCTATGGGACCTCCCGGAGGCGGCCGTACGGTGATCTCCAGCCGTTTGCAGAGCCGTTTCAATCTCATCAATATGACCTTCCCAACCGTAAGGACTGGTTGGCAGCTGAGCCAAGGAGGGGGGGGGCGCGGGGGGGGGCTTAACCTGGCCATCAAAGGAGAGAGAGAGAGAGAGAGAGAGAGAGAGAGACCTCCTCCTTAACCCTTCCTGATCCTCTCTGTCACCAACTCCTGCAGAGGTGGCCCACCCGGTTCTAACAATGGGCCACCGTCTCTTCGGCGGAGGGCAGGACGGGGATGATGGGAAGAGGATGGGGAGAGGTTTTGATTGGCCTTGCTGGCAAGGCACAGCTTCAAAAGGGGGGGGGACTGGGGCCCAATGCAGGAAGTTCACCATGGTTTCTCCACCTGCTTCTGTACCCCTGAAAGCTCCATGTAAGATGGACTCCCATGTTCACATCCCTTACACCTAGGAGGACTTTCCTGTTGCTTTGGAATGTTGGATCGGTTGTGGAATATAATTTGGGATTTCTTAAGCGTGCCCACTTTAAGAGGGGTGGATTTCAACTCCCAGAATTCCCCAGCCAGCCATTTCTTAATAGTTGGTGGGTATGTAGTAAGCGTGATATATCTTGACTTCAGCAAAGTGAAGAAAAGAGCTGGCCGGGGAATTCTGGGAGTTGAAGTCTACGAGTCTTAAAGTTGGAGACCCCGCAATTAAGACTTGTAGACTTCCAGAATTCTCCAGCCAGCTCTTTTTCCCCACTTTGCTGAAGTCAAGACATATTACGCTTACTGCATACCCACCGTCTATTAAGAAAGTTACCCTACGTGGCTGGCTGGAGAATTCTGGGTGTTGAAGTCCACAAGTCTTAAAGTTGCCAAGGTCGGACACTCCTGATTTAAGACTTGTGGACTTCAACTCCCAGAATTCCCCAGCCAGCTCTTTTTTTTAAACTTTGCTGAAGTCAAGATATATTATGTTTACTGCAAACCCACCATCTATTAAGAAAGTGACCCTACATGGCTGGCTGGGGAATTCTGGGAGTTGAAGTCCACAGGTCTTAAGGCTTGATCCAAGTTTTCAATGGGCTCCTTTAAACGTTGGCTTTGACTCACGTTTTTGGCCCAGGGTTTGCACCGGGGGGGTGGGGGGGGGCTCCTCCCTCAAATGTTGGGACCCCCTAAAAATCACGGGGTCCCCGGGCTTAAACTCCAAGGGCCCAGTTGTGTTTGATTGTCACCTCAAGATCAGAACCAATCTACGCCTTGCACGCCTTGAAGGCCATCTAGCGTGCAGAGAACTTCCAGAAAGACATCTCCTGCAGCTGGAGGCTTCAATCAGACCCACGTAGGGTGGGGAGAGTGTCCCATTGCTCTGCCACCTTCCTGATTTTCTCCCCGTGGACAGGATTCCCAAATCCGTCGCATCTTCGGCACCATGATCAACCAGAAGTTGCAAAACTTTGAGGAGGCCGTCAAACCCATCGGGAACGTCATCACCGAGGCCACGGTGGAGCTCTACAACAGCGTGGTCCAACGGTTCCTACCCACACCGGCCAAAATCCACTACCTCTTCAACCTCCGGGACATTTCCAAGGTAGAAAGAAGGGTCCCCCATTAGGAGTGGTTGCGGTGGCCTAGAGGCGGAGCTCTCGCCTTCCAATCAGGAGGCTGTGAGTTCGATCCTAGGTAGAGGCCGCTATTTCTCTCTGTCTGGGCATAATGAAAATATATCTGCCGAACATAACTCCGCATTGGCAACAGGGAAGGGCATCGGGCCAGTAAATCACTCAGCTCCATTCAGTTGCCCAGATTCCTCCCCCGCAAGGGATTATGGCATCGTTAAAAGAAGAAGATGACTAAATGTAGTTGGAGAATGGTGTGGTGGCCTAGAAGCGGAGCTCTCGCCTCCCAATGAGGAGGCTGTGAGTTCGATCCTAGGTAGAGGCCGCTATTTCTCTCTGTCTGGGCATAATGAAAATATATCTGCCGAACATAACTCCGCATTGGCAACAGGGAAAGGCATCTGGCCAGTAAATCACTCAGCTCCATTCAGTTGCCCAGATTCCACCCCCGCAAGGGATTATAAGGTCGTTAAAAGAAGATGATGACTAAACGTATTTGGAGAGTGGTGTGGTGGCCTAGAGGCGGAGCTCTCGCCTCCCAATCAGGAGGCTGTGAGTTCGATCCTAGGTAGAGGCCGATATTTCTCTCTCTGGGCACAATGAGAATATATCTGCCAAACGAAACTCCTCGTTGGCGACAAGGAAGGGCATCCGGCCAATAAACACTTTCAGCTCCATTCAGTTGCCCAGACTCCACCCCGCAAGGGATTACGGGGTCATTAAACAACCCCCCAAAAAAGAAGGGTCCCCCAGTGCCCCTCCCCAGTTGATGGGGGCGTGGTGTCCTGGAGACCCGAATTGTGCCGCTGTCAAAGTTCCTTTCTCAGGCATCGCATCGCCCTTGGCAAAGGGAGAAGGCCTTCACTGAAGCGATGCCAGCCGACCCGCGCGGAGGGGCGGGCGGGCTCCCCCACATGGGTTGCCAGCCAGTTCTGCCTTGGGCAAGGAAGCAAGTCTTCCTTTTAGCTCCTCAAAGCTTGGAATTAGGGAAGGTTTTTCTCTACCCACCCAAGGTCTTCCCAACATCCACCCCCCCCCTCCTCAAATCCCAGGGAATTCCTCCCCCCTCCTTCCGCTTCTCTCCTATCACCAGGAAGGGGGCCCATCGTCCGTGACTGTCCTCACGGGGGCCCCCGAGCGGCCACCCAGGCCTGTTAGCGCGAGCCAGACCGTTTTTCCAAGGGTTAAGGTTTTCCTGCGCCACCTCCCCGGATGCCCAGAGGCTGCGAGCATTAGGATTCCAAGCAGGGCAGAGATGCGGTGCGCACATCAAATGGGCACTGCAGCTTCGGAGACATCAAATGCCACCGAATGTTTATCCTAGGTTTTTAAGCCCCGAAGCTCTTCTCCCGCACATCAAACGCAGCCTGGATGCCTCTGAGCTGGGCTGCGGTGCCAGCCTGCCTGCCTTTTCAGCCGGTTGAGGGGGGCAGGGCATGGCCAGAGATTGAGGGGGGTCTCGTTCCCCCGCCCCCAAAGTATAAGAGTGGGGCTTCTCCAAACCACCACAACATTATTGTTATTATGATCCCGTTATGATTGCATTTTCTTATTGTCCTTATTTAGATCTTCGGCTTTGTTATTTTTTTAAAAAAAAGGGGGGGGGGTGTTTTTATTTGATCACTCAAATGACACCTTGAACTGTAAAGAGTTGATGCCATGGGAGGCAGATCAGGGAAAGAGGCAGGGTTTTTTTCTGCAAACAAAGGAAGGGCTGCGAATGCTCCCTCCGGGAAGAGCAGTTTAATTGAAAAGTTGACGACAAGAAAGAAAGAGAAAGAAAGAAAGAAAGAAAGAAAGAAAGAAAGAAAGAAAGAAAGAAAGAAAGAAAGAAAGAAGAAAAGAGAGAGATAGATAGAAAGAAAGAAAAGAAATGGAGAGAGAAAGAAAGAAAAGAAAGAGAAAGGAAGAGAGGAAGGAAGGAGAGAGAAAGAAAGAAAAAGGAAGGAGGGAAGGAAAGAAAGAAAGAAGGAAAGGAGGGAAGGAGAGAGAAACAAAAAGAAGGAAGGGAAGAAAGAAAAAAGGAAGGAAGAGGAAAAGGAGAGAGAGAAAGAAGGAAAGGAAGGAAAGAGAGAGAAAAAAGAAAGAAAAGGGAGGAAGGAAGGAAATAAAAAAAGAAAGAAAGAGGGTAGAGAAAAAAAAGGAGAGAGAAAGAGGGTGGACAGAGAGGGAAAGAAAGGAGGAAAGAAGGAGTGGGAGAGAGAGACAGAAAGAAATGAAAGGATGGAAGGAGAGAGAAAGAGAAAAGGAAGGAACTAAAGAAAGGAAGGAAGGAGAAGGGAGAAAGAAAGAGAAAGAAAGAAAGAAATAGAGGGGGGTGAAAGAAAGGGGAAGGAAGGAAGGAAAGAAAAAGAAAGAAGGAAGGAAGGGAAGAGAAAAAAAGGAAAGAAAGAGATAAAGAAAGGAAGGAAGGAAGAAAAAAGGGAGGGAGAGAAAGGGAAAGGGAAAGGGAGGAGAGAAACAAAGAAAGAAAGAAAAAGAAGGGAGGGAGGAGAAAAAGAAAGAAAGAAAGAAAGAGGCAGAGAGGGAAAGAAAGGGAAGGGGGAGAGAGGGAAAGAAAGAAAGGAAGGAAGAAGAGAGAAAGAAAGAGAAAAAGGAGAAAAAGAAATAGAGGGGGAGAGAGAGAAGGAAGGAAGAAAAGAGAGAGAGAGAGAAAGAAAGAAAAGAAGAAGGGAGCAAAAGAGGGATGTTTACTTCCCCTGCTTTCAACTGATTAATTCCGGGCAGCTCCCAGCCAGTTCCAGGTTCTTAGATAATCCAATTAAATCGGGCCAGGTGTATTTTACTCCAGTCAGCCTCGGCTGCATTCTTCCCCCGTCATTCCTCACAAACGGAGAGAACGAAGAAAAAGAGAACGCGAGGCTGGCTCAGAAAGAAAGAAAAGAAAAAAGCTTTCCTGGGGCTGCTGGTGGGGGGGGGGAGAATATTGAGAGCTCAGGGTTTTGAACTGGGAGGTGGGGGGGTCCTCGGGGGGTCTCTGAGCCTGGCGGGTTTCTTGCAGACATTTCAGGACCCAACTAGGTAATGTCATCCGTGCTAGAAGGGAGGAGGAGGAGGAAGATTGTGGGCTTCTGGGTGCTCTCTGAGTTTGGCTGCTTTCTTGCAGACATTTCATGACCCGACTGAGTAACAGCATCAGCACTGGTGATCATCATCGCACTTCCACCCCTTCTAGCACTGAGGATGTTCCCTAGTTTGGTCGTGAAACGTCTGCATAAAATAACCAAGCTCAGAGAGCACCAAGGACCCCACAGTCCTCCTCATCCTCCTCCCTCTCTCCCCTTATCTCCTCCTCCTCCTCCTCATCTCTTCACAAACCCCACTCCTTTCTAGCGCTGATGATGTTAGCTAGATGGGTCATAAAACGTCTGCAAGAAAACCACCCAGGACCCCACAGTCGTCCTCCTCCTCCTCCCCCTCCTCCTCCTCCCCCTCCCCCTCCTCCTCCTCCCCCTCCTCCTCCTCCTCCTCCTCCTCCCCCTCCTCCTCCTCCTCCTCTCTTCAAACCCCACTCCCTTCTAGCACTGATGACATTATCTAGCTGGGTCATGAAACGTCTGCAAGAAAACCACCCAGCTCAGATATTTGAGTACCTCGAACCACTCCGCCCTCCTCCTCCTCCACCACCTTGGCCCTCCTGTGTGGAAAAGCATCTTAAAGGACCCCTGACCAAGGGGGCACCGGGATCAGGAAAAGGCCTCTCTGCCCACAGAAGCCCCACCCCAGGCCTGGTTGGAGGCCAAGAGATGGCCCCTTCTCCCTTGGCGTCTAGTGACCGTTGGGGGTGTGTGTGTGTGGGTCTTGTGTTCGAGATTGTGTGGCTGTCCCGCCTCTCAAAGGTGGTCCCTTGGTTCCCCCTCTTCTCCTCCTCCAGGTCTTTCAAGGCATGTTGAGGGCGCACAAGGACTTCCACGATACCAAAGCCAGTTTGACCCGTCTCTGGATCCACGAATGCTTCAGGTAGTAGCGGCTCTCTTGTCTTCCTCCTTCTCCCAAGCCCATCCTCCCCGGCGCCCCCTGCTGGGCTGGCGATGGCTTTGCGAGAGGCTGCTGGGTGAATGTGTGCGGGTGTGTGTCACGGCTGCGGCCAGCAGGGGGCGCCAGAGCGAGTGGTTTGGCGACCAGGAAAAAATAAAAAAAATCTCGCGTGGGATATTTATATACATAAAAGCGAAATACCACTCACGCGTCATCACGAAATCTCCAGAACCACAAAGCCTACACGCGTGAAACTTGGCACGTATGTTCCTCTTGGCTTCTAGGTGCTTGCTAAGAAAGGATTTTTCGAAATACAATACAATACAATAGCAGGGTCGGAAGGGACCTTGGAGGTCTTCTAGTCCAACCCCCTGCCTAGGCAGGAAACCCTATACCATTTCAGACAAATGGCTATCCAACATCTTCTTAAAGACTTCAAACTGTTGGGGCATTCACAACTTCTGGAGGCAAATTCTGTTCCACTGATTCATTGTTCTCACTGTCGGTTCTAAGTTGCTTCTCTCCTTGGTTAGTTTGACCATCAGATCATGAGTATTTCTCTTTTTTTTTCTTTTTTCTTTCCACAATGCCAAACATATTTTTATTTTATTTTTCCCTGCCAAGACAAACAGCATAAATCCAACGGGACAAAGTTTAGCTGCTCTCGCTTAAGGTGAGCTGGTCGAAGAGATATTCGCCCAGGCCATTCTGGGGCGCTTCAAGTTGGTACAATGGTCCCGCCGGGAGTTTGATGGCCTTCACTTGCTCCTCCGGGAATTCATTCTCCAGAAAGTCAGAGAGATTTTTTTTTTAAAATGTTTAATTTTCAAAACAAACACAACACAAAGAATCCTCCTTCTTTACATCCTGTAGAAAGTGAATCAGTTGGTTACAAAAAGGCTTTTGTGCATCTCTTCCACAGTCATCAAGCGTAATTCATATTCACTCCAAGTATTTTAACTTGGATATTTATACATGTTACCATCATCATACCTCCGTTTTCATTTAACTACAATTGTTTAAACGTCCTTCATCATAAAATATACCAAGATTTAAAACATAACCACATACTGGCATTTCATTTGCTATTTCTAAAATCCTCCAATAACACTGAATCCTTATGTCCTATTCTTGCTAAACATCCATAATATTTAATAACAAAGTTTTCTAATCCTCCTTACCAAATCACTGTTTACAATTTACATCCCGTTTCCTTATGTTTTACCCATCCATATATATTTTCCTTTGTATCATTATCCCTCCTTTATTTAACGGTATCCTGTATCATAACATTTCCCCCCCCAATAATCAAAATTTAACTAAATTTAACTTAGTTCTTTTTTATTAGCCTTTATATATAACCAAAAAGATTTCTAATCTTCCTTTCACGGCTACCATTCAAATATTCATATCCAATTATTACTTATCGTAACAATACATATGTATATATTATTATCATTATCAATTATTTATTTGACTATATCTATTGCCAGTAAATTTCACTAAGTTTAACTAGTTTTAAATTATGCACGTCCATCTATTAACCTGTATCAGATCATGAGTATTTCTTATATCTTTAAGTCTTTAAGAAGATGTTGGATAGCCATTTGTCTGAAACGGTATAGGGTTTCCTGCCTAGGAGGGGGTTGGACTAGAAGACCTCCAAGGTCCCTTCCAACTCTGTTATTGTATTGTATTATATTATTATTAACACGCTCTGATGCTAAGGAGTTAGACGTTCTACTCCCCCTCCCCACCAGAAAAGAATTCTATTCCAACCGCCACTTGGGTGTGGGCGTGGACAGTGCATGACTCATCCTGCCTGTGGGCTGGGAGTTTAGACATTCTACTCCCCCTCCCCACCTGAAAAACGCTCTGATGCTAAGGAGTTAGACTGAGGGAGAGAAGGGGATCAGATAGGAGAGGCCTCTGTGGGGCAAGCCTGAAGGAGAGAAGGGGAGAGGATAGGAGAGGCTTCTATGGGGCAAGCCTGAGGGAGAAAAGGAAAGAGGAGAGGCCGATCGTAACTACTCACTTCGTTTCGTAGCGGTGCATGGATATCCAGCTAGTCTATATATATAAAAAAGCCAAATACCACTCACGCATCATCACGAAATCTCCGAAACCGTAAAGCTTACACACGTGAAATTTGGCACATATGTTCCTCTTGGCTTCTAGGTGCTCACTAAGAAAGGATTTTTTGAAATGACCATCAGATCATGAGTATTTATTACACAGTAATTAACAGCCTCTGACATTAAGGAGTTCTACTCCCCCTCCCTACCCGAAAAGAACTCTGTTCCAACTGCCTGTTGCCTCACGTTCCGTTACCTCAGTTCAAATGGCAAGACGTTCCACTCCTTCACTCAGGAGCGGTCTGGGGCTCCTTACAGTACTAAACGTCGGTACCTCACCAAAATGCCACAGATGTCAGCGTGAAAAACGCTCCGAGGTGATCACTTTGAACGGTCGCTAAACGAACAATCGTAAGTTGAGGACTGCCTGTATAAGACCTTTTTTTCCCCGGCCTCCTCCTCGGCAGGGTCTTCTCGGACCGCCTGGTGGACATCCCTGACATGGAGACCTTCGTGGCCCTTCTGGGAGAGAAGCTGGGAATCTTCTTCGACGTGACCTTCCACCACCTCTGCCCAAACAAGCGGTCACCCATCTTCGGTAGGCGCCAACGCCCCTCTGGCACCTTTTTGGCCACTGTCGTTAAGCCAGTCATAGCAGTTATTGAGGGAATCCCATGGTCGTTGTGAATCTGGCTTCCTCCATTTGACTTGGCTGCTCAGAAGCCGGCTGGTTTTACCTCCTTTGCCATGGTCGTTAAGTGAATCCCATGGTTGTTAAGTGAATCTGGCTTCCTCCATTTGACTTGGCTGCTCAGAAGCCGGCTGGTTTTACCTCCTTTGCCATGGTCGTTAAGTGAATCCCATGGTTAAGTGAATCTGGCTTCCTCCGTTGACTTTGATGGTGAGAAGGCGGCCGGTTTTACCTCCTTTGCTACGGTCGTTAAGCGAAACCTCACAGATTAACTGAATCCCAGGGTCGTTAACCAAATCATCACAGTTATTAAATGAATCCCATGGTCGTTACGCGAATTTGGCTTCCTCTGTTGACTTTGATATTGAGAAGCCGGACGGTTTTACCTCCTTTGCTACAGTCGTTAAGCGAAGCATAGCAGTTATTAAGTGAATCCCATGGTTGTGAAGTGACTCGTCACAGTTGTTAAGTTAATCCCGTAGTTGTTAAGTGAACCCAGCTTCATCCGTTGACTTGGCTCATCAAAAGCTGGCCGATTTCACCTCCTTTGCCACGGTCGTTAAGCGAATAATCACCATCGTTAAGCAGGAGATCCTCTACTATTTAACCAGAACAAAATAGAATAGAATGAGCCGGAAGGGACCTTGGAGGTCTTCTAGTCCAGCCCCCATATTTTTTCTCTTTTTTTTATCCCCTCTTTTCCCCCTCCTTTTCTATTCCTTTTTTAAAAAATTCTCTCTGTGTTTTATATTTCAATTAACTAATTTTTTTAAAAAAAGAATTCACTTAACGATGGTCTGGCTCGACTGGGAAAATTGGGGACGCCATCGCGGTCGTAAGGCGAGGACCACCCGCACTCCGAGACTGGGGAAGTTGGGAAGAGGGTCATCCATGGGGCAGAACCCCACCCCCCCTCCCAATCCAGAAAGGGCGCCATTTTCTCCCCCAGGGGATTTCATGCGCAACGTCTACGAGGACATGATGGACATGGGGGTCCTGAAGGCCGAGATGGAGCGGGCGCTGGGGGACTACAACCGGACGCCAGGCTTGGTGCCCATGAGGCTGGTGCTCTTCCGAGACGCCATCGAGCACAGTGAGTGGGGCAGCTGGCGGGGGGGGGGGGGGGAAGAACACGGATAGAACAGGAGAAGCAGGCTGGGAGGGGACCTTGGAGGTCTTCTAGTCCAACCCCCTGCTCAAGCCAGAGGCCTTATATCCCATCACAGATAAGTGGCTGCCCAGTCTCTTCTTGAAAGCCTCCTGGGATGAAGGCACCCACAACATCTGGTTGTGGCAAGGAGTTCCCCTGGTGAACTGTCCTCACTGTTAGGAAGTTTCTCCTTAGTTCCAGGTTGTTTCTCTCCTTGATTAGTTTCCATCCATTGCGTCTTGTCCCGCCTTCGGGTGCCTTGGAGAATAGTTAATTCTTATAAACTACTTAGAGAGGGTTGTAACTATAAAGTAGTATATACATTTACATGCTATTGTTTGTCTGCCTGTCTGTCTCTGTCCATCTGTCTGTCCACCCATCAATCATCTGTATCATCTTTCTGCCTATCTATCATCCATGCCTGTCTGTCTGTCTATCTAGCTATCTGCCTTTCTATCCATTTTTCTATCTCTTTCTATCCATCCATCCATCTATCATCTTTCTCTCTGTCTATCTATCTACCAGTATCTATCAATCTATTGATCTATTTTTCTATCCATCCATCCATCCATCCATCATCTTTCTCTCTGTCTCTCTGTCTATCTCTAGCCATCTATCTACCAGTATCTATCTATCTATCTATCTATCTATCTATCTATCTATCTATCTATCTATCTATCTATCTATCTATCTTCTTTCTATCTTTCCATCCATCCATCCATCCATCCATCCATCTATCATCTTTCTCTCTGTCTGTCCATCCATCCATCCATCCATCCATCCATCCATCCATCCATCTATCTATCTATCTATCTATCTATCTATTTATCTCTCTCTTTCTCTATCTATCTATCTATCTATCTACTTTACACCTATCTTTCTATCCATCCATCCATCTATCATCTTTCTCTCTGTCTGTCTGTCCATCCATCCATCCATGTATCTATCTGTATCTATTTATCTCTCTCTTTATCTATCTATCTATCTATCTATCTATCTATCTATCTATCTATCTATCTTCTTTCTCTTTCTATCCATCCATCCATCTATCATCTTTCTCTCTATCTGTCCGTCCGTGTGTCCGTCCATCCATCCATCCATCCATCCATCCATGTATCTATCTGTATCTATTTATCTCTCTCTTTCTCTATCTATCTATCTATCTATCTATCTATCTATCTATCTATCTATCTCTATCTGTATCTATTTATCTCTATCTATCTATCTATCTATCTATCTATCTATCTATATATATATAATCTCGGCCTCTCTTTCTGTCTCTCATCCATTTCATCCATCTCATAAAGAATCATAGAATCGTAGGGCCGGAAGGGACCTTGGAGGTCTCCTAGTCCAACCCCCTGCTCAAGCAGGAGACCCCATCCCATTTCAGATCAACCGTCGTCCGATCCCTTCTTTAAAAGCTCCAGTGATGGAGCCCCCCTCAACGCCTAGCGGTCACGGCTGGTCCGAGCTCCCTTGTTCCACTTTCCTGTGACTTCCCCCTCTCCTCTCTTTGCAGTCACCCGCATTGTCCGGGTGATCAGCCAACCCCGGGGCAACATGCTGCTGGTGGGCATCGGAGGGAGCGGGCGCCAGAGCCTGGCGCGCTTGGCCTCCTCCATCTGCGAGTACTACACCTTCCAGATCGAGGTCTCCCGGCAGTACCGCAAACAGGAGTTCCGAGAAGGTGAGCAGGTCCCTCCTTGATGAGGCCAAGAACTTTCTCCTACCTTCTCCTGATCACGTGGTCCTCACTGGAGGTCTCCTTTTCCTTCTCCAGACATCAAGAAGCTCTACCGGCAGACCGGGGTCGACCTGAAGCCCACCACCTTCCTCTTCGTGGATACTCAGATCGCGGACGAATGCTTCTTGGAGGACATCAACAACATCTTGAGCTCCGGGGAAGTGCCCAACCTATACAAACCGGATGAGTTTGAGGAGGTGCGCGCCATGGGGCAAGCATTCCCCCCCCCCCTAGCCCTCCTTGTCTTCTTTCTTCGGCTGGGTGGAGGAGATGTTGAGTAGACAAAAAGAGGTGGAGACCCTGGGAAGAGGGTAGAGAAGAGCAACCAAGAGGATTAGGGGACTGGAGGACAAAACATAGGAAGAACGGTTGCAGGAACTGGGCGTGTCTAGCTTAATGAAGAGAAGGACTAAGGGGGTGGCAGGATAGCAGGCTTCCAATATTTGAGGGGTTCCCCCCAAAGAAGAAGGGGGTCCACCTATTCTCCAAAGAACCCGAAGGTAGGAGAAGAAGCACTGGATGGAAACGAATCAAGGAGAGAAGCAACTTAGAACTAAGGAGGAATTTCCTGACAAGTGAGGACAATTAACCAGTGGAACTGCTTGCTACTAGAAGTTGTGGGTTAGGGTTAGGGTTTCCTGCCTGAGCAGGGGGTTGGACTTGAAGAGACCTCCAAGGTCCCTTCCAGATCTACTCTGATTGATTGATTGATTGACTATTTTAAGCAAAGACTGGAATGTCTGAAATGTTAGAAGGTCTCCTGCTTGGGCAAGGGGGTTGGACTAGAAGACCTCTAAGAGTCCCTTCCAACTCTGTGATTCTCTTAAAATGGGGCAAAGAACCCCCCCAAAAAAACCTCAGGCCCTGGGCAGAAGTCAGTAAATGGGCAGCTGAGGAGCGCTAGGTGCTGCCAGGCGCAGTCTGCTATGGAAGGATCCAAAGGAAATTTCCTGCACAGGTGACGATGATGCCTGCTTTCCTTGCACATCTCCAATATGGCCTCCGCCTCTAAAAATTTTGCTCCTGAACATATTTCAGTGCCGCCTGCCAAGACCGACCGGGGTCAGTGTTGGGGAGAAAAACTGGAGATCTAGAATAACAGAGTGGGAAGGGGACCTCGGAGGTCTTCTAGTCCAACCCCCTGCTCAAGCAGGACACCCTGTCCCATTTGGAGACAAACGGCTGCCCGGTCTCTTCTTAAAAACCTCCCGTGATGGAGCACCCAAAGCTTCTGGTGGCAAGCAGTTCCATGGGTGAATTGATCTCCGATGATAGATTAACAGAAGAACAAAGTGGGAAGGGGACCTCAGAGGTCTTCCAGTCCAACCCCCTGCTCAAGCAGGAAGACCCTTGGTGCCACCGGTCGCCAACCTTGGTGGACCAGCCCGGTGCATGTATATATCAGTGGCAGCTGCACCCTTGCACACCTGGCTCCGTTGGTGTGAGCGGTGTGCGTCTGCGGACTCCGTGGGTACGCGTGCCACTTTGCGTGGGCTTCCCCATCGTTCGAACAGGCTGCAACCTGGTAGTGGGGCACTGCCCACGGCTTGGGGACCCCTGCCCCAAACCGTTTTCGACAATTGGCTGTCCAATCCCGTCTTAAAAGCCACAACTTCTGGTGGCAAGCAGTTCCATTGATTAATTGTCCTCACTATTAGGAAGTTTCTCCTTATTTCTAAGTTGCTTCTCTCCTTGATAACTTTCCATCCGTTGCTTCTTGGAGAAGAGGTTGACCCCCCCCCCCCACTTTGGGGCAGCCCCTCAAATATTGGAAGATACTACAATGTCCCCTCTAGTACTTCTCTTCATTAAATTAGACATCCCCAATTCCTCCATGTCCTCCAGTCCCCTAATCTTCTTTGTTGCTGTTCTCGGCACTTTTTCCAAAGTCTCAAAGTGTTTTTTTTTTTTAATATCGTGGTGACCCAAACTGGATGATCTTATTCCCCCCTCCTCCCCCCAAGATCCAAAACCACATCCTTGACGCGGCCCGGGCCGAGGGCATCCAGGAGAGTCAAGACAGCCTGTTTGCCTACCTGATCGAAAGAGTCCGGAACAATCTTCACGTCGTGCTGTGCCTGAGCCCAGTGGGGGACCCCTTCAGGTGAGGCTCAAACATATGATGAACGGTTGCAGGAACTGGGCCTGGCTAGTCTAGGGAAGAGAAGGACCAGGGGAGACACGAGAGCATCTTCCAATATTTGGGGGGCTGCCCCAGAGAGGGGGAGGGGGTCAAGCTATTCTCCAAAGCACCTGAAGGCTAGAGAAGGGACAGTAGATGGAAACTGATCCAAGAGAGATATTCAACCTGGAAATAAGGAGGAATTTTCTGACAGGGAGAACCATGAACCCTTAGAACAGAAGTTGCCTTCGGAAGTTGTGGGCGCTTCACCCCTGGAGGCTTCCAAGAAGAGACTGGAGTGCCCTCTGTCGGAAATGGCCTTAGGGTGTCCTGCCTGGGCGGGGGGATTGGACTAGATGACCTCCAAAGTCCCTTCCAGCTCTGTTATTATTCTGTCATTCGGAAATTGTGGGAGCTTCATCCCTGGAGGCTTTCAAGAAGAGACTGGAGTGCTCTCTGTCGGAAATGGGGTAGGGTCTCCAGCTTGGGCGGCAGGGGGAAGGGGTTGGACTAGATGACCTCCAAGGTCCCTTCCAACTCTGTTAATCTGTCAGGTGAGGCGTTCGGGGTGGGCCACATCTAGACCAAGTGGGGAGAAGATTCTGCGTGGAGCAACAGTGACCTCCAGTGGCCAAAGAGCCACAGGCCTGGTGAACGGAAGAAACGTGTGGGGTGGGTTAGAGATTGGGGGGAGTGGGGTGGGGTCAGCCAGACCCCAGGTTGAGGCACAGAGACAAAGGCCCTCCGATCCCAATGGTCAGCGAGGCTTTGACCCCCCAAATGGCCCAAGGATCAACCCATAACGGCAGTTTGAAGCCCGTAGGTGAATTGAGCCCCATTAAAAACGGTATAGGATCTCCTGCTTGAGCGAGGGGGTTGGACTAGAAGACCTCCAAGGTCCCTTTCAGCTCTGGCCTACTCTGAAACCAAACTATAGGCAGTCCCTTTCGTTGAGTGACCCTTCGGCGTTAGAACAGCACTGGGAAAAGTGACCTAGGGCCGTTTTTCCACACTTAATGACCGTTCGACATCCCCACCGTCGCGTGATCAAAATTCAGTTACTTGTATTTACGACCATTGCAACGTCCTGGGGTCACGGGATGCCCGTTTGCGACCTTCAGTCAACATGGGGCAAAACTCACTTGATAGCTGTCTCGCTTAGCAACAAATGTTGGTTTTGATTGTGGTCGTACGTTGAGGACTAGCAGCAGTCTTTGAAGCCCCTTCCCAGCTGTGGAAAGCATTAGCAGATGCTGAAACCCACTCCTGGGGGGGTCTTTGGAGCGTTTGGTAGGAAGCTGCCTTTCTCTCTTACTATGTCAATCAGAATAGAGCTGGAAGGGCCCTTGAAGGTCTTCTAGTCCATCCCCTGCTCAGGCTGGACTAGAAGACCTCCAAGGTCCCTTCCGACACGGCTACGCTGTATTCTATTCTGGATAAGAAGCAATGGGTGGAAGACTATCAAAGAGAGGAGTAACCTAGAATTAAAGAGATGTTTTTCAGGCTGTGAGGACAATTAACCAGGGGAACTACTTGCCACCAGAAGTTGCGGGTGCTCCAACACTGGAGGTTTTTAAGAAGAGAGTGGATAGCCATTTGTCTGGATTAGTATAGAATCCCCTGCTTGAGCAGGGGGTTGGACTAGAAGACCTCCGAGGCCCCTTCCTACTCTGTTTAATTTGTCGTTCTGCACCAGGAACCGGATACGCCAATATCCTGCTTTGGTGAACTGCACGACCATTGACTGGTTCTCGGAGTGGCCAAAGGAAGCCTTGCTGGAGGTGGCGGAGAAGTATCTGGAAGGCGTGGATTTGGGCACGGTGGAAAAGGGCAGCCTCGACACGGTGAGAGCCCGCCACCCGCCCAAGAGGGCATCCTGCAAAACACCGGTCAGGGGCTTCGAGATATAGGTGTCCGAGCGGACAATCATTTCAATATGAGCCAGCCCTGTGTGGCAGCTGCCAAAAGAGCCAAGGGATTAGAAGAGAGTAAGCGAACCGCAGTAGGGATACAATATCATGCAAAGTGTTAATACCATTTTATAAGACCTTGATAAGGCCCCAGAATTCCCCATGCCTGCTTTTTTTCCCTCTGATCCCCTAGAATGGGGAGATTGAAGAGGGAGGGATTAGAAGAGAGTAAGCGAACCACAACAGGGAAAATATCATGTGAAGTGTTAATACCATTTTATAAGGCCTTGATAAGGCCCCAGAATTCCCCATTTTTTTCTTCCAATCCCCTAGAATGGAGAGATTGCAGAGTGAGGGATTAGAAGAGAGTAAGCGAACCACAATGGGGAAACATATCATGTGAAGTGTTAGTACCACTTTATAAAGCCTTGATAAGGCCCCAGAATTCCCCATTTTTTTCCTCCAATCCCCTAGAATGGAGAGATTGCAGAGTGAGGGATTAGAAGAGAGTAAGTGAACCACAATGGGGAAACATATCATGTGAAGTGTTAGTACCACTTTATAAAGCCTTGATAAGGCCCCAGAATTCCCCATTTTTTTCCTCCAATCCCCTAGAATGGAGAGATTGTAGAGGAAGGGATTAGAAGAGAGTAAGTGAACCACAATGGGGAAACATATCATGTGAAGTGTTAGTACCACTTTATAAAGCCTTGATAAGGCCCCAGAATTCCCCATTTTTTTCCTCCAATCCCCTAGAATGGAGAGATTGCAGAGTGAGGGATTAGAAGAGAGTAAGTGAACCACAATGGGGAAACATATCATGTGAAGTGTTAGTACCACTTTATAAAGCCTTGATAAGGCCCCAGAATTCCCCATTTTTTCCTCCAATCCCCTAGAATGGAGAGATTGTAGAGGAAGGGATTAGAAGAGAGTAAGTGAACCACAATGGGGAAACATATCATGTGAAGTGTTAGTACCACTTTATAAAGCCTTGATAAGGCCCCAGAATTCCCCATTTTTTCCTCCAATCCCCTAGAATGGAGAGATTGCAGAGTGAGGGATTAGAAGAGAGTAAGTGAACCACAATGGGGAAACATATCATGTGAAGTGTTAGTACCACTTTATAAAGCCTTGATAAGGCCCCAGAATTCCCCATTTTTTCCTCCAATCCCCTAGAATGGAGAGATTGCAGAGTGAGGGATTAGAAGAGAGTAAGTGAACCACAATGGGGAAACATATCATGTGAAGTGTTAGTACCACTTTATAAAGCCTTGATAAGGCCCCAGAATTCCCCATTTTTTTCCTCCAATCCCCTAGAATGGAGAGATTGTAGAGGAAGGGATTAGAAGAGAGTAAGTGAACCACAATGGGGAAACATATCATGTGAAGTGTTAGTACCACTTTATAAGATCTTAGTAAGACCATGCTTGGAATACTGCATCCAGTTTTGGTCGCCACGTTATAAAAATACGTTGGGACTCTAGAAAGAGTGCAGAGAAGAGCAACAGATTAGGGGACTGGAGGCTAAAACGTAAGAGGAACGGTTGTGGGAACTGGGTATGTCTAGTCTAATGAAGAGAAGGACTAGGGGGGACATGATAGCAGTCTTCCGATATCTCAGGGGCTGCCACAAAGAAGAGGGAGTCAAGCTATTCCCCAAAGCCCCTGAAGGCAGGACAAGAAGCAATGGATGGAAACTCATCAAAGAGAGAAAGCAACCTAGAACTAAGGAGAAACTTCCTGACAGTGAGGACAATTAACCCGTGGAACTCCTTGCCATCGGAAATTGTGGGTGCTCCATCACTGGAAGCTTTCAAGAAGAGACTGGACAGACTTTTGTCTGGAATGGTATAGGGCAGGGGTCTCCAAGCTTGGCAACTTTAAGATTTATGGACTACAGCTCCCAGAATTCCTTAGCCAGCCATGCCTGCATTTTTTTTTCCTCCTACCCTCCAGAGCGGAGAGTTTGCAGAGGAAGGGATTACAAGAGAGTAAGATAGCCACAACGGGTGTACATATCAAGGCTCCGGGAATTCTAGGAGTTGAAGTCTAGGCAACTTGAAGCTACCACTTTTGGAGACCCCCTTGGTCTGGTCCGTGATGGCGAACCTGAGGGCACGCGAGCCATTGCCCTAGGTCAGCGGTCAGGGTTCCAAATAGCCTCCAAAATCAGAGTCCGAGGCAAAGGATTCCTCAAAGTTCCCATTTATTAAGAGAGCCATGTTGGCGCATCTGGGAAAACCCGAATCTGAAAGCTTCCCGGTTCTCCCCACCCAGTTGAAAGTTCAAGATCTTGCAACCCCACACCCACAAGTCCATCCCATGGTCCAATCTCCCACTGCCACGAAGACAGAATCCACCCATCAATTTCCAGTCAGGTGCAGGGGTGCAAAGAGTAAAGGATGACCTTGGCTTTCTAGAAAGAATGTCGTTATGGCTACCTATCATCTAACTCCATACAATCCATTTTCCCACCATACAAAATGCCTAGTAGAAAAATAGAAAGGGTGGCAGGCCTAACATCCAAAAGAAAAGATGGCTGCAGGCCTGATATCAGCTGCAGCACGCATGCGTGTGCCAGCCAGCTGATTTTCGGCCTTCGAAGGGCCTCCGGAGGGCTGGGGGAGCCCATTTTCACCCTCCCCAGGCTCCAGTTAAGCCTCCAAAGCCTGGGGAGGGCAAAAATGGGGGAGGCCAAAAACGGGCTTGCCAGAAGTTTGGAAACGGGCCATTTCCCGCTTCCAGAGGACCTTCGTGGGGGCGGGGGAGGCCATATTCACCCTCCCCAGGCTTCAGGAGGGCGGAGAGGGTCGTGCGTGCATGCGCGAGGGAGGCATGGGGGCGATTGAATTATGGGTGTGGGCACGGGCGCGCATGCGTTCAGCCCCCGAGCCAAAAAAGGTTAGCCATTCCTGGTCTAAGGGTCTCCTGCTTGAGCAGGGGCTTGGACTAGATGACCTCCAGGATCCCTTCCAACTCTGCGATTCTGTATTCTCACTTTCACCCAGATGCAAAAGCGAGTGGCTAAAATCTTTGTCACCATGCACTGGTCAGTGGCCAGATACTCTCACAAGATGCTGCTGGAACTCCGGCGCCACAACTACGTAACACCCACTAACTACCTGGAGCTGGTGTCTGGCTACAAGAAGTAAGGCGGGGGGATTTGGGGCGTTGGGCAGGCGGGATGCAGGAGAGACAAAGGGGCGGGACTCAGCCCCTTTGCAAGTGACCCAGTCCTCGGGCAGCGGTCCCCCGCATCACGAGCCTTCTCCTGTCCACCCCCGTTTGCAGACTGCTGACTGAGAAACGGAAAGAGCTTTCCGACCAAGCCAACAAACTCCGCAACGGTCTCTTCAAAATTGACGAGACCCGAGAAAAAGTCGAGGTGATGACCCTGGAGCTGGAGGAGGCCCGGAGGAAGGTGGCCGAATTCCAGAAACAGTGCGAGGAATACCTGGTGATCATTGTTCAGCAGAAACGGGAAGCCGATGAGCAACAGAAGGTGAGCGTCCAAGGTTCGGCACCGCCCATTTCTCGTCCGAACCTCTTGTGGCCGGCCAGAAGAGCCGGCAACATATTCGGACAGTGAGGAGGTTGGGGAGGAAGATGGGCCAGTCCTGGAGTCTGGGGAAGGCTCTGATGAGGGCTCTGTGTCGGAGGCAGAGATGGGACCAGGGCCGTCTGACAGTTATCAGCTGCCTGCGGAGTCAGTCACCAGTGAGGCAGAAGAACAGCTGGAGCCTGTTCCCAGTATGCGCATGCATAGAGTTGCCAGACGAAGGGAAGAGCTAAAGAACAGGGGTTGACTTGGGAGTAAGGCCACAGGGGGACGATGAATGGCCCCTCCCAGAGGAAATAAAAGAGGGAGCGCCAGGGGAGTGGAGCTTGCAGAAGACAGTTAGTTCGCTTAATGTAAATCCTCCCTCGAAAGACTTTGCTGGGTGTGAAGGAGCAGAATTCACAGCCAATTCATAAAAGGGGGTTTTGTCGGGGCAAGGAGTTTGCTTCCTGCTCTTGGGAAGCCTCGATCAGAACAACAACCCTTCATGGGCGTCATCGTCACCCTCTCTTCTCCCTCGTTCTCCCGTAGACGGTGTCGGCCAACAGCGAGAAGATCGCTGCCGAGGAGATCAAGTGCAAAGCGTTAGCCGACAATGCCCAGAAGGATCTGGAGGAAGCCTTGCCCGCCTTGGAGGAAGCCATGAAGGTAGGTGAGAAGAGGACACCTCCCTCTAGGGCAGGAGGGGGTTGTCAAACTCCAGGCCGGAGGGCCAGATCTGCCCCGCGGGTGTGCCTAAATCAGGCCCATGGAGCCAGCCTGGAAATATTAAAGGACAGGTTCGTGCTGCCTTTGACGGCCCAAACGGGGGGCCCGGGGCATCTGCGCGGCCCGATTTTGGTTGGCAGAGCGCTGCTGGAGGCTGGGGAGGCCAAAACACTCCACGCAGCCCATTTTCGGCTTCCCCAGCCTCCAGCAGCACTCTGCCAATCAACAACGGGTCGCGCGGAGCTCGTGCATGCCCTCCGCGGTGCCCAGAGTGCTGCCGGAGGACCGGATTGGACCGGATTACAATTTTTTCAAACAAATATTTTTATTAAACAGGTTTTTTCCCACTTAAAAAAAAAACATACCGTAAATAGCCTCTTTGCAACATTTCTAAGCATCCATTATACTCCTTTTATCCGTACATATATACTTTTATATAGCTATATACGTGTGTGTCTATTTTTACATCTTTTTCATCTACTCATCTACTTATTTATACTGATATTTCTTCTGTTCCTATTATTCTTCCCGTGTACTTATTTCTATATAATGCATTTCATGTCGTAGTAGAGTCTTTATTGTCATTGTACAAAATAAAGACCAGAAAATTGGTTATCCTTCTATCCTTCTATGTACGTATATTTCGCTTATGCTTCTTATTCAGTACTATTTTAAAGACAATCTACCTTACTTTTTTCCCCGTCTTGTTAATTCTGCGGTTTTATGATTATTTTCTAATTTCTTAATCTTCCCCCCTCCCCGTTTATTGCTTTCTTATTCTTTGCATCTTTCCTCTAGCCATAAATTCCTTAGTGAGTGATACTTTTTTTCTTTTTCTTTCTTTCTTCGTTTCTGCTATAAGTTTGCACTAGCGAGGTTGAAACCAATTTCGTTGTATTTATTTTGTACAATGTCAAGAAAGATTATTACTTATACTCCGATTCTTCTTTGTCTTTTATTTCTTTTGTGAGTCTGTCCATTGAAGCGCACTCTAATACATTATTTTTTAATCACATTTTCTTCTGTTGGTGTATTTTTGTTTTTCCAGTTCTGTGCGTATATGATTCTTGCTGTAGTTATTACATGTCATATTAAATATTAGATTCCCCCCCCGCTCATAATTCCCTGTAATTATCCCCAATAAAAATAATTTTAATTCTATTGGTTTATGTAATTATTGACCGGATTATGGCCTCAAGTAAGTGCCTGATCTGGGTAGAAAACATGCAACGTCCTGTGGTTAATACTACAGTTTCATGCAGATTTTACAATACTGTGGGTCCATTTAATCGGCAATCTATCACTGATAGCCATTCCTGTTTACTAACTATCCTGGAAATTTACCTCCGCTCTGAGATCTCGTATTATCATCTCATTTACGCTATTGGATTTTTTGTTTATTAGGTGAATAATAAAAAGTACAATGGCATCAATAGCTTCTCTGCCTGGAAAAGCAATTTACGATTAAACAGCGGGGTATAAATTTAGAAATAAAAAGTTTAGCCGAGTTAGAAGAATAAGGAGTAAATGTTTGCCCGTAATATCTGGTTGGTAGAAGAGATAGGAAGATGGACATAGTAAAGAACTGTGGGAAGAAAGAAGAGAAGGGGAGGAATATGCCTCTTGAGCCTATGTCAAACGCCCACCATGGCCACGGCTACCCCTAGCCACCCACTGTTCTGTCCTAGGCTTCCCAAGAGGATGAAACCGACTTCTCATCCCGATGAAACCCCTTTTATTGAGATTAAAGGGAATTCCTCTCCAGAAAAGTCCCGGCCAACAATCTTTCATGAGATTTCACCACTACAGACCTTGATCAGGCTTGGAGAGCTGCCAGGCCGATATCTTCTAAACTCCACGCTGTAGCAGCAATTCCTTGGCAAGAAGTCAGCAGCAGTTCTTCACCCTAATGAATGGAACTAATGGCCTCCTGCAAACTCCACTCCCCTGTCGCTCCTCTTTTATTTCTTCTGGGAGGGACCATTCGCCGTCCACCTGTGGTTTTACTCCCGAGTCAACCCTTGTTTCTTAGCTGTTCCCTTCTCCTGGGAGCTCTGCGCATGTGCACTAGGAACAGGCTTCAGCTCTTCTTCTGCCTCACTGATGTCTGACTCAAAAGACATCTGATAACTGTCGGACGGCCCTGGCCCTCTCTCTCCCTCCGACACAGAGCCCTCGTCAGAGCCTTCCCCAGACTCCAGGACTGGCCCAGGTTCCTCCCCAACCCCCTCGCTGTCCGAATCTGCTGCCGGCTCTTCTGGCTGCTGGCACACCACAACATGCGCGCACACACACACACACATACACACACCAGGGTTGGGTTCCTGCCGCCATTACTACTGGTTCGGTGGCCAAATCTTTTTGCAAAAGATGGTGACGCTGAGGATAGAACTGGTACGGTCATGTGTCCACCGGAGTTACTATCTATTCAGCCGAACTGTACCATAGCGTACCGGTAGGAACCCACATCTCTCTCTTTCTCTCCCTCTCTCTCCCTCTCTTCCCCCACCTCTCCGTCCCTCCTTCTCTTTCTCTCTCTGTATCTCTCTCTGTCTGTCTCTCTCTCTGTGTGTCTCCCTCTCTTTCCCTCTCTCTCTTTCTCCCTCTCTCCCTCCCTCTCCCTCTCTTCCCCCCTCTCTCCATCCCTCCCTCCCTCCCTCTCTCTCTCCCTCTCCCCCCTCTCTCTTTCTCCCCCCCTCTCTTTCTCACACACACACACACACACACCAGCCCTCTGAGGTCAAACACAACCCTGATGCAGCCCTCAGTGAAATTGAGTTTGACACCCCTGCTGTAGGACCAACATAGAAGGCTGGCGCCTTGAAAGTTTGGCGAGACGCTGGGGATGGGTTTTGGAGTGTGCTTGACCCACCCTTGTGCCTCCTCAGGCTTTGGAGTCCCTCAACAAGAAGGACTTGACGGAGATCAAGTCCTACGGCCGGCCACCTACCCTGGTGGAGACTGTGATGCAGGCCGTCATGATCCTACGGGGCAACGAGCCCACCTGGACGGAAGCCAAGAAGCAGCTAGGTAAGAGGTCTCCGAGGAGCCCACCTTGAGGTCCAAACGGGTGTCATCTCCTGTGGTGGACATCTCGGTTTCCTTGGAATGAACCTTCCACTCTCAGAGGGTGGACCTCAGCGTGGTTCTTCTGGGGGGGGGATGGGTGGGATGATTTGATGGCTGGGCCTCTCTGACCCCACCTGGCTCTTCCAGGGGAGCCCAACTTCATCAAGCAACTGGTCTACTTCGACAAGGATAACATCTCCGACAAAGTTCTCAAGAAGATCAGCGCCTACTGCTCCCAGCCGGATTTCCAGCCAGACATCATCGGGCGGGTCTCGGTGGCCGCCAAGTCTCTGTGCATGTGGGTGCGAGCCATGGAGGTGAGGTGGGAGTTTTCGGTGAGGGATGGCCTTTTCTTGGTCTTCACCAGGGGTGGGATTCATCCGGTTCGGGCCGGTTCGGGCGAAGCGGTTGCTAACGTTACATCTAGTTCGCCGGGCCAGTAATTGCAAGGACTGGCTGGTCCTACCCACTCACCCACCCCTCCCAGGAATCTCCACGCAGTTCATTTTGGATACCAGGTAAGTGGAAGGCCCTTGCGGAGGCTCTGGGAGAGCGAAAAATGGGCCTCCTGGAAGTTCTGGAAGTTTCTTGGTCTGGGGAGGATGGAAAACGGGCCTCCCGGAAGTTTTGAAAGTTTCTGGAGGCTGGGGAGGATGGAAAACAGGCCTCCCAAAAATTCTGGAAGTTTTTGGAGGCTGGGGAGGATGAAAAACGGGTCTCCCGGAAGTTCCAGAAGTTTCTGTAGGCTGGGGAGGATGAAAAACAGGCCGCCTGGAAGTTTCTGGAGGCTGGGGAGGATGGAAAATGAGCCTCCAGGAAGTTCTGGAAGTTTCTGGAGGCTGGGGAGGATTAAAAACGGGCCTCCCGGAAGTTCCGGAAGTTTCTGGAGGCTGAGGAGGATGGAAAATGGGCCTTCCAGAAGTTCCGGAAGTTTCTGGAGGCTGGGGAGGATGAAAAACGGGCCTCCCAGAAGTTCCGGAAGTTTCTGGAGGCTGAGGAGGATGAAAAATGGGCCTTCCAGAAGTTCCGGAAGTTTCTGGAGGCTGGGGAGGATGGAAAATGGGCCTCCCGGAAGTTCCGGAAGTTTCTGGAGGCTGAGGAGGATGGAAAATGGGCCTTCCAGAAGTTCCGGAAGTTTCTGGAGGCTGGGGAGGATGAAAAATGGGCCTTCCAGAAGTTCCGGAAGTTTCTGGAGGCTGAGGAGGATGAAAAATGGGCCTTCCAGAAGTTCCGGAAGTTTCTGGAGGCTGGGGAGGATTAAAAACGGGCCTCCCGGAAGTTCCGGAAGTTTCTGGAGGCTGAGGAGGATGGAAAATGGGCCTTCCAGAAGTTCCGGAAGTTTCTGGAGGCTGGGGAGGATGGAAAATGGGCCTCCCAGAAGTTCCGGAAGTTTCTGGAGGCTGAGGAGGATGAAAAATGGGCCTTCCAGAAGTTCCGGAAGTTTCTGGAGGCTGGGGAGGATTAAAAACGGGCCTCCCGGAAGTTCCGGAAGTTTCTGGAGGCTGAGGAGGATGGAAAATGGGCCTTCCAGAAGTTCCGGAAGTTTCTGGAGGCTGGGGAGGATGAAAAACGGGCCTCCCAGAAGTTCCGGAAGTTTCTGGAGGCTGAGGAGGATGAAAAATGGGCCTTCCAGAAGTTCCGGAAGTTTCTGGAGGCTGGGGAGGATGAAAAACGGGCCTCCCGGAAGTTCCGGAAGTTTCTGGAGGCTGAGGAGGATGAAAAATGGGCCTTCCAGAAGTTCCGGAAGTTTCTGGAGGCTGGGGAGGATGGAAAATGGGCCTCCCGGAAGTTTTGAAAGTTTCTGGAGGCTGGGGAGGATGAAAAACGGGCCTCCCAGAAGTTCCGGAAGTTTCCAGAGGCTGGGGAGGATGAAAAATGGACCTCCCGCCACGATGCAGGCGGCCGAGCAGGCCCTGGCCACGCCCACCAAACAACCAGGCAGAGAACCGGTTGCTAAAATGTTTGAATCCTGCCCCACGGCTTGCTAAGGTCTCCCCTCTCCCGCAGATGTACGGGCGCATCTACCGCGTGGTGGAGCCCAAGCGCGCTCGCATGAATGCCGCCTTGGCACAGCTGGCAGAGAAGCAGGCGGCCCAGGCCGAAGCTCAGGAGCGGCTGCGAGAGGTCGGTTCTGTGGAGGCGGAAGGAGACGTGGGAGAGGGCTTGGCCACTCTCAGCCAGCATGGATTCTGGGAGTGGAAGTCCACCGGTCTTAAAAGTGGCTGAAGTTGAGAAATGCTGACCCCCGGGGGATGGATTAGCTACTGGAGGGGTGGGAATCCCTGAGGGTCCTCTGGTCCTGGAGGGAAGGGAAGGAGAAGGAAGGGAAGGGAAGGAGGCAGGAAAGAATATAGATGGGAAGGAGGAGGGGGAGAGGGAGGGAAAAAAGGAAGGAGAGGGAGGCAGAAAGGAGAGGGAGGGGAAGAAAAGATGGAAGAGAGATTGGAAGAAAGAGGGAAGGAGATGCAAAGAAGGAAGGAATAGAGATGGAAAAGGGAGGAAAATGTGAAGGAAGGGGGGAAAGGGAGGAAAAAAGGAGAAGGATGGGAAGGAAGGAATAAAGATGGGAAGGAGAAAGAATGAATGAATGAAGGGAGGAAAAGGGAGGAGGGAGGAAGGAAGGGAAGGAGGGAAGGAAGAAGGAAGGAAAAGGGAGGGAAGGAGAAAAAAGGGGGGAGGAAAGGGGAGGGAGGCAGGAAGGGAGGGAAGAAGAAAGGAAAGAAGGACGAGAGAGGGAGAGGGAGGAAAAGGGAGGGAGTGAAGAAGGAAGGAAATGGGGGGAAGAAGGAAGGAAAAGGAGGAAGGAAGGAAGGAAAGAAGGAATGGAGTCTGTGGCTAGCCTTGAGACCTCTTCCGCCTCCCACCAGGTTGCGGAGAAGCTGGAGATGCTGAAGAAGGAGTACGAGGAGAAGCTGGCGCAGAAGGAGGAGCTGCGCAAGAAGTCGGAGGAGATGGAGATCAAACTGGACCGGGCTGACAAGCTGGTCTCTGGCCTGGCCGGGGAGAAGGTCCGCTGGGAGGAGACCGTCAAGGTAGGCCTTCATCCTAACCCTAACCTTCCCTTCCCATATCTCCCTCCCTCTCTCCCTTCCTTCCTTCCTTCTTCTCCCTCTTTCTCGCTTCCTTCTTTTCTTCCCCTCCCCTTCCGCGCTGGCTGAGGAATTCTGGGAGTTGAAGTCCACAGGTCACTGCCTGGCCAGGGTCAGGAACCCCCCCCCCCCGAGGTAGCTAAACAGTTCTCGGTTTCCCGCAGGGCCTGGAGGAAGACCTGGGCTACTTGGTGGGCGACTGCCTCCTCGCCTCGGCCTTTGTGTCCTACATGGGGCCCTTCCTGTCCATTTACCGCGATGAGATGCTCTCCCACATCTGGATGAAGCAGGTGAGACTCACGGGGACTTCCGCTCTCCTCCGGGTTAGCCGCTGGGTCCAGAGTTGGCCTTCTTGGGGTTGTCCTCTCCTTCGCTGTAGAGGCTCCTCTGGGCGTTTGGACCTTGCTGGTCACACCTGCCCTGTCCTCCCCCTCCTCTTCCTCCTCTTCAAACGGGACAAGGAACAAACAAGATCTGGTGCGGATTTTGAGACACAGATCCTTGTCCCGCCCTTCCCGCTTTGGGGAGGACCTCCCTCGTGGGATGGATCTGGGGGAGGTTCCAGGTGCTCAAGGAAGGCCCCCGTGATTCCAAGATCATCCTCATCCTCTTTTGATGACCCCATAATCCCTTGCGGGGTGCAGTCTGAGCAACTGAATGGAGCTAGCCGAGTGTTTTACTGGCCGGATGCCCTTCCCTGTTGCCAATGCGGAGTTTTGTTCAGCAGATATATTGTCATTGTGCCCAGAGAGAGAAATATTTACCTCTACCTAGGATTGAACTCACTGCCTTCAGATTGTGAGGCGAGAGCTTCACCTCTAGGCCACCACACCACTCAGCATTTAGGTTTATATCATCATCATCATCATCATCATCATCATCATCATCATCTTTTAACGACCCCTTAATCCCTTGCGGGGTGGAGTCTGGGCAATTGAATGGAGCTAGCTGAGTCTTTACTGGCCGGATGCCCTTCCCTGTTGCTAATGGGGAGTTTAGTTTGGCAGTAATATTCTTGTGGTGCCCAGAGAGAGAAATATCTGCCTCTACCTAGGATTGAACTCACTGCCTCCAGATTGTGAGGCAAGAGTTCCACCTCTAGGCCACTGCACCACTCGGCTTTTAGGCTTATATCATCATCATCTTTTAACGACCCCATAATCCCTTGCGGAGTGGAGTCTGGGCAATTGAGTGGAGCTAGCTGAGTCTTTACTGGCCGGATGCCCTTCCCTGTTGCTAATGGGGAGTTTAGTTTGGCAGTAATATTCTCGTGGTGCCCAGAGAGAGAATTATCTGCCTCTACCTAGGATCAAAGATGGCCGGGACTTATCATGTTCTGGTGCTGCTGGCCCTCTTCAGATGCTCACCGTTTTCCCTCCCGCAGATCCGGCAGCTTCATGTGCCCTGCTCGCCCATGTTCACTTGCGACAGCTTCCTCTCCAACCCAACCGTAGTCCGTACCTGGAACATCCAGGGACTGCCTTCCGACGACTTCTCCACCGAAAACGGGATTATCGTCACGCGTGGAAACCGGTGAGGCCCGGGTCTTTCTGGGCCGGCTGCCTTGCCTACCCGGGGGGGGGGGGGGGGGCTTTGAAGAAGTCCATCTGGAGACCCTTCCTCACCAAGGGTTCTTCCTTAGGTGGCCTCTGATGATCGACCCTCAATGCCAGGCCAGTAAGTGGATCAAGAACATGGAAGCCAAGAAAGTGAGCAGCTACCTTTGACATCCCCCCCCCCCCAAGCAGAGCTTCCTCCCGGGGCCACTCCTCCCTCCTTCCTTCTTCCCTTCCTTCTCATTCATATCTCCCTCCCTCACTCCCTCCATTCATTCCTTCACTTTATCCTTCTCAACACCAGCTCCTTCCTTCCTTCTCATTCTCATCTAGTTCTCCCCTCCTTCTTTCTCTCCCCCTTCCTTTCTTCCCTTCCTTCCTTCCCCTCTTCTCAGTCTTTCTCATTCTCTTCTCCTTCCTTCCTTCCTTCCCCACTTCTCATTCTTTCTCATTCTCATCTCCTCCCTCCCTCTCTTCACCTTCCTTCCTGCCTTCCCTTCCCTTCCTTCCTACTCCTCTATTCATTCTCTCATTCTCATCTCCTCCCTCCCTCCTTCCTTCCTTCCGCTTTTCTCAATCTCTCATTTGCCTCTCCCTCCCTCCCTTCTTTCCTTCCTTTCCTTCTTTTCTCCCTTCCTCCCTTCCCTTCCTACCTACCCCTCTATTCATTCTTTCTCATTATCTCCTCCTTCCTTCCTTCCTTCCTTCCTTCCTTCCTTCCTTCCTTCCGTCCTTCCCTTCCTTCCTTCCTTCCCTTTTCTCATTCTTTCTCATCTCATCCTCCCTTCCTTTGCTTATTTCCTTCCTTTCTCCCTCCCTCCCTTCTCATTCTCATTTACTCACTTACTCTCTCATTCTTCCTCCCTCCCTCCTTTAGGCTGTGGCAAGGCTCCCTGCCAGCTGAATGCCCTGTATTAGTGCCCGGAGCCACCTGTTCCCTCACCAACACTTGGGGATGGATGGGCAGTGAGCGATGGGCCCCAAATAGCCCCCTGGCTCAGAGACCCTCTTCCCCACCGGACCCCCACCCAGACCCTCTCCTTTCCCACCTGGCCCAATAGGGCTTGAAGATCATCGACCTGCAGATGCCCGATTACCTGCGCATCCTGGAAAATGCCATCCAGATGGGCTCCCCGGTGCTGCTGCAGAACGTGCAAGAGGAACTGGACCCCACCCTCGCCCCCATCCTCAACAAGTCGGTCACCAAAGTGGGTGAGTGCTGGGCAGCCCTTGAGAGCAGGGCACAGAGTAGGTGGGAGGTGTGGAGTGTGTTGTGGCCCCGCCAGTGGCCAGCGGAGCTGTCAGCAGATTCGGAGAGTTAGGAGGTTGGTGAGGGACACGGGCCAGTCCTGGATTCTGGGGAAGGCTCTGATGAGGGCTCTGTGTCGGAGGCAGAGAGGGGGCCAGGGCCGTCTGACAGTTATCAGCTGCCTTCGAAGTCAGACATCCGTGAGGCAGAAGAACAGCTGGAGCCTGTTCCCAGTGTGCGCATGCGCAGAGCTGCCAGACGAAGGGAGCAGCTAAAGAACAGGGGTCAACTCGGGAGTAAGGCCACAGGTGAATGAATGGCCCCTCCCAGAGGAAATAAAAGAGGAGCGCCAGGGGAGTGGAGTTTGCAGGAGACCATCAGTTCGCTTCATTGGTTAGTGACTCTCCGAGATTCCTTGCCAAGTTCTGCGGATATCGGCCTGGCAGCTCTCCAAGCCAGATGAGATCTGTGACCGTAAATCCTCCCTTGAAAGACTTTGCTGGATGGGAAGGAGCAGAATTCACAGTCAATTCATAAAAAGGGGTTTTTGTCAGGACCAGGAGTTTGCTTCAGGCTCTTGGGAAGCCTCGGTCAGAACAGAGTCCCCGCTTGCACTCCCGTGACCGGCCTCTAACCCACCCCGTGTCTGGCAGGTGGGCGCATGCTGATCCGGCTGGGCGACAAGGAGGTGGATTACCACCCCGACTTCCGATTCTACCTCACCACCAAGCTCCCCAACCCTCACTACACGCCCGAGACGTCCTCGCAGACCACCATCGTCAACTTTGCCGTCAAGGAGCAGGTAGGCGCTTCTCCTGCAGTGCCCTCCGGAGGGCGATGCCGGAGGAATCTCTACTGGCTTCCCGGGGTCGGGGTGGGTGGGCGACGGGTGCAGGACCCACCGGGTGGCCTCCATCCTGCTTTCAGGGCCTGGAGGCCCAGCTGCTGGGCATCGTGGTCCGGAAAGAGCGGCCCGAACTGGAGGAACAGAAGGACTCCCTGGTGCTCAACATCGCGGCGGGCAAAAGGAAGCTGAAGGAGCTGGAAGACGAGATCCTCAGGTGGGAACTTTTCGGAGACGGACTCCCAACCAGAGGTGTTGTTGAAAAATTTTAGTAACTGGTTCTCTGCCCGGTTGCTGGGTGGGCGTGGCCATGGTGGGCGTGACCTACCCAGCCTCCTGCACCACGATGGGGTGGGGCATTTTTGCCCTCCCAGAGGCTCGAGGCAAAGCAAGAAATCCAGCAGGGCAAAGTCGAGGAGTCCAGGAAGCGAAGGAGCAAGGTAAGTAATCCAGAAATCCAGCAAGAATGCCAGGAATCCAGGAAAGTTCAAATGTCAGCACGCGACACTCCAGGAATTCAGTGTTTGTTGCCAACGAATGCCCCTCCCCACAGGGTCTCCTTAAGCTTCAGTCCCCGGGTGTGCCTTGTGAAGAGAGGTGGGGCGTTCTCATCCTGAGTAGTTGGGTCAGCCTGCTCTGTTCTCGCCTTCTCTCCACTCTCCGGGCTCTTGGATCCGGAGGAGGTGGTCCTTGCTCCTCACCTGAGCTCTCTCTCTCTATGTTCACTGCTTAATGTCTCTTGGTTATCCTGCCCCCGTTCCTCCCTGCCTACAAGCCGTCCCAATCCTGAAAGATTGGGACGGCCTGCTCCTCCCCATTTTCCTCCCAAGCCAACGAAGCCTCCCCCCCCCCTCGATTTGCCCCATTTCTGACTCGTCTTCCTGGGCAGATTCAGACTCCAACAGTGTGGGGGGGGTGCGTACATAGCCAATTATGGCAGGGGTGTCCAACCTTGGGAACTTTAAGACAGGTGGACTCCAATTCCCAGCCAGAATTCAGAATTCAGCTCGGATGGGACAAGAGCAAATATCCCATGGTTTGATTGAGAAACTTTCTGACGTAATATATCTCGACGTCAGCAAAATGAGAAAAATAACCCATCTACAAGTTAAATTCATAGACGTTAGGGGTGGGCTTAGATGGCCGGACAATTAAGTAGGAAACTGTTTTGCTGGCTGGGGAATTCTGGGAGTTGAAGTCCACGCCTCTTAAAGGGGGACAAGTTTGCAAAACCACAGGTCTTATGTTTGGGGGGGTAAAGGATTTTCGTAGGAATAACTTTGCAGCGGAGATTGGGGGGGGGAGGTCCAACCATCTGAAACCTCAGCAAAATTATAAAAGGATGCCACAGAGATAGAAACACAGATAATCCTCGACTTACAACTGTTCATTTCGTGACCATTCCAAATAACAACGGCGTTAAAAAAAAGGGAGCTAGTACTGATTCTCGCACTTACGAACAATCGCAACATCTCCCATGTGTTTACAACAGTTGTAGCAGCCTTGGGTCATGTGATGCAAACCTCACAACTGGCTTCTGACAAGCAAATTCAATGGAGAGGGGAGTGGGATTCACTTAACGACCATGGGATTCATTTAACAATGGCAATTAAGCGATTGGCTTAATAACCCCGGCAAAAGGGTCATAAAACCGGGTGTGACTCACTTAGCGGTGGAAATTCTGGTCCCCCTTGTGGTCATAAGTCAAGGACTTTCAAGCTTTGGAGGCATCACAGCCAGCCCTGGGCCGGTTGCTGGTTCTTCTCCCCTCCGGACAGAGCTGCTGGCGTTTGCTCGGCAGAGGGAGGCACGGCAGAGGTGGGTTGCTCCCGGTTCGGCCCAATTCAGCTGAACCGGTAGTAGAATTCAGGCCCAGGTCACAGAAACGACAGCAACCCAGGAAGGGAGAAAGAAAGAGAAAGAAAGAATGAAGGAAACTCACCTTTCTGCCAGGAGATTCAGCAAAGGAGAAAAATCAGAACCGAGCATGCCTGGCTGTGGAATTCTGGGAGTTGAATTCCACCGCTGGGCTGCCGCCATTTTGGTTTTTAGTGACTGCGCGTGCGCAGTTCACTGTAAATTGTTCTTCGCGGGTGCGAAGAAATTGTTCTGCGCTCCTTTGAAAGGCGGACACGCACGCAGCCCGCAAGTTGCATGGGGGTTGCGAACCGGTAGTAAAACCAGCAGCAGCCCACTGCTGAGGCACGGGAAAAACACACGTCGCTCAGGTCCTTGTCCTCCCGCCCACAGGTTGCTGAACGAAGCCACCGGCTCCCTGCTGGACGATGTGCAGCTGGTCAACACCTTGCAAACCTCCAAAGTGACCGCCACGGAAGTGACGGAGCAGCTGGAGACCAGCGAGATGACGGAGATCAAGATTGACACTGCCCGGGAGGCAAGTACCCTCATTGTCGGAGTTCTTCCGCGCAGCAGAGTTTCCAACCTCGGCCCCTTTAAGGCGGGTGGACTTCAACTCCCAGAATTCCCCAGCCAGCCATGCCTTTTCCCCCCCCGCCCCGCCTACCTCCTATAGTGGAGAGATTGCAGAGGAAGGGATTGTAAGAGAATAAGCACATCGGTGGGTATACACATCAAAAGGAATGTACGAGTCCCCGGGAATTCACATGCCTTAAGGCGTCCAAGGTTGGAAAACCTCACTGTAAATCCGGGGTGTCAAACTGGGGGCCCGAGCGCCACAGGCATCACACACAGGCCACGCCCACCCCAGTTCCGCAAGGGGAAAAATACGTGTGACGGCAAGGTGACGCCACGAGTTTGAGACCCGTGCTCCAAAAGCAAACTCGGCCACTATAAGACCTAAGGACTTCGCTTCCCAGAATTCGTTAGGCAGCAATTCCCTCCCCCTACTTTGCTGAAGTCAAGATATATTACGTCGAACGCAAACCCACCGTCTACTAAAGTTAGCCTATCAAAAAAACGCAACAAAGGCAGTTAGCCACATTTATGGTTCTCCTCTCCATGCCGAATTCTGGAAACAAACAAATGAACACACACACACGGTGGGTTCCGGGCGGTACAGCCCGGTATGGGTGTACCGGTGGAAGCTGGGAGCAGCAGCCATCGTACTGGAATGGTGGCTGGCTGGGCCCACCCACTTCCCCATGTTCCTTACCGCTTTTTGAGGGAAACGAGCCAATTGCGCACTCACGCAAAGTGTAGGGTGGTGGCGTGTGCATACAAGTGCAGTACGCGTGTCCAAGGTAGACGCCCGGCCCCGTTGCAGCACACCAGTTGGGACCGGATCCGGAACCCATCTCTCTGTCTCTCTGTCTCTCTCTCTCTCTCTCTCTCTTTCTTTCTTTCTCTCTTTCTCTCTTTCCCTCTCTTTCTTTCTTTCTTTCTCGCTCTCTCTTTCTTTCTCTCTCTTTCTCTCTTTCTCTTTCTCTCTCTCTTTCTCTCTCTCTCTCTTTCTCTTTCTCTCTTTCTTTCTCTTTATTTCTCTGTCTGTCTGTCTGTCTGTCTCTTTCTCTCTCTTTCTGTCTCTCTTTCACTCTCTTTCTCTCTCTGTCTCTCTTTCTTTCTCTCTCTGTCTCTCTCTCTTTCTCTCTCTGTCTCTCTTTCTTTCTCTCTCTCTCTCTCTCTTTCTCTCTCTTTCTTTCTCTCTTTCTCTCTCTCTCTCTCTCGCACCCACACCCACCCACACAACCACCCACCCACACCCGTCTATAGGTTCCCCTTTCTGAGGCTGAGATGGCATAGGAGACTCACAGGACTCTCCCGGAAGAACAGCTGGGCCTGTTTCAGGGGTGGTATTCAGCCGATTCGTACCGGTTCGCCCGAACCGATAGTGGAAATTGCGGGACGGCCCGTCGACCTGCCCTCGCTCTATGCCGTCCACGTTAGGCCCCTTTTCAAGCCATGCGCATGATCAAAACACATGCCCGGGAGGCTGAGCACGTGCTTGGACGCGCACCCTCACATTTGCGAAGCGGTAGGGAAAGTAAATGAATGCCACCCCTGGGCTGTTCCCTCGTTGACCCCACTCCGCTGTTCCCTCTAGGCCTACCGGCCTTGTGCCCAGAGAGCCTCCATCCTCTTCTTCGTGCTCAACGACATGGGGCGGATCGACCCCATGTACCAGTTCTCCCTGGACGCCTACATCGACCTCTTCAACCTCAGCATTAACAAGAGTCATCGCAGCCACAAGCTGGACGAACGAATCCGACACCTCAACGAGTACCACACCTACGCCGTCTATAGGTCAGCTGAGCCCCTGTCAGGTTTCCCAACAAGGCCCGAATTGATTCATGAGTCTCGAGCCAAGTTTCAATACAAAACCAGTCATTTATTAGGAGCACCATTTGGGCAAGGCCTTATTGCGGTCAGATCTGAGCCTCATTTGAGTTGTAGCTGAACTTTACCCCTGTTCCTTCCCTCCCCTCAGTCTGTGTCATAAATCACATTCACCAATGAGGTGCACAACTCCCAAAACTGCTGCAGTAATCTGAGATCCGAGTTCAGCTGACAGTATGCATGGAATGCATTCCCCCCCCCTCTCACTATGGCAACATTGGGAGTTGACACCCCCTCCGGCCACCCTTGGGGGTCCGGGGAATGCTACCAACCAACGGCAAGTCCCCAGCCGCCCTTCCGCTGCTCCCCACTGAAAAAGGGAAGGGTTGCAAGTGGCAGGCAGTAGTCCGAACCAGTACAGTAGCCTTGAGTTATGACTACAGGTAGTCCTCAACTTAACAATCATTTATTTAGTGACCATTCAAAGTTACAACGGCACTGACGTACGACCATTTTTGATAGTTACAACTTTTGCAGCATCCCCCATGGCCGCGTGATCAAAATTCAAAACTTGGCCACTGGCTCGTATTTATGACGGTCACAGTGTCCCCAGAGTCACGTGATCCTCTTTTGCGGCCTTCCGACCAGCAAAGTCCACGGGGAAGCCGGATTCGCTTAACAACCGGGTTACAGATTTATCAACCGCGGCGATTCACTTAACAACGGTGGCAAGAAAGGTGGTAAAATGGGGCAAAGCTCACTTGACAAATGTCTCACTTAGCAGCATAAATTTTGGGCTCCATTGGGGTCGTAAGTTGAAGACAACCTGTGTAATGCAGTCTGCCCATTGCGCTCGTTAAGTTGTAACGGTCGTAAAGCGGAAAATATTTCAGTAAAAAGTTTCAGCAGGACAGCCCACTTCTCTGCTTCCCTTTCCTTGAAATTAGAGGTAATTAGAGGAATATCAGCTGGCTTCTGCTCTCACATGCCCTGTCTTCATTTTACGATGGTCAGTAAGTGAACCCTGTCATCATTAAGAGAACCGGTGGGCCGCTATGGCCGTGCTTTGGCTGGAACTAGAAATAATTGCCACTTTTCGGCAATAAAAGAACCATTGCAATGACCTCAGGATGCTGCAAACGGCTGTCGATGATCCGGATTGTAAGTCTTCGTTTAGGGTCCGTCGTAACTTTGAGTGACCGGTCGTAAATCGAGGACTGGCTGTACAGGTTCAAGTTGGCAGCTCACAAGTTCTGCAGCGAGTGGGAGCATTGTGTGGGGATCCCCCCCCCCCGGAGGCTGTCTCTTTTGCTTGCAGGATGATGGGCGTTGGAGTCCTCCCGGTGAGGCAAGGGGCAGGGTCAGTGTGAAATTAAGGGGGGACTCCAGCCACTGCGGACGGAGTGAGGCCTGAGACACACACACACACACCCACACCTCACCAAGATGTGTCTCCTTTGCACAGGTACACCTGCCGGGGTCTCTTCGAGCGACACAAGCTGCTCTTTAGCTTCCAGATGTGCGCCAAGATTCTGGAAATGTCCGGCACCCTCAAGATGGACGAGTACAACTTCTTCCTGCGGGGCGGAGTGGTTAGTGCTGGAGAGGGGGGGGTAACACACTTTGGAGGGGGTGAGACTGGCGTTGCTTGTTGGTTTATTTAATTGATATCCCGCCTTGATTGTTTTGTAAGTGATTCAAACAGGTGAACTTACCTGGTGCTCCTCCCCCCCCCTTCCTATTTTCCCCACAACGACAACCCTGTGCGGTGGGTTGGGCTGAGACAGAGGGACTGGCCCAAAGTCAAAGGCCAAACTAGAACTCCCATTTCCTGGTGATTGGCCCAGAGTCACTCAGCTGGCTTTCATGCCTAAGGCGGGACTAGAACTCCCAATCTCCTGGTGATTGGCCCAGAGTCACCCAGCCGGCTTTCATGCCTAAGGCGGGACTAGAACTCCCATTTTCTGGTGATTGGCCCAGAGTCACCCAGCCGGCTTCCATGCCTAAGGCGGGACTAGAACTCCCAATCTCCTGGTGATTGGCCCAGAGTCACCCAGCCGGCTTCCATGCCTAAGGCGGGACTAGAACTCCCAGTCTCCTGGTGATTGGCCCAGAGTCACCCAGCCGACTTCCATGCCTAAGGCGGGACTAGAACTCCCAGTCTCCTGGTGATTGGCCCAGAGTCACCCAGCCGGCTTCCATGCCTAAGGCGGGACTAGAACTCCCAGTCTCCTGGTGATTGGCCCAGAGTCACCCAGCCGGCTTCCATGCCTAAGGCGGGACTAGAACTCCCAGTCTCCTGGTGATTGGCCCAGAGTCACCCAGCCGGCTTCCATGCCTAAGGCGGGACTAGAACTCCCAGTCTCCTGGTGATTGGCCCAGAGTCACCCAGCCGGCTTCCATGCCTAAGGCGGGACTAGAACTCCCAGTCTCCTGGTGATTGGCCCAGAGTCACCCAGCCGACTTCCATGCCTAAGGCGGGACTAGAACTCACCGTCTCCTGGTGATTGGCCCAAAGTCACCCAGCCAGCTTTCATATCACTGAACAACTGTGGCATGAAAGGTTGTGAATTGGGGGCAAGACTCACTTAACCCTGTCTCACTTAACAACAGAAATTGTTTGGGCTCAACGGCGGTCGCGAGTCGAGAATGATCTATATCTGATTTTTTCCCCTACAAGCTTCAGTAGTCAGACGACCGAGACGGCAGTATCTGAACACAAATCCTTTTAAAACATTCCCTATTTTATTGCGGTTTTCATTCCGGGGACTTGTTATTACCCCTTTGCAAGTCCCTGGATGTTGTGCCAGGCGCGCGGTCCAGTCGTCCGAGGAGAACTTGGGCAAGGGCTCTGCGTCGGAGGCAGAGAGGGAGGCAGAGGAACAGCTGGAGCCTGTTCCCCGTGGGCGCACGCGCAGAGCTGCCAGGAGACCAGAACAGCTAAGGGAGCAGGGTCGACTTGGGAGTAAAGCCCCACCTCGGAGGTGATTGGCCCCTCCCATAGGAACGGGGGGGGGGGGGGTTTGCAGGAAACAATTGGTTTACTCGGTCGATTCAAGAGTGGAAAGTTCCCTGCGTGAGTCTTAAGAGTCTGTGCCACGTTTTGCCTTCCCTGCGTTTGGAACCTAGCTGTCTAGCAGCTTGCCAAGGGAGATAAGGTCCGTGTGGATGAATATTCCTCGGAAAGACTGTTTGCTGACTGCGAAGGAAAGGAATTCACAGTCGCGGCGATCAAACAGGCCAGGACAATGCGCTCGAAATGAAATCGCTTGGCCCAGAGGGGAGGGAGGCCCTTTTGCAAAAGCTGTCCTCCCCTCCCCGCTTTCTGTCTCCACCTGGCAGGTGCTGGACCGGGAAGGGCAGATGGACAACCCTTGCACCAGCTGGCTCTCCGACATCTACTGGGACAACGTGACGGAGCTGGACAAGCTGACCAATTTCCACGGCATCATGAATTCCTTCGAACAGTATCCCAGGGACTGGAACCTTTGGTACACCAGCTCCAAGCCGGAGAAGGCCATGCTGCCAGGTCTGACCCCCCCTTTCTCCTCCCCCCCCCCCCCCCCCGCAATCTCCTCACGTGGGGTCCTTGGTGCTCTCTGCGTTTGATTGTTTTCTTGCAGACGTTTCATGACCCAACTAGGGAACGTCATCCGTGCTACATACGCAAAGCTCACGGCCTTCTAGGACTGATGGTGGTCCCTAGTTGGGTCATGAAACGTCTGCAAGAAAATCACCAAGCTCAGACAGCACCAAGGACCCCTCAGTCTTCCTCCTGTCCTCCTCCTCCTTTCCTCTCCTCTCCTCTTCCTTCTTCCCCCTTTTCTTCTTCTTCTTCTCCTTCCCTTCTTTTCTTCCACTCCTCCAACCCCACTCCCTCCTAACACTGATAATGTTAATCCCTAGTTTGGTAATGAAACTCCTGCAAACAACCTCAGAGGACCCCACAGTCGTTCTCCTCCTCCTCCTCCTCCTCCTCGTCTCTGCAAACCCCACTCCCTTCTAGCACTGATGATGTTCCCTAGTTGGGTCTTGAAATGTCTACAAGAAAATAACCCAACTCAGAGATCACCAAGGACCACTTGGTCTTCCTCCCCTCCTTTTCCTCCTTCTGCTCTTTCTCCTTCTCCCCCTCCTCCCCTTCTTCTCCTCCACTCCACAAACCTTACTCTTTTCTAGCACTGATAATGTTCTCTAGTTGGGTCATGAAACGTCTGCAAGAAAACCACCAAGCTCAGAGGACTCCACAGTTGTCATCCTCCTCCTCCTCTTCCTCCCTCGCCTCCTCCTCTTCCCCCTCCTCTTCCTCCTCCTCCTCTCCTTTTCCTTCCTCCACTCCACAAACCTCACTCCCTTCTAGCACTGATGATGTTCCCTAGTTGGGTCATGAAACGTCTGCAAGAAAACCACCAAGCTCAGAGGACTCCACAGTTGTCATCCTCCTCCTCCTCTTCCTCCCTCGCCTCCTCCTCTTCCCCCTCCTCTTCCTCCTCCTCCTCTCCTTTTCCTTCCTCCACTCCACAAACCTCACTCCCTTCTAGCACTGATGATGTTCCCTAGTTGGGTTATGAAACGTCTGCAAGAAAACCACCCAGCTCAGGGAGCACCAAGGGCCACTTGCTCTTCCTCCTCCCCTCTTCCTTCATCTCCCTTTTCTCCTCCTCCTCCTCTCCCTCCTCCTCCTCTCTGCAAACCCCACTCCCTGCTAGCACTGATGATGTTCCCTAGTTGGGTCATGAAACGTCTGCAAGAAAACCACCCAGCTCAGGGAGCACCAAGGACCCCTAACGAGCAGCAGAAGGGGGGTGGGAGCTGGCTCTCTAGGCCAGGCAGGCTTCTCTCCAGCCCCCCCCCCCCTAACCCTCTCTTCCTGCCCCTTCTCCCCCACCCCAACCCCATTCCAGGCGAGTGGGAAAACTCCTGCAACCAAATGCAACGGATGCTGGTCGTCCGGTCTCTGCGGCCGGATCGGGTGGCCTTCTGCGTCACGGCCTTCATCGTCTCCAACCTGGGCTCTCAGTTTATCGAGCCCCCCGTGCTGAACATGAAGTCGGTGAGTGGGGGGGGGGGGGTCCCTCCGAGTGGTGAAACTCAAAACTTTTCCCTTACCAATTCTGTGGGCGTGGTGTGGTGGTGGGCGTGGCTTGGTGGTGGGCGTGGCTTGGTGGGGATCATGTGACTGGGTGGACATGGCCAATTAAAAAAAATATTTTTTAAAAGCTTTAAAAACTTTTTAAAAAGTTCTGAAGATTGCACCGCACAGCTGCTTGTCGTAGCTGATGGTGGGAACCCTTTTTTGAAACTTTTTAAAGCACTTTTAAACTACGGGTTAAAAAATGCTTTAAAAAAGTTTTTTAAAAGTCCTGATGATTGCGCGGCACAGCTGATTTTGAAACTTTTTTTAGCATTTTTTAACACCAGTTTGGGAGAATTGGTAGTTAAAAAATGCTTTAAAAAGTTTTTTTTAAGAAAACCGATGATCAGCTGTGCCCTATGATCATCGGATTTTTTTTTTACTTTTTGAAGGAAATTTTTACTACCAGTAAATTCATTTCACCCCTAGTCCCTCGCCGGCTAGGGGGGGGGAGACGCAGGGCAACTTCCCCAACTCCCTTCTGATTTTGGTTGGGGAGATGATCTCCCCCCCCCTTAATATTTTCCCCCATGTGGCACAGTCCCAATTTTGCTACGGGTAGTTCTCGGCTTACCATTTTTCCTTCGAAGTTACAAACGGTGCCGAAAAAGGGGACTTTGCGTCCATTTTTCACACTTCATGACCGTTTCCGCCTCCCACCTGTTCAAAATTCCGACCGTTAGCAACCGACTCGTATTTACGACGCTCGCAACGTCCCGGGGGGGGGGGTGTCACGCGATTTCCTCTTTGTTTTTTTTGCGACCTTTGGGCGAGCAACGGGGAAGACGGATTTGTTGAACGCAACGGTGTTGTGTCAATGAACAGCTGCAGTGATTCACTTAATGCCTGTGGCAAGGGAAGATCGGAATACAGGGCAAAGCTCGCTCGAGAATGGTCCCACTTAGCAACATGGGAATGTTGGGTCTCGATTTGTGGTCGTAAGTCGAGGACTGCTTGTACTTGGTTGTTCTCTGCCTAGAGTACAGGAATCTGCCCCAATTCTGCTGTTGACATAGTGCAGGGGTGTCCAAACTTGGGAACTTTAAGACTTGTGGACTTCAATTCTCAGAATTCCCCAGCCAGCTATGCTGGCTGGGGAATTCTGGGAGTTGAAGACCACAAGTCTTAAAGTTCCCAAGTTTGGACACCCCTGATCTAAAAGAAGTAGAAAAATGTTCATCCTTATATGTAAAAAATAAGGATTGTTTTTCCCCCACTCAAAAAGAGATTTCAAGAGATCAATCAATACACAATACAATACAATACAATAGCAAAATAGAGCTAGAAGGACCTCAGAGGTCTTCTAGTCCAACCCCCTGCTTAAGCAGGGGACCTCATACCATCTTGTGGCCTTCCAATGTTGGCGCATTTGCAACTTACAGATTAACAGAGTTGGAAGGGACCTTGGAGGTCATCTAGTCCAACGCCCAAGTAGACTCGACCTCATTTTTGACAGATGGCAGCCTAGTCTCTTCTTGAAAGCTTCCAGGGATGAAGCTCCCACAACTTCTGAAGGCAACTCGTTCCATTGAATATAGAATAACAGAGTTGGAAGGGACCTTGTAGGTCATCTAGTCCAACCCCCTGCCCAAACAGGAGACCTTACGCCATTTCTGACAGATGATAGCCCGGTCTCTTCTTGAAAGCTTCCAGGGATGAAGCTCCCACAACTTCTGAAGGCAGCTTCTAAACCATGGGTGGATTGCTGGTCTCATTGTCAGAAAATTCCTCCTTAATTCCAGGTTGCTTCCCTCTTAGATTAGTTTCCATCCGTTGCTTCTTGTCCTGCCTTCGGGGGCTTTGGAGAATAGGTGGACCCCCTTCTTCTTTGGGGCAGCTCCTCAAATACTGGAATTCTACTATCATGTCATCCTTCGTCCTTCTCTTCGTTAAACGAACCGAATAACAGAAGAGAATTTGGAGGTCATCTAGTCCAGCCCCCTGCTGAAGCAGAAGATCTTATACCATTTTAGACAAGTGGCTGTCCAGTCTTCTTTTAAACACCTCCAGTGATGGAGCACCTTCTGGTGGCAAGCAGTTCCCCTGGTTAACTGTCCTCACTGTCAGGAAGCTTCTCCTTAATTCTAGGTTGCTTCTCTCCTTGGTTAGTTTCCATCCATTGTTTCTTGTCCTGCCTTCAGGTGCTTTGGAGAACAGGTTGACCCCTTCTTCTTCTTTGGGGAGGCCCCTCAAATACTCAGATGCTAACTCCCACCTTATTCTCTCCTGCTTTCTGCTTGCAGGTGGTGGACGACTCCACCACAAAGACCCCGCTGATCTTCGTCCTGTCTTCGGGCGTGGACCCCACCTCCTCCCTGCTTCAGCTGGCAGAGCAGTCGGGCATGGCTCAACGTTTCCACGCCCTGTCCTTGGGTCAGGGCCAGGCACCCATCGCCACGCGTATGATTAAGGACGGGGTCCACCAGGGTGAGTGCCAAGCCCCTTTCCTCTCCCTTACCAGGACGGGCAACTTCATCTTCATCACTCCTCAATCCGGAAGCCTTGGTGAGTCTTCCTGGGCCTTCACCTCCACAGGTAACTGGGTCTTCCTGGCCAACTGTCACCTGTCTCTGTCCTGGATGCCACAGCTGGACAAACTGGTGGAACAGCTGCAGGTCGAAGAGCCGCACCCTTCCTTCCGCCTGTGGCTCAGCTCCAGCCCCCACCCCGAATTCCCCATCTCTATCCTGCAGGCGGGCATCAAAATGACAACGGAACCCCCCACGGTAAGAACGGAGAGCCCCTGGGAGGGGGCCGCGTCTTTCCCAAGCTGGCCCCACATGTGCCCTGCAAGTAACTGTCACTCAGAAAGCGCACACACAGGTAACTGATTCAGCAGGATTCCTTCGCTTCTCTTTACACATGAAGTAAATATACAATACACAAAAGGGGGTTTTCCAACGTGGTAGCAAATACAAGCAAAATGCAGGCAGAGAAGAGTTTCAGTTCAGAGCAGCAGACTAGTTTAGAACTCAGCACAGACTCGGAGCCGCAGAGCTAAGCCATGCCCAGGCTCCTTGTTGTCTTCTTGTTGCTCACCCAGCAAATACTCTGAAACAGCCCTCTTTGGCTGTCCCAATTGCCACGTCTATTCATTGGCTGACCTTGTTGCCATGCCTCTGCCAAGTCATTTTCGTCTTCTCTCGGTCTAAGCCAGGGGTGTCAAACACAAGGCCCGCGATGTGGTCGGATCCGGCCCGCAGGGCTGTCTGCGGCTTCGGCCCGGTCTGCCCAATGCGAAGAGGAAACACGCCAGGGGTTTGGGGAATGAGGTCAAGCTGGCCATACCCACCCAGTTGGCCTTCAATGAAATTGAGTTTGACACGCCTGGTCTAAGCAGTCAGTTTCCAATCCTTGAGAGTTAATTTCAAGCAAGATCCGTTTCCTATGGAGCAGAAGAGGAGGAGACAACCAGGAGTATCTAACCGTGGCAACTTTGAAGGCTTGTGGACTTCAACACCCAGAATTCCCCAGCCGGCTGGCTCTTTTGCCCCACTTTGCTGAAGTCAAGGTATATTACGTTTGCCACATTCCCTCCGTCTGTTAAGAAAGTTACCCTATCCACACACAAAAAGGAAGGAAATAATCTAGCCACCTTTCTCATTCTCCTATCCGTGCTGACTTCTGGCAAACGCTGGCTGGCTGGGGGATTCTGGGAGTTGAAGAGCAACAAAGAGGATTAGGGGACTGGAGGCTAAAACATATGAAGAACGGTTGCAGGAACTGGGTATGTCTACCTTAAGAGAAAGAAGGACTAGGGGAGACATGATAGCAGTCTTCCAATATCTCAGGGGTTGCCCCAAAGAAGAGGGAGTCAAGCTATTCTCCAAAGCACCTGAGGGTAGAACAAGAAGCAATGGGTGGAAACTAATCAAGGAGAGAAGCAACTTAGAACTGAGGAGAAACTTCCTGACAGTTAGAACAATGAATCAGTGGAACAGAAGTTGCCTCCAGAAGTTGTGAATGCCCCAACACTGGAAGTCTTTAAGAAGATGTTGGATAGCCATTTGTCTGGAACGGTATAGGGTTTCCTGCCTAGGCAGGGGGTTGGACTAGAAGACCTCCAAGGTCCCTTTCAACTCTACTATTATATTGTATTGTATTGTAAGTCTACAAGTCTCCAAGTTGCCAAGTTTGGAGATTTCTCTTCTCCATAAACACACAACCTCAGCAGATTCAGACAGTGAGGAGGTTGGGGAGGAACATGGGCCAGTCCTGGAGGCTGAGGAAAGCTCAGACGAGGGCTCACGACTGCAATAGACGTCCAGAAGCGCCGGGGGCTGTCGGGATGGAAACCCAAGGCCCATTAGCCCCCAAAGCCGCTGCGCCAGCAAAGAGCTTACTTGCCCCCTCGGCAGGCAGCAATAGAGAGCCAAGGGCTCTCTCTAGGGCTCTTAGAGGCAGGGAGCGAGCGAGCGGACGAGCGGTGACCAGATGGCCGGGTCCCGGGGTGAGCGAGCGAGGGGGCGTTCACCGCTGGAACCGGTTCTAAACGGCACGCCAGATTTGTTTGAACCTCTTCTAGCGAACCGGTTAGAACCGGCAGGAACCCACCCCTGGCCTGGCAGCCCTCCAAGTCAGATAAGGTCCGTGACCGTAAATCCTCCTTTGAGAGACTTTGCTGGAGCAGAATTCACATAAAGTTTTGAGTTTGAGTTTGAGTTCTATTAAATTTATATACCGCCCCCCTCTCCCCGCAGGGACTCGGGGCGGTGTACAGACAGTACATATAAAACAACAAAGCAGGAACAACAAAACGTTAGACAACCAACATAAACATACGGTCTGTATAATGCCCGAAGTCATTTCTAGTTTAAAACGGTCTAAAACCAAATTAAAACCCCCAAATTTACAATATTAAAAAGCCATCCAGGAAGGTCAGTAATAGATTGTACTTATGATTACGATTAGGCTGGGTGGGTCTTGAGTTTCTTACGGAAGGAGCGGAGATCAACAGTAGTTCTAATGTCAGGGGGGAGTTCGTTCCAGAGGGTTGGGCCCATCACAGAGAAGGCCCTACTCCTGGGCACCGCCCGCCCACATTGTCTAGCGGAGGGTACCCGGAGGAGACCCTCCCTGTGTGAGCGGATTGGTCGTAGGGATGTATGGGGTAGAATGCGATCTCGCAAATAACTAGGTCCCGAGCCATGAAGCGCTTTGAAGATGATAAAAGGGGTTTTTGTCGGGACCCGGAGTTTGCTTCAGGCTCTCGGGAAGCCTCGGTCAGCTTTTTCTCCATCCAGACGATGGGCCCTTCAAGAATCTAGAATGTTTCATCCTGGATCTTCCCAGCCTCCCCAAACCGTCTTTCCTGGCTTGTCTCCCGCAGGGCTTGAAGGCGAACATGAAGCGCTTGTACCAGCTGATCACGGACCCCCAGTTCAACCGTTGCACCAAGCCCAGCAAGTACAAGAAGCTGCTCTTTGCCCTCTGCTTCTTCCACAGCGTCCTGCTGGAGCGCAAGAAGTTCCTGCAACTCGGCTGGAACATCATCTACGGCTTCAACGACTCCGATTTTGAGGTGGGGGGTCGCCTTAGAGGGAGGCGATGGGGGGCAGGTGGGACAGAGACATCGAAAGCTCCGTGGACTCTGCCTTGGTGGCATGATGGCCTGACCATAATCCTAAATCCCTAGCACTAATGCTAATTTAAATCCTAATCCTAACCTGGTCTGTTTTGGTGATCTGACCCTAACACTAACCCTAATCTTAATTCTAACCCTAATCTTAATCTTAATCCAAATCTGGTTTCTCTTGGTGGCTTGATGGCCTGACCCTAAGAAGTCTATTAAGAAAGTGACCCTATCAAAAATAGACGATAAAAAGGTCTAGCCACTTTTGTTCTTTGCCCTATCCATACTGAATTCTGGGAAATCTTTGCTGGCTGGGGAATTCTGGGAGTTGAAGTCCACAAGTCTTAAAGTTGCCAAGGTCGGACACTCCTGATTTAAGACTTGTGGACTTCAACTCCCAGAATTCCCCAGCCAGCTCTCTTTTTTTCTCACTGCTGAAGTGAAGATATATTACGTTTACTGCATACCCACCGTCTATTAAGAAAGTTACCCTATGTGGCTGGCTGGGGAATTCTGGGAGTTGAAGTCCACATGTCTTAAAGTGGCCAAGGTTGGAGACCCCTGATTTTAAGACTTGTGGACTTCAACTCCCAGAATTCCCCAGCCAGCTCTCATTTTTTTCTCACTTTGCTGAAGTGAAGATATATTACATTTACTGCATACCCACCGTCTATTAAGAAAATTACCCTATGTGGCTGGCTGGGGAATTCTGGAAGTTGAAGTCCACAAGTCTTAAAAGTGGCCACGATTGCAAAACACCATTCAGTGTTGTTTTTGGCTTGGGTTGGAGATCACGCTGGGGCTCCCCTCCCCATCCACACTCACCTGTCTGCCAGGTATCCGAGAACCTCCTGAGCCTCTACCTGGACGAGTACGAGGACACCCCGTGGGACGCTCTGAAGTACCTGATCGCAGGGGTCAACTACGGGGGCCACGTGACGGACGACTGGGACCGGCGTCTCCTGACCACCTACATCAACGACTACTTCTGCGATCAAACCGTGGCCGCCCCCTTCTTCAAGTAGGTCCTGGGGTGGGGAGGGTTGTGGGTGCGTGTGAAAGGCTGCAAGGGCTGGCGGGGTTGCGGGAGGGGAGGAAAGCAGGAAGGAGGTTTCCCTGGGAGAGAAGCCCAACCGGGAGCTCGGTTGGCGCTGACGGGAAGCCCTGGGGGGGGGGGGTGTCTAAGGTTGAGTTAGGAGACCCTTGACAAGCTACTTTGCCCTTGGGTTTCCTGCCTCAGCTGCTCTATTCTAAACTGTATTGTATTGTATTCTGTTCATTATTCTATTCTATTCTATATTCCATTCTACATTCTGTTCTATATTCCATATTCTATTCTACATTCTATTCTATTCTATTCTCTATATTCTATTTTACATTCTACATTCTGTTCTATTCTATATTCTATTCTATTCTATTCTATATTCTATTCTATTTTATTCTAGATTCTATTCTACAATCTGTTCTATTCTATTCCTACATTCTACATTTTATTCTATATTCTATATTCTATTCTATTTTATTCTAGATTCTATTCTACATTTTGTTCTATTCTAGATTCTATTCTATATTTTATTCTACATTCTAGATTCTATTCTAATTCTACATTCTATATTCTATATTCTATTCTACATTCTGTTCTATTCTATTCTATTCTATTCTATATTCTATTCTATATTCTATTTTATTCTATTCTATTCTATTCTACTCTTCTATATTCTTTTCTATTCCATATTCCATATTCTGTTCTATATTCTATTCTATTCTACTATTCTATATTCTATTCTATACCATATTCCATTCTATTCTATTCCTATTCCTATTCTATTCCACATTCCATATTCCATATTCTGTTCCGTTCCATTCCATTTCTATTCTATCCCTATCCCTACTGGTTCATCCACACTTTTCTATTTTCTTTCAATGAAGAAAGCCATTATCATTATCATCATCATCATCATCAACAACAACAACAACAACAACAACAATAATAATAATAATAATAATTTTTTGCAATAAAAGCTTGAGCAAAGCTCAGTGCGTAGCAACCTGTCCTTTGCATGGGATCCGAGCGTCGCCCGCTTCTCCTAAGCGCTTCTCTCTGCAGGCTAACGGTGCTGGACACTTACTACATCCCCAAGGACGGGAACCTCTCCTCCTACAAGGAGTACATCAGCCTCCTGCCGGGCATGGACCCCCCGGAGGCCTTCGGCCAGCACCCCAACGCCGACGTGGCCTCGCAGATCACCGAGGCCCGGACGCTCTTCGAAACGCTGCTCTCCCTCCAGCCCCAAACCACCCCCACCGGGGTAGCCGGGCAGAGCCGCGAGGACAAGGTAACGGCCTCTTTGCAAAACCGGGTCTGGCCCGGTTCGAGCTGCTCGTGTCGTGGACAGAGACGTCCAAGCGGGTTTAGCCTGGCGCGGGTGCCGGTTCCAGGAAGTTTTATCCGAGTATTTCAGCGAAGGGGTCCCGTCCGCTAAAGGAGCCAAGACCGATACACAAATACAAATTTTATACACTTATGATAACTTCCTTAATAATTCCCTGAATCCTAACTGTATCACATTCCTCATTACTCCCCTGACACATATTTCTTTCGATCGGATTCCTCCACAGGTAGTCCTCAACTTACGACCGTGGTGGAGCCCACAATTTGGGTTGCTAAATGAGACGTTTGTTCAGGGAATTTGGTCCTGGTCTAGGCACGTGCCCAGAGAGAGGGCTCAGTGTGCCATAGTTTTGCCTCTCCCATCCGTAATGGTTGTTCGGTTCCTTCTTAAAAACCTCCCTTGATGGTATTTCTGGCGGCAGGCAGTCCCGCGGATAAATTAATTGAATAACAGCATTGGAAGGGACCTTGGAGGTCTTCTAGTCTAACCCCCTGCTCAAGCAGGGGACCCTATGCACCGTTTCAAACCAACGGCTGTCCAATCTTTTCTTCAAAACCCTCCAGTGTTGGAGCCACCTACACCTTCTAGTGGCAAGCAGTTCCACGGGTTAATTGGGAAATGCTTCCTGGATTCCAGGTTGCTTCTCTGCTTGGTTAGTTTCCATCCGTTGCTTCTTGTCCTGCCTTCGGGGGCTTTGGAGAACCGGTTGACGCCCCCCCCTTCTTTGGGGCAGCCCCACAAATACTGGAAAACGGCTCTCGTGTCTCCATTCTTCCTCTGTTTTAGCCTCCAGCCCCCTAATCCTCTTAGCTGCTCTTCAGCTCCCCCTGGTGGAAAACGAGGGACTTGACCGGTCTCTCTTCACCTTGCTCTCTTATGCGTCCCTTTCACCCACGCAGGTTCTGGAGCTCTCCTCCGACGTGCGGAGCAAGATTCCCGAGGAGATCGACTATGAGGGCACCTGCAAGGTGCTTTCCACTGATCCCTCCCCTCTCAACGTGGTCCTGTTGCAAGAGATCCAGCGTTACAACTCCTTGTTGCAGATCATCAGGTGAGGGGGGCCACCCACTCCTTCATCCATGGGGTGGTGAGGTTTGGGGGGGGGGTCATCGCTGGTTTGCAAATCCCAAATAGAGCATCTGGGTCAAAACACCAGAGCTTCCCCCTTTTTACTCATTGTAGTAGAGACAGTCCTCGACTTAACGACCATAAATTTCTGTGGCTAGGTGAGACTGTTGTTGTTTTGCCCCATTTTACATCCGTTCTTGCCAGCGTTGTTAAGTGAATCCCTGCAGGTATGAAGTTAGTAGCACGGTTGTTAAGTGAATTCGTGCAGTTGTTAATGACACGGTCATTAAATGAATCCGGTTTCCCCGTTGACTCTGCTGGTCAGTAGGTCGCAAAAGGGGATCACATTATCCTGGGAGACTACGACCGTCATAAATATGAGTCGGTGGCCAAGCGCCTGAATTTGATCACATGACCATGGGGATACTGCAATGGTTCTAAGTATGGAAAATGGTCATATGTCATTTTTCCCAGTGCTGTTGTATCTCTGCACGGTCACTAAACGAGGACTGTTTGTAGTTCCTTCCAGGAGGAACTCCCGGCAGGTGTCCTGAAGAAAGAATGGCCTGTTTCATCCTGGATGTTGGATTATTTGGGGTGAACGATGATAGTTTAAGGACTTAGACCCATGTTTCTTAACTTTGATAACTTTAAGATCGGTGGACTTCAACTCCCAGAATTCCCCAGTCAGCATTGAATTACAAGTAACAATGGCTGTGATTTTAAAATGAAGTTTGAATTTAATGGCCATCAAATTTAATTAAAAAGCATACTTGGAATGATGAAGTGGAAGTGTCTATGGATGACAAAAAAATAGACAAGAGAAGGGAAAGATGTACAGGCTGTCCTCAATTGCAACAGATTATTTGGTGACCATTTGAAGTTACAGCCGCACTGAAAAAGTGACTTACGACTGTTTTTCACACTTACGACGATCGCTGCGTCTATAGCATCACGTGATCTAAATTCAGACCCTTGGGAAGTGTCTCATATTTATGATGGTCACATGATCCCCTTTTGTGACTTTCTGCCAAGTGAGGTCAATGGGGAAGCTGGATTTATTTAACAACCATGTTATTCACTTAACAACTGCAGCAGTTCACTTAACAACCATGTTATTCACTTTATTTATTTAACAACCATGTTATTCACTTAACAACTGCAGCAGTTCACTTAACAACTGTGGCAGGAAAGGTGGTAAAACGGGGAGAAAGTCATTTAACTGTTTCACTTAGCATCAGAAATTTGGGGGTCCATTTTGGAATGGAAATGAGTGGTGTGGTGGCCTAGAGGTGGAGCTCTCGCCTCAAAATCAGGAGGCCGTGAGTTCGATCCTAGGTAGATGCAGATTATTTCTCTCTTCAAGCACAATGAGAATAATCTGCTGAACAAAACTCCGCATTGGCAACAGGGAAGGGCATCCGGCCAATAAACATTCAGTTCCCTTCAGTTGCCTAAGACTCCACCCCTCAAGGGGTTGTGGCAGAGGATGATGATGTTGCTTGTGGAATGGAAACGCCGGACAGTCATAAGTCGAGGGCTGCCTGTGCAGACTTTCGGCGTGGATGATGAAGCGAAAAAGCCGAGGATGGGAAAACGTCTACAAGGCAATTGGGAGAGAATCTGAGAGATCACGCATCATTATTTTGATTTATTTTCTTTCGGAAAATTGATATTGCCGCCTGCTCGGTGGCTTAAACACGGATAGAAAAACCACGCGAAAGAAATAAAAATAACAAAATAAGAAATTATTACAATTATAAACCCCCCCCAGCCCCCCCCCCCGGCAACGACACACATTCATACAAACCGTAATGCTTAGAAAGCGATCGTTGCCGAACCTGTTCCTCTTCCTTCTTTGGGGAGTGTGGGCTTCGGTGTCCTTCCCCCCCCCCCCCGGCCCTAAATTGTGTGTCCAACGCGCACACCTGAGCCCCCCACCCCATTATTCTGACCCCTGCTTGTCCCCCCTTTTACAGCTCATCGCTGGTGGAGCTGGAGAAAGGCATTCAAGGCTTAGTGGTCATGTCGACGGATCTGGAAGAGATTTTCAATTGCATTTTTGACGCCCGCGTGCCCCCCATGTGGGAAAGGGTGAGGGTCTCCTGGCTGCTGGCGGCCACCCCCTTCCTCCTTTTGAGCCCTGGGGGGGGGGTCTCCTCTGCCCCATGGCCTCTTCGCAGGCAGGGAGACCCCGGTCTCTGGAGAAACACTCCCCCTCCTCAAATAGGGCCAGGAACTGGCGCCTTCTCAACTGTGGCCGCCCCCCCTCCTTTTGTCCCCCTGCAGGCCTACTCTTCCCAGAAGCCCCTGGCCGCTTGGACCCGGGATCTGGGCCTGCGGGTGGACCAGTTTGCCCGCTGGGCAAAGACGGCTCACCCGCCTGTACTCTTTTGGCTCTCGGGCTTCACCTTTCCCACGGGGTTCCTGACGGCTGTCCTGCAGGCCGCCGCACGGCAGAACAACGTACGGAGGGAGCGCGTTGGGGAGGGCAGCGGATCAGGTGGACGGGAGGGGGCGGGTGAACGACACTCACCCTCGAGGGGTCTGACACCCGGGGTTTTTTGGGGGGGGGGTGTAGATCTCTGTGGACACCCTGAGCTGGGAGTTCATCGTCTCCACGGTAGACGACAACAATCTGGTGTACGCCCCCAAGGTGAGTGCTCCCCCCTCCCGTCCAATTAAGCACCCGTCCCCCAAATAAGCCCCCCGCCGCTCTGCCCAAGGCAAGCACCCCCTCCTTTCTCCTCCAGGGTAAGCACCCCTTTCCTGGTAAGTACCCCTCCCCGCCGTCTAAGGTGTGCACCAGTGGTGGATTCCTACCGGTTCGGATCGGTTCGGCTGAACCGGTTGTGTTTCAGCAGCTGGGGTCGCTGGAACCGGCAGCCCAGGCCGGCCACGCCCCACGAACGGTGCCGCCATCTTGCTTTCAGCATCTGCGCATGCGCAGAACATTTTTTATTGCATTGTGCAGCAGTGGCCTGGCAAAACCCAACCCTAGTATGCACCCCTCCCCTGCCCCAAGGTAAGTGCCCCTTCCCCTCCCCTCTCCCTCCCAGTAAGTGCCCCTCCCCTCCTCCAAGGTAAGCAACCCCTCCCCTTCTGTTCCCCCCAAGTAAGCCCCCTTCCCCACCCGTAAGTCCTCCCTCCTCTCCCCTCCTCCCAAAGCAAGCACCCTTCCCTTCCCCCAGTAAGTGCCCCTCCCCCTCCTACCCAGGTAAACGCCCTCCCCTCCCCTCCCAAGGTAAGCCCCCTCCCACAATAAGTGTTCCCTTGCCTCCAAAACACCCGCTTTCTGCCCCTCCCCCCAGGAAAGTGCCCCCTTCACGCCAAGGGAAGCTCCCCCTCCCCTTTGCTCACTCATTAAGCCCCTTCCCCTCCTACCTAGGTAGAAGCCCCCTCCTCCTCGCCTACCTAGGTAGAAGCCCCCTCCTCCTCGCCTACCTAGGTAGAAGCCCCCTCCTCCTCGCCTACCTAGGTAGAAGCCCCCTCCTCCTCGCCTACCTAGATAGAAGCCCCCTCCTCGCCTACCTAGGTAGAAGCCCCCTCCTCCTCGCTTACCTAGGTAGAAGCCCCCGCCCCAAGGTGAGTACCCCCTCCCCTGAGTTAAGCCCCCCCGTTCCCAGGACAGATGCCCCCTTCTCTTGCCCTCTGTGGCCATTGGAAGAAGGCCGCTTCACTCTCTGCCCCTCCCCCCAATGCAGGAGGGTGTGTGGATCCGGGGTCTCTTCCTGGAGGGGGCCGGCTGGGACAAGAAGAACTCCTGCTTGGTGGAGGCCGAGCCCATGCAGCTGGTCTGCCCCATCCCCACCATCCACTTCAAGCCCGTGGAGAACAAGAAGAAGAGCGGCAAAGGTGGGCACTGGGGGGCACTGGCGGGAGTCTGCGGGGGGGGGCAACCGGTTCTTCCCCTCCACTCCCCCGTGACCCTTCCTCTCTCTCTCTCTCCTCTCCCTCCCTCCCTCCCCGCCTCCAGGCATCTACTCCTGCCCTTGCTACTACTACCCCAACCGGGCGGGCACCTCCGGGCGGCCCTCCTTCATTATCGGAGTGGACCTGCGCTCCGGAGCGACGCCCCCCGACCACTGGATCAAGCGTGGCACCGCCCTGCTGATGAGCCTGGATGCATGAAGCTGGGGGCGGGGAGCACAGACCCCCCCCTTCTCTCTGCCACGTCTAAACACCCCCCCCTCTCTAGGAAATTTTAAATAAAGCTATTTGGTGACTGTTTCTAACTGTGGTCCTCCCCGCCCGCCCCCATCCCCACGCCCGCCTTCCAAGGGGGTCCCCGGTAAAGCTGGGGGGCCTCCATTGCAGCCACACTTCCCACAGGTTTATAGATTGGGGGAGGGGGCGTTGAGCAGCTCCCCCAACCCAAGGCTTTGGGGTGACAGCCCCCCTCCCCCCGGAGGCCTGAGGGAGGGAGGGACAGAGGCTGCCAACTGGGCACAAGGAGAGAAAGGGGCACGCTCCTTTCCTTGCCAAGCCGGGGTGGTCTACGTGCCTCGGGGTGCCCCTTCCCCTGGGCAGGCAGGGACCAGGGGGAGTGGGGAGTGGGGGGACAGGTCAGCCAGTCAGTGCCCAGGCCAGTTAGGGGGCAAAGGAAGCTGGTGGGAGGGGGTCAGTTGGGAGCCTGGGATGGAAGGAGGGAGGCTGCCAGCTTGGCACAAGGAGAGAAAGAGGCACCCTCCTTTCCTTGCCAAGTGAGGGTGGTCTACGTGCCTCGGGGTGCCCCTTCCTCTGTGCAGGCATGGGCCACTGGGCATGGTTAGCAGGGGGGGGGGGCAACTACTGCCCAGGCCAGTTAGGGTGCTATCAATCCAGTGAGGGGGGGGGAGTTGGGGGTCTGGCTCATAGAGGAATCCTGGAAAGGAGAGACAGAGGCTGCCAGCTGGGCACAAGGAGAGAAAGGGGCACCCTCCTTTCCTTGCAAAGCCGGGGGTGGTCTACGTGCCTCAGGGTGCCCCTTCCCCTGGGCAGGTATGAGCCAGGGGGGCAAGGTGAGCAGGGGGGGGGCTAATGCCCAGGCTAGATGGGGGGGGGGGCTAAGGAAGCCGGTGGAAGGTGGGCAGTCGGGGCATGGGATGGAAGGGGGGCACAAGGAGAGCGGGGGGGGGCACCCTCATTGTCAAGCCAGGGTGGTCTACATGCCTCGGGGTGGCCCTTCCCCTGGGCAGGCAGGACCCAGGAGGCAGGGTGAGCTAGTGCCAAGGCCAGTTAGGGGGCTAATTAAGCCAGTGTATGGGGGGGGGGGGCAGTTGGAGGTCCCGCTTATCCAGAGAGGGACAGTGCCAGCTGGGCACACGCAGAGAAAGGGGCACCTTCCCTTGCCAAGGGGGGGTGGTCTACGTGCCTCGGGGTGCCCCTTCCGCTGGGCAGTCAGGGGGCGGGGCGATTGGGGGAGGGGGCGGGGCGAGGGCGTGGCGGCTCCTGCCCAGGCAGCCCGAGTGACACCAGCGGGAGGGGGGGAGGGGGGGGGTAGCGCGAGTCGGGAAATGCAACTGCGCAACGGGCTGGACTTTCCAGGCACCGACGCCCCACGCGCGACAGGGGAGGGGGGGAGGGAAGGCAGCCCACCCCTCCCTCCCCGCGGGCGAGGAATGCCAGTGCGGGGCAGCCTCGGGGTCCCGGCAGGACCTGGGCGGGGGGCTTCAGCTGCCCCGCAGTGCCAGGTAAGCGAAAGTGCGCAACTTGGCTCGGACCTCGCTCCCGGGGCGGACTCCCCTCCCTCCCTCCTTCCCCCCCAGAAGGGGGTCTCCAGTTGGGGAGGGGGGGACTCTCCTTCCCCAAATGGGGGTGGTCTCAAAATTGTCTGGGAGGGGTGGATGGGCTTCTCCTCTCCTTCTTCCCCTCCCGTCCTATCCGGACGGGGGGAGCAGGCAAAGGGGCGGGGGTCTCCTCCCATCCGGCTGCCCCATCCCCTGTCCTCCTTGGAGGGTCTTTGAGTTGCGGCGCATTGGCTTTGATCTTCCTGATTTGGGGGGGGGGAAGGGGGAGGCTGAGCTGAAGGCTGAGTGAGCCCCCTCCCCATGCCAGGGAAGGGGTGGGGGGCTGCGCGTGCCACGGGCTGGGGTCTCCCGGCCGTAGCTGGCTCCTTGGCTGCCCTCCTCCTCCTCCTCCATCGATCGCGGACCCCCCTCGTGAAATGGGTGGGTGGGTGGAAAATGCCCCCCCTCTGTCACTCCCCACCCCCCGCCCTCTTCCTTCCCGGGGGTCGTTTTACATCTCTTTCTTTCACTTAACCATGGCTCTGTTTGATCAGCAATAAGTAGCGTTGGAAGGGGCCCTGGAGGTCATCTAGCCCAACCCGCTACCTGCTGAAGCCGGAGTTGGCTGGCTCCGCTTCTCTTCCACGCCCGATGTCGGGAACCTCGCCAACAGCCCGGCCAGGTTGTTCCCGTCGGGAACTCGAACCCAGCACCCCCAAACCCTCCCTCTGGACTCGCGGTTAAGCCATCATCTCTCTCTCTCCCCCCCCCCCCATTAGAAAAAATAGGATTATCCCCCGCCCCACACTGGACTGCTTTGATATGTAAATTTTAAAATGGGGGGGGGGCGCTTCCCTGCACCTGGTGTTCCTATTGGACGGATTGAGAGAGCCCTGCAGCTGTTTGGCCCAATCGGAACAGAGGGGGGGGGTTGCCCTGTGCCACAGCTGCCTGCAAGAGGGGGTGAAGCGGGCAGAAGGGGGAGAAGTGAAAGGAGATCTGGTTGGTTTATGTATTTATTAATTATTAATATTTATTATTATTTATTGGGGGGAATTGAAGCGGGTTTGGGGAATTCTGGGAATTGAAGTCCACCCATCTTCAAGTCAGAAAAGTTTGAAAAACTACCCCTCCCCACCCCCTCGCAATACTGCTTTCCTTCCAGGGACCCAACCCCTGATAAACCAAACCAAACCATGATTCTCCCCCCCCAAAACCCGGGTTTGAATCCAATCACTGCATTCTAAACCATCATTCTGGGTTTATTTGCTGTAACCAAATCCTGCCTTGTGAGAAGATTGTCTCCAAATGGCTCCATTGACTCTCCCAAATAGACTTGGGTTTGGCTTGGCTCTGTAGCGGGCCAATTTAATGAAACGGGCGAGTAGCTCCTGAGCATGTACAGAGTGCCAGAAAGAGCCAACACGTAACGCAGTAAAGAGACAAGCACAACAGCGAATGCTCTGCAATATTCGCAACGTGGTTTTCTCTCGATGTAGGGAGGAAGGTCCCATCGTCCCCAGCCTGCAGAGCCATGGGGAGAGAGAGATGGGAGTTGTGATCCCGCAGCTATTGTCAATGGGCGTTGTCATGCAATGGATGGCCAGCAGAGGGCAACCAAAGATTAGGAAAGACCCAGAAATCATCCCTTTCCCTTAGTTAAGAAAAGGTTGGTTGGAAAAAAATAATAAAACCTATTTTTAAAGTGTTCTTAAAAATAAAATTAAAAAAAGACAGTACTGTATAATGGTCAAAGCTAGAAACCAGGTGACAGGGAGTTCTAGTCCTCCTACAGCCAGCCAGCTGTCTCTCAGGCCAGGATTAGTGTTCCTGAGCATCTACAGAGCGCAAGCGAGCTCTGGATTCCAATTTCAGTATCCTGGATCCCGGTTGGGGTTTTTTAAAAATAAAAATAAAAATTTGCTGCCTTTGAGCAAAACATTTACCTCCCCATTGGGTTTCATACACTAATCCGGCCCAATTTGCTCACACAACTTTAGCTAATGAATGTGCGTAAAATGGGTGAGTGTTTTAAAACAAAGCCAAAACTTTGGCAAATGGTTCGGTCTGGAAAAGCCGCCGCAGCGCCTGTTTATATATGTATGTATGTATGTATGTATGTATGTATGTATTTGTGTTACAACCCCTGGTATGCCCAAATATGTATGTGTGTGTGTTGTATTTGTGCATACCAGGGGTTGTAACACACACACACACACACACACATACATACATACATACATACATATGTATTTGTGTTACAACCCCTGGTATGCCCAAATATGGGAGGGAGCTCACTACTCCCCCTTTCTGTCCTTCGGCTCATTACAGAAGACCATCCAGGCAGAAAACCATTTTTTTTTAATGTTGCCTTTGCTATGTTTGTGTTGTATTTGTGCTGATAAATAAATAAAGGGAGACTAGTATAGATCTATTTCAAGCTATTTAGCTCTCATCAGCTAGCCATAGCTGATGAGAGCTAAATAGCTTGAAATAGATCTATACTAGTCTCTCTTTATTTATCAGCACAAATACAACAGATAGATAGATGATAGATAGATAGATAGATGATAAATAGATAGATAGATAGATGATTGATAGATAGATAGATAGATAGATAGAGATAAATAGATAGATGATAGATAGATAGATAGATAGATAGATAGATAGATAGATAGACAGATAGATAGATAGATGATAGATAGATTGATAGAAGATAGATGATAGATAGATAGATAGATAGCTCTGTTGCGCACACACACACACACACACAAACAGACAGGTATATTTTCACACCTACCCCTCCACCCCCTTCCCCTTTGCTCCTGGGATGCAATGGGACCCAAACCCCTCAATCTTGCTTCTCTTGTTACGCCAAAGCCGAGGCTGTAATTCCCCTCTTAATTACCGTTTTCAGCCAATTTAGCCGGGGCTCCCTAACACTTTTCCCCGGGTTTTAGGCCCGTATGTTGCCCGCAAGGAACCATAAGGCTTCGGATTTAATGAGCAGGTGTGAAGAACATGTTTACCAAACGCCTGGTTCTCATCTCTCCTCTCTTAGGGACTAGAAGCTTGGTAATGTGGCGGATTTTAACCCTCCCGGGGGGCTTTGATTTCTGCCGAGACAGATGCCAGGAGGAGGACCAGAGCGAGTTGGGCAAAGCGTCTTCATCTAACTCCCCCCGCCGCTTTAAAATAAAAATTTTTTGGGGGGGGGTGCTTAATTTAATTCCGGAAAGGGTGCTTCAATTCCCACGGCGCCTGGTTCGTTGGAGTCGTTGGAAACTTAAGAAGGTCCCAATTCACTCCGTGTGGCTGAGTCTGTAAGGGCCTCTCCAATGACTGCCACCATCTGCCCGGGTCTAGCCGCTAGGCAGCACTGTCTTTGGGGTCTTCACTCCTCAATGAGTTTTAATTTTGGGGGGGGGACACTACCCAAAGTCGTCTCTTCTGCATGCCCCCCACTCCCGATGTCTCATTGTTTTATTTTCTTTCTTTATAAATTAAATTTATATGCCGTCCACCTAACCTGGGCAGCTTACCAACCCGGTACAAGTTTCAATATAAGTAGACTTACGACCACGACCAAGCCTGAACTGTCTTGTCGCTCAGCGAGAGCGGCATGGAGTAAGTTTTCCCTCGTTTTACGAGCCGTTTGCACCCTGGCTGTTAAGTGAATCGCTGCAGGTGCTATGTTAGCAAAAGTGGGATTCAAACTGATCGTAGACATCGCCGGTGGGCCATCCCGTCTGCCCTGGCTCTATGCCCTCCTACTAGGGCACAGAAGGGGCTACCGCGAAACGTGAAACAAGTCGTCCCGCAGCGAACCACCAGTAACCAAATGTGAAATCCGCGCTGCGTTAGGGACACGGTCTTTAAGTGAATCCAGCTTCCCCCTCGCCGTTTACGACCCCGCTGCGACCGTCGTAAACGGGTGCCCGTTTCGATCGCGTGACCGTGGGGACGCTGCGTCGTAAGTGTTTGAGTCGAGAGCAAAGGGTCGCAAGCATGGAAAAGGGTCGCGAGTCTGTTTTTTTTTTCCAGTGCCGTTGCAAGTTTGAGGGGTCGCGAAAGGAGCTGCTGTAAGACGAGGAAGACCTAGATTAAAACGAACAGATCTTAAGTTGAATATATATATATATTTAAAAACAAACAAATAAGAATCCTGCAGGATGGAAGTGAACGGCTCTTTGTTGTTACCTGAGCAGGTGGGATCGTACGACGGCAGAAGAGCCTCGGGACTCCGTAGCCCATTGTCTGGGAATCCTCTGGCAGGTGGTTCAGAAAACCGTCCCCTTCGGAGAAGGGAGCTGACATTCAAGGCCGGTAGTCCTCGATTGACAAGCATTTGTTTAGTGACGGTTCAAAAGCATCCTCGTGGTCACGTGATCCAAATTTTTTTGGGGGGGGGCTTACCGGCATGCGTTTATGACACCAGATGGACCGTCTCACAAACAGAGTCGACGGGAGAAGCCGATTTCGCTTAACCGCCGCGTCCTTGACTTCACAAGGCCGCCGTTACGACGGCAGTCGTAAAACGGGACGAGGCTCGTTTCACGACGGTCTTGCTGAGCAGTAGGAATTTGGGTGTGTGTGTGTGTCATTTGAGGCCGTCCGTTGTGTTAAAATCTCGCAACGGTGGGGATTCACTCCGGCCAGCAAAGTCGTAAAATGGAGCGAACCTCACTTCACACCTCCCTCGCTTTGGGGTCAGTTGTGGTCGTACGTTCGAGGACTACTGTAGTGGGAGGTGAGACGTAGAAAGTGGATTTCGGCCATGTCCTCTTCGCTCAAAGAAAGCCTGCCTCAGTTTCCCTTCGGGGCTCATAAAACGGCAACCAAAATCCAGGTTTGGACGCAGTGTCTGTTTATTTTAGAAAGCAGGAACTAGGCGACCCGTGGCTCAGGTGACGGATGTGTTAAACTGGATTCGTGGACTCTGCCCCGCCACGTGTGTGTGTGTGTGTGTGTGTCGATTGGCAGAGACCAGGTGTGCGGTTTTACCTGCCTTTTGAGTCTTGAATTAAATCAAGCCAGGTCAATTCGGGATGTTTGCAAGTAGGATTTGGAAGACATTTTTACCTGAAACTCGTTTGTGGTGATTTGGGGTAGGGGTCTGCCTTGACCCACTGGGAGTGAGGACGGGGGTCTCGGTGTCCCCACCTGCAGTGTGTCTCGATCTCAATCCCCTTGAAGACGGGTGGACTTCAACTCCCAGAATTCCCCAGCCAGCCATCCCTGTGCTGTTTTTTCCTCTTTAGTTCCTAGAGCGGAGAGATTGCAGAGGAAGGGATTAGAAGAGAGTATGCAGTTGAGCAAGGATGTGGGTCTCGGTATCCCCACCGGCAGTGTTTCTCAACCTCAGCCCCCTTTAAGACGGGTGGACTTCAACTCCCAGAATTCCCCAGCCAGCCATCTCTCTGCTGTTTTTTCCTCTTTACTTCCTAGAGCGGAGAGATTGCAGAGGAAGGGATTAGAAGAGAGTATGCAGTTGAGCAAGGATGGGGGTCTCGGGGTCCCCACCGGCAGTGTTTCTCAACTTCAGCCCCCTTTAAGACGGGTGGACTTCAACTCCCAGAATTCCCCAACGGGTGGACTTCAACTCCCAGAATTTTTTCTTCTTTACTTCCTAGAGCGGAGAGATTGCAGAGGAAGGGATTAGAAGAGAGTATGCAGTCCCCAATGGGCATCCATCTCAAAAGGAGTGCATTTAAGCGCCAGGGAATTCTGGGAGTTGAAGTCCACCCATCTTAAAGTTGTCGAGGTTGGGAAACACCGCCAGGCAGCCGTGCCCAACGGGTTCAAATTCCAGTCCGGGTACAAATAATATCCCCCACCCACCCACCCAAATTGTGAGGAATTTTCCCAACCCCCTCCCCACCATGTTTGAGGTGAATGTAGGAGTTGTTGGTTTCTGCACTCCTTTGACTTGCTTTGCAGGTGTGCAAAACAGGAAGTTGTTCACACACACACACACACAGACCTCAAAAAGAGGGAGGGGGGTTTACCCCTTCCGGGGGTGCAACGTTACGGGTCTAATCAGAGAGAAGGGCCCCTCACTCTCTGATCTTACTGGGTGGTTGAGGCCGGTTTCGTTGCGCACAATCGTTGCTGTGGTTTAATCTCGTGTGCCACAAGTCGCGAAACAATTTGTTTAGTGACCGTTCGACACTGAAAAAGGTGACATAGGAAGAGTGGGTCAAAATTGGATCAAACTTCAGGCGCTTGTACAGGTAGTCCTCAACTTACGACCACGACGGGACCCAAAATGTAGGTTGCTAAGTGAGTTTTGCCCCATTTGGCGACGTTTCTTGCCACCGTTGCTAAGCGAATCGTTGCAGAATTAGTGATGCTGTTAAGTGAATCTCACATCCCCGTTGACTTGGCTGGTGCAATGCTGGTAAGTGTGAAAACCATCATAAGTCACTTTTTTCAGTGCCGTTGTAACCTTGAACGGTCACTAAACAAACTGGTGTAAGTTGAGGACTATAGTTTTTTTAGCTTAACAACCGCATGATTCCCTTAACAACGGCACTAATCCCTTAACGTCCGTGGCAAAACCGTCAAGACAATCGGGGGCAACTCACATAACTGTCTCCTTGCTTAGCAACAGCAATTCTGGTGGTCCCAATTCTGGTCGTAAGCCGAGGACTCCCTGTACAACGGCAGTGAAAAATGTGACAACCAGTCCTCGTTCTTACGACCACTGCAGTATTCCACCACCCCCACCCTCCCAATCAAAATTCTGACAAGCAAAATCAAGAGAAGCTGCCTTCGTTTAACGACTGTTCAGTGCGTGATTCACTTAACAACGGCAGCGATTCCCTTCCCGGCCCAGAAAAAAACAGTCGTAAAATCGGACGGGCTTAGCAATACTCGACCGCTCCCCGCGTTTTCCCCTGCTTGAGAATGAAACCCCGGACGTTGCAATCCATCTATGGCGCCGATTTCAAATCCAATCCCGCCTCCCATCTGTTCCCCGAATCGGCGAGGACATGGCGCGATTTTGAGCGGGCCGCCGTTTCTATTCGTTTGGCCGGGAGAAAAAAAAAACATTTGACGTCGACGCCTATAAAAATGATACCCTGCAGGCACCTGGCAATCTCGGCACCGCCGTCTGGTTGCTTGCTTTCCAGACCGGCGGGGACGATGGGAGTCGGAGTCTGGCGTGCCCAGAGGGCACCCTGTTGGGGGAGGATAGGCCTCGTAACTTTGGCTTACGGCCTTTGTGTGTGTTTGTGTACACTGGCGCAGCCAGGCGTGCTGGGAGGTTGGGGGCCTCCGTCGCGGTGGGTGAATGATTAACCTGCGCGAACCTTTGCTCTCACCTGGAGACAGGTGTGCCCCCTCCTCCTTCCCCCCTCCCTCCTTTGCTCTCCATCTGTCTGCCCTGCCCAATCCGCGACTTAATAGCCCTCTGTGCCAGGATTTGGCTCTTTGTGGTCTCCTTCCCATCCCTCTGCACGGAGGGAGGGAGGGAGGGAGGGGCAGCCACAGCGGCCCACTCCAATCCGCTCGCCCACCCACGCCCCGCTCGCACCTGGCCACTTCAGGGCCCTGGCGCCGTTGGGCCAACCCGCCCTACGCCGACGAGTCCGGGCGGTCCCTCCCGGTTTGCCGGGAAAAAAAAGAAAAAGGGCCTGACGAGCCGGCGGCAACAGGTCTTTCCGGCTGGGGCGTTGCCATCCAGTGGCAGGGAGTTCCACAGGCCAAGTTGGCGTGCCAGGCGACGCCGGGCTGCTGCGTGGGCAGGCTGCAGGGGTGGCACGCTGCTTGTGCAACTCGCCTGGGGGACGAAAGGCGAGAGGGGAGCGGGGCCCAAGCCTTGGGGGCCAAAAACCGTGGTTGTGTGAAGCGGAAAACCGGCGGGCTCTCCCTGATCCGTGCAAAGTGAGGCCTGGCCTGGAGACGGGCAAAGACACCCACGCAACCTTGGCACGTCCCATTTCACAATTGTGTTTTCTCTGCCCGCTTGGAGAGCCGGGTCCTCTGAGCTCGTGCAGAGTGCGTTTCTTTTCCGGTCAGCACCCCTGGGCCCGGCTTGCCAGGAAAGTGGCACTTGGGCTTTCTCCTGGCACACTTTTGCACACGCATGGTGTGTGTGTGTGTGTGTGTGTGTGTGTGTGTGTGTGCACTCGCAAGGGGGGGAGGCCTGCTCAGCTGCTGCTGTGCTTGCCTTGTTGCCATGGCAACAGCAGGCAGGCCCTGCTTTCCCCTCATCCCTGGCCGCCCTATTAACTTTTCCAGGCAGGATGATGTCACCGGCCGGGCAGCCAATGGCGTGGCGGCGACGGCTTTGTTGCTGGGGCGATGGGAAGGGAGTGAATGGGAGGGAGGGAAGGGGGGGAGCTTGGCAACAGCTGCTAAGGCCCACACGTGCAGGCACGCACATCCACAGGGGCACGCCCGGACACGCTCCCACACACATGGAACACGCCTGCACATGCTAGGCGGGGGGGGAGTGAGGGGGGGCAGGCATTAGGGCTGCTCTATCTAACCTGCCCCACCCCCACCCCCTCTTGGCTGTAGATATTGTTGGGGCGGGGACTGGATTACAGGGCCCATCCTCCCCAGCCGCCGAGACGGGGTTAGTTGGAAGTGAGCTTTGGCTGTAGCTGTGGGGGCCACGGCCTAACCTTCCCCCTCCCTCCGACCCCTCTTTTGCAGGCCTCCAAGATATTCCTGGGGGTCTGCACTACAGGGCCCTTCATCCCCAGCTGCCACAGCTGGGGATGAGGGGTTAACGAGAGACAGGCTGAGCTTTGGCTACCCTCCCTGCAAGGTCACGGCCTAACCTGCCCCTTCCCCCCTTTTTTTCAAGCTATTCCAGGCTGCCTGACGGCCTGGACTACAGGGCCCATCCTCCCCGGCTGCCTACCTGGCCATGGGAGTTAATAAGAGGCGCCCCTTCCCTCAGAGAGATCTACCTGTGGGGTCTCGGCCTAACCTGGCCACCTTTTCCAAGTGATTCCAAGCTGCCTGGCAGTCTGGACTATACTACCCATCTTCCCCAGCGGGCTATTGAGGGTGACCATGGGGAGGAGGTGAGTGAGGGGCAGGCTGTGGCCCTGGTAAGAGCTTTGGCTGCTCTGCCTTTGGGGTCACGGCCTAACCTGACCTTTACAGGCCTTCAAGATACTCCAGACTGACAGGGGGTCCGGACTACAAGGCCTATCCTCCCCAGCTGGGCGGTGTTTAGTGCTGCTAGAGGGTGCCCTCCTCTCACTCCATCCCCTGCCCCTGCCCCAAATACATGGGGCGGGCATCAAATGGGTGGGGGCGTCCTTGCCCCCAATCTCTAGGCTTCTCCCCAATTTTGCCTCCCACCCAAATGGGGTGGGGGGGGTCAGTCCCGATGAAGGTGGCCCCCTCCTCTTTCTATTGCCCAGGCTGGTAGCTCCCAGGGTCCCTAGGAGACCTCTTAGCTGTGAGGGTCCCAAGTGTGTGTACGGGGGGTGGCAGGTTCCAGTCTGCCCCCCTTGTTTTCCTTGCCTCAAGAAAGATGGGTGGACTTCCACTCCCAGAATTCCCCAGGCAGCCTGCATTAGAATGGGTGGACTTCAACTCCCAGAATTCCCCATCAAGGGTGATTTAGGATGGGTGGATTTCAAATCCCAGAATTCCCCAGCCAGCAGGCTTTAAGATGGGTGGATTTCAAATCCCAGAATTCCGCATCCAGTGTGATTTAAGATGGGTGGCTTCAACTCCCAGAATTCCCCATCCAGTGTGTTTTAAGATGGGTAGACTTCAACTCCCAGAATCCCCCATCAAGGGTAATTTAGGATGGGTGGACTTCAAATCCCAGAATTCCCCAGCCAGGAGGCTTTAAGATGGGTGGACTTCAACTCCCAGAATTCCCTAACTAGTTTGATTTAAGATGGGTGGACTTCAACTCCCAGAATTCCCCAGGCAGCCTGCATTAGAATGGGTGGACTTCAACTCCCAGAATTCCCCATCCAGTGTGTTTTAAGATGGGTGGACTTCGACTCCCAGAATCCCCCATCAAGGGTGATTTAGGATGGGTGAACTTCAAGTCCCAGAATTCCCCAGCCAGCAGGCTTTAAGATGGGTGGACTTCGACTCCCAGAATTCCCTAACTAGTTTGATTTAAGATGGGTGGACTTCAACTCCCAGAATTCCCTAATCAGCTTTGCTGGCTGAGGCATGCTGGGAGTTGAAGTCCACCCATTTTCAAGTTGCAAACTTGAGACACGAAAGGATGGAGAACTGAGGAATTTGGGGGTCACACTCGGGGTCTCGGAAAACAATCTCAACAGGACTGAGAAACCCAAGAGGGTCTCTGTATGAGTAACCGGACCCCCTTTTTCCTTTCAGGGCTCCCCACTTGCCTCTCAGCCCACGGACTCATTCTTCGTCGGTCAGCGAGACACAGTGAGTGCAGCAGGTATGCACCTCCTTTCTCTTCCTCAGTAAATCGTCCTCATTTTCCATCGGAGCACCAGGCTGGGCCTCGTTTCCTAGAATCCCCCTCTTCCCTCTCTGTCTTGGGGGTGGGGAGAAGGACTCCAATTCCCATCAGCCACTTCTGGGGAAGGAGGGGGTTAAGCTTAGGAGGAAAGCCAATTTGCCAATTTTGAAATATTGTTTTACCTGGTAGTCCTCGACTTACGACCACAACTGGAACGGGCATTCATGTCCGGGTTTGGGGCAAATCCGCCCCCTAGCGAGCCACAGATTCACTTAACACCAGTGTTCGCTTTACAACCTCCTGACAAGAGCGTCGGTCATGTCGATGACTCCATTTACGACCATGAGGGTCAGGCTCCATTATGATCCTAAGTCGAGGACTATTCATAATAATGACCACAGTAGGGACTAGGGTGCTGAGGGAGAGAGTGGGGGTAACACAGGAGCGGCTGTGGGAAGGGGCGGGGAAGTCCCACAGCAAATGTAGGCCCACGGCTTGTACAGCCAGTCCTCGACTTATGACCACAATTGAACCCAAAATTCATGTCACTAAACGAGACATTGACCATCCTCGAGTTATGACCACGATTGAGCCCAAATGTATGTTGCTCAGCGAAACGTTTGTGAAGTCAGTTTTGCCCCGTTTTATGGCTTTTCTGGCCACAGTTGTTAAGTGAATCACTGCGGTTCCGAAGTCAGTCACCCAGTTGTTAAGAGAATCCGGCTTCCCCATTGACTTGGTTCGTCAGAAGGTCGCAAAAGCGGATCACGGGGCCCCCGTCCCCCCTGGGACGGCGCGACCGTCATAAATACAAGCCAGTTGTCGCGCGCCCGACTTTTGATCCCGTGACTGCGGGATTGCTGCGGAGGTCATAAGTGTGAGAAAGGGGTCATAGTGAGAAAGAGGTCGTAAGTGTGAGAAAAGGGTCCTCAGATTTCCCTCCCCCCCTCAGTGTTGTTAGCTTGGAATGGTCACTATAAACAAACTTTTGATCCCGTGACTGCGGGATTGCTGTGGCGGTCGTAAGTGTGAGAAAGGGGTCGTAAGTGTGAGAAAGGGGTCGTAAGTGGTCGTAAGCGTGAGAAAGGGGTCCTCAGATTTTTTTCCCTGGTGTTGTTAGCTTGGAACGGTCACTATAAATGAACACCTGACTTTTGATCCTGTGACTGCGGGATTGCTGTAGCGGTCATAAGTGTGAGAAAGGGGTCATAAGTGTGAGAAAGGAATTGTAAGTGTGAGAAAGGAGTCATAAGTGTGAGAAAGGAGTCATAAGTGTGAGAAAGGAGTCATAAGTGTGAGAAAGGGGCCGTAAGTGTGAGAAAAGTAAGTGTGAGAGAGGAGTCGTAAGTGTGAGAGAGGAGTCGTAAGTGTGAGAAAGGAATAGTAAGTGTGAGAAAGGAGTCGTAAATGTAAGAAAGGGGTCGTAAGTGTGAGAAAGGGGTCGTAAGTGTGAGAAAGGAGTCATAAGTGTGAGAGAGGAGTCGTAAGTGTGAGAGGAGTCGTAAGTGTGAGAAAGAGGTCGTAAGTGTGAGAAAGGAGTCGTAAGTGTGAGAAAGGGGTCGTAAGTGAGGGAGGAGTCATAAGTGTGAGGGAGGAGTCATAAGTGTGAGAGAGGAGTCGTAAGTGTGAGAAAGGGGTCGTAAGTGTGAGAAAGGGGTCGTAAGTGTGAGAAAGGGGTCGTAAGTGTGAGGGAGGAGTCGTAAGTGTGAGGGAGGAGTCATAAGTGTGAGAAAGGGGTCGTAAGTGTGAGAAAAGGGTCCTTGGACTTTCCCCACTGGTATTGTGGTTCGCTTGGAACCGTCACTGTAAACGAACGGTTGCAAGTCGAGCTCTTCCCTGTCGATGAACCGAAGGGGCCGAATAAACAGGGAGGGGGCCTTTGTCCTCTCCCCTCTCGCCCCCCCTTACCGCTGTGGGAGGCAAAGGGGGGGGAGGGAGGCGAGACCCTCACCCATGAGGAGAGTCTGCAAAGAAAAGGATGACTTTTAAGGTGAGCATTGAAGGGCTCTCTGGCCAAGGGGTTGGTGGGGGGTGGGGGGGCTGAGCCAATGGGGCAGGGGTCTCCACGGCCTCTTTCTATTACCACCCCCCTCCTCCTCCTCCTCCTTCTCTTCCTCCGCCCCCTCCCCTCCCCTCTTCCCTCCCCTCCCTTCGCCGGCAGCTTACATAATGGCCGCTCTTTCGGCTGTCCTGATTTGAACTTTGCGGCTCTCTGGAATTGGCAAGGCAGAAGGAGAAAGAGGGGAAGGAGGGAGGGAGGGAAGGAGGGAAGGAAGGAAGGAAGGAAAGAAGGAAGGAAGGGAGATTGCGTGGGGGCAGCAAGGCCGCTGCGGATTGGGATCTGCAACCCCCCCCAGCACTCCCCCCCCATCAGAGAGAGGAAGAGGAGGAGGAGGAGGAAGAGCCCGCTGGAAGACAGGAATGTGGGTATGTGGGTCAGATTTGACGGCGACGGGCAGCGGGCGGCGGCAGGGGTGGGGGGGTTGGGAATCTCCCCCCCCTTTCAATCTGCTTTGACCTCTGACCCTTATCTCCAAGAGGGGAGGGGGAGGGAGGGAGGGAGGGAAGGCTCACCCCCTCCTAAGAAACCAGGAAGGGAGGAAGGAGGCCTCAAATCTCTCTTGGAGAGGGGGGGTGTCTTTGGCTGCTTCCTTTCCCCCCCATGGTCCTCGATTTACGACTGTCATGAAGCCAAACATTTCTGCTGTTTAAGGCCAGACGTCGTTTCCGTGGGGTTTGCCGCGTTTGCCGAGCTCACTTGCCGTTAAGTGAAGCAGGGCCGTTGCATGAGTCGGTAACACCGGTTGTGAAGTGAGTCGCTGGCTCTCCCCCCCGCCCCCCTGCCCCCCGCCCCCCGCCCCCCCAGTGACTGGTCAGAAGGTCGCAAAAGGGCATCGCCTGATCCCCCCCCTCCCCTGGGATGCAACCGTCGTAAACACGAGTCGGTGGCCGAGCGTCTGAATCGTGATCGCGGGAATACTGCAAAGGTCATAACTGTGAAAAACGGCCATTGTGGGCCTTTTTCTCAAGGCCGGGGTGATTTCGGAACAGTCACTAAAGCGAAATGTTGTAAGTTGAGGACGACTGGGAATTGGCAAAGAAAAATGGCAAAAAGAGAAATAAGTAGATTTCTTTTAGGGTAGGCCAGAGATTTTCCTTGTACCTCCTGCCCCCCCCCCAAATAAAATGGGTAGGGGGAGGGGAGGGGTCTGAGAATCTAATCAGGGCAGGGTCGGGAATCTATTTTTTTGGGGGGGGGGGAGAGGCAGGACTTTTGCAGAAACATGAGCCCTGGAAGAGGAGGCAGAAAATAGGAGGGAGACAAAGGCTGCGTGTTTGTGTGTGTGTGTGTGTGTGTGTGTGTGTGAGAGAGAGAGAGAGAGAGAGAGAGAGAGAGAGAAATAGAGGGACAGAGGGAGGGAAGAGAGAGATGGGGAAGGAGGGAGAGAGAAAGAGAGGATAGAAAGAGAAAGAAAGAAGAGAAAGAAAGAGAAAAGAAAGAGAAAGAAGAGAAAGAAAAAAGGAAAAAAAGAAAAGAGAAAGAGAAAAAGAAAGAAAAGAAAGAGAAAGAAAGAAAGAAAAAGAAAGGAAGAGGGCAGGCAGACAGCAGGCAACTAATAGAGGGAGAGAGAAAGAGAAAAAATAGATAGGGGGAAAGAAAGAAAGAAAGAAGAGAAAGTAAGAGAAAAGAAAGAGAAAGAGTAGAAAAAGAAAATAAAAGAAAAAGGAGAAAGAAAAGAAAGAGAAAAAGAAAGAAAAGAAAGAGAAAAAGAAAGAAAGAGAAAAAGAAAGAAAAGAAAGAGAAAAAGAAAGAGGGCAGGCAGCAGGCGACAAAGAGGAAGAGAGAAAGAGAAAAAATAGAAAGGGGGAAAGAAAGATTGGGGAGAGAGAGAGAAAGTAAAGGACAGAGAGAGAAAAAGCAAGAGGAGTGAGACAGAGACAGAAAGCAAGAGAGGAAAAAGAAAGAAAGAGAAGCGGAGAGAGGGAGAAAGAGGGAGAGAGAGAGGATAGAAAGAGAAAGAAAGAAAGAAAGGATGGAGAGAGAGAGAAGGAGAGGGAGGGGCTCCGTTTTGCCTCTAACTCTTGGCCGCATCTGTTCCTCTCCCCCTGCAGTGTGGCCAGAGGTGGGGTGAAAGGTCATTGGGGAGGGGGATTACGTGGCCTCTGCACGTGCCCAGTTGCTGGGTAACCTGGGGTGGGGTGGGGGCTCCCTCCTCCCCTGCTCTTTCTCTCTCTCTCTCTCTCTCTCCATTCAAGCCGCAGCTATAAATATTCGCCGCCCGGGTGCCCCTCTTGGGACTAGCTTGCTAGTATAGGTGGGGTGGGGAGGGGAGGGGGGGTCGCGTGAGTGGGTTCCCACCCTGGAAGTGGGAGTGGGCTCCTCCTGCTTGCCAGCTGACGGGGAAGCCCCCTTCTTCCCCACCCACCCTGCTCCAGGATTGGTGCTCTGGATCTGAGGAGGGGGGGAGGAGGAGGGGGGGGAGCACTGGAGTGCACTGTGTACATATTGCGCACGCACTCATACATCCCCTCCCCTCCCCTGCAACCCTCCATAAGCAGACTCAATTCTGCTTCTCGCGGGGGTCCTTGGAGGGGTGTGTGTCCAGCTTCCCCTGTTGCCCCCCCCCCCGGGGCGAGTCGCAGATGTGGGGGAGGCAGATTAGTGTGGGAGAATTTGAACACGGAGCCCTCTCCCGAGCTGCCTGCGGGGTGTGTGTGTGGCTTCCATTGGCCTCAGGGCAGCATGGTTCCCTCGTCGATTTAGAGGGAAGGGCCCTCTCCCCCACCCCATCCGCAGCTGGAGGTAGTCCTCGACTTAATGACTGCAAGGGAGCCCCAAAATTTATGTTGTTAAGCGAAGTGTTTGTTCAGGTAGTGTTGCCTGCCGCATTTGACCACCTTCCTCGCCGCCCCCCCCCCTAAGCGAAACGCAGGTGTCGAGAAGTTAGTAACCCAGTCGTTAAGCGAATCCGGTTTCCCCGTCGACGTCGCCTGTCAGAAGGTCGCAAAACGGGACTCCGGGACAGTGCAACCGCCGTAAATACGAGCCCGTTTGCCCTCTGTCTGAATTGGGATCGCGTGACCATGCAGTGGTCGTAAGTGTGGAAAGTGGTCCTATCTTTCATGCCTGTTGTAACTTGGAACGGTCACTAAAGGAACTGTTGTATGTGGAGGACTGCCTCTCTTGAGGAATTATTTGGGGGTTTTCTCAGCTCGCGAGGCAGGATGGCCGTCTTAAGAATGAAAGAGGAAGAGGGGGGGAAATAAACAGGGTTTGATTTAGGGAGGGGGCACCCCTTTTGTAAGTCTGTGAGGGAGGGAGGCCGTGCCAATCCAATGGAGGGGGGTCCTGGCATTGGGGGGAAGCGGTGTGGGAAGCGGGCATCAAACAGTTCGCATCTCTTGAACCCCCAATTGGGAAACTGAACCTGGGAATTCTAGAGCGAAGGCGTTCTGCGAATGCTCAGAGGCACTGCCAGCTGCAGCTTGGTGGGCATTGGGGGGGGGGTCTCGGCTGCTTAGTGGTGCAACGGCTGGCACCCTCAGTCCAAAGTCACAAGGATGCCATATATGCCATTTCATGTGGATTATGCCACACCATGGGGTGATGGTGCCACCCTGGTAAGCATGTTGGCACTGCCCCGTCGTGGGCGCCTGTTACATCGCCAATCCGGGAATTTTCGACTGCTGGTGTGGTGGGCGGCGAATCGGGGGGGGGTGGTGGTTTGCAGTCGATTTTTTTAAAATGCTAACACGGCAAGTGTGTAACGGAACGATGGCTTGTGTCAAAGTGTGTTGCAATGTGGTGAATAATGGAGTTGGAAGGGACCTTGGAGGTCTTCTAGTCCAACCCTGAGCAGGAAACTCTGTGCCGTTCTACGCCATTGTGGTGGGACCCGCAGGTCCCAATGAAAGAGAGACGGCTTCTGCTGAATTTCTGAAACACCCCCCCCCCCCGGATTTTAAAAACCCGATGCAAATGTGTGTGGGGGCCTTTCTAAACAGAATGTCTCTCCCCTCCCCATTTAATCCCACCGAGGAAGGGAGACATGTCCCTGTCACAGATAGGGAAGATTTAGATCAGAGGTGTCCAACCTTGGCAAGTTTAAAACTGGTGGACTTCAACTCCCAAAATCCCTCAGCAGCTTTAAGACTTGTGGACTTCAACTCCCAGAATTCCTCAGCCACATTAAAACTTGTGGACCGACTCCCAGAATTCCTCAGCCACATTAAAACTTGTGGACCAACTCCCAGAATTCCTCACCTACTTCAACTCCCAGAATTCCTCAGTCGCTTTAAGATTGGTGGACTTCAACTCCCAGAATTCCTCACCCACTTCAACTCCCAGAATCCTCAGGCACTTTAAGACTGGTGGACTTCAACTCCCAGAATTCCTCAGTCGCTTTAAGATTGGTGGACTTCAACTCCCAGAATCCCTCAGCCACTTCAACTCCCAGAATCCTCAGACACTTTAAGACTTGTGGACTTCAACTCCCTTACACTGTTTAAGACTGGTGGACTTCAACTCCCAGAATTCCTCAGCCGCTTTAAGACTGGTGGATTTCAACTCCCAGAATTCCTCAGCCACTTCAACTCCCAGAATTTCTCAAGTCACTTTGACTGGTGATCTCCCAGAATCCCTCATCCACTTCAACTCCCAGAATCCCTCATCCACTTCAACTCCCAGAATCCCTCATCCACTTCAACTCCCAGAATCCCTCAGCCACTTTAAGACTTGTGGACTTCAACTCCCAGAATTCCCCAGCCAGCTGAGGAATTCTGGGAGTTGAAGTCCTCCAGTCTTAAAGTTGCCAAGGTTGGACACTCCTAATGTAGAACATAGCATAACAGGGTTGGAAGGGACTCTGGAGATCTTCTAGTCCAACCCCCAGCTTCAGCAGGACAGAGACTGATATGTGGATTGGTCTGGGCTGTTGTGGGGGGATTCTTTGGAAAACAACACAAAAATTGAAATGAGGAGGATGGAGGGGTGTTGGATGGTGCTTCGCCATTTCAAAAGGGGGTCTCCCTAACCTTTCCCCTCTTCCTCCTGCGCTAGGATGCCCTCCCCCCCACACATGCCCTGCCATTGGTGCCCCCCATCCCCACCCCTTTGGGTTTTCAGGAAATTGGCTTGTTCCAAAGAGCCTTTTTCTTCTTCTTCCTCCTCTTCTTCCTCTCTGAAGACTGCCTGGCCCACTGCAGGGTCCTTCCTCCCTCCCTCCCTCCCCTTTCTCCCTTCTTCCCTTTTTTCCCCTCTACTCTTCCTTTTCTCCTTTTCTTCCTTCCTGACTTATCTCCCTTTTCTTCCTTCTCTCTCCATTCTTTCCTTTCTCCCTTCCTCTCCTCCTTTCCCTTTCTCTTCCTTCCTTCCCCTCTCTCCTCCTTTCCCTTCCTCTTTACTTCATCCCTTTCTCTCCTCCTTTTCTTCCTTCTCTTTTCCCTTTCTCTCCTTTCTTCCCTCCCTCTCCTTTCCCTTTCCCTTCCTTCCCTCGCTCCTTCCTCCTTCCCCTTTCTCCTTCCCTCTCTCCCCTTTTTCTTCTTCCTCCCTTCCCTTCCTCTCCCCCATCCTGTCCCTTTTCTTCCTTCTCCTCCCTTCCCTCTCTCTCCTCCTTTCTCCCTCTCCTTCCCTCTCTCTCCTCCTTCCCCTTCCTTCATTCCCTCTCACCTCCCTCCCTCCTTTTTCCTCCCTTCTCCTTTTCTTCCTTCCCCTTTCTCTTTCCTCCTTCTCCTCTTTCTCTCCCTTCCTTCCCTCTCCCTCCTCTCTTCTTTTCCGTCTCTCTGTCCTTCCTTCCTTCCCTCACTCTCTCTCTTCTCTCCCTCTCCTTTCCCTTTCTCTCCTTCCTTCCCTGGTGGGGTGAGCGTGGAGGGCTGCCTCCTTCATTCCTCCCTCCCTCCCTCTCTCCCTTTTTCTTCCTTCTCCTCCTTTCCCTTCCTCTGCTCCTTTCCCTTTCTCTCCTTCCTCCTTTCCCTCTCTCTCTCCTTCCTCCCCTGCCTGCCTGCCTGCCTGACGGGGCCCGGGGCATCCGAGCGCGGAGGGCTGCCTCCTTCCTTACCCTCTCTCCCTTTTTCTTCCTTCCTTCTCTCTCTCTCCTCCTTTCCCTTCCTACCTTCCCTTTCTCTCTCCTTCCTTCGCTGCCTTGCCCTGGTCGTCCGAGCTCGGAGACTTGCCTCCTCCCTCCCTCCCTCTCTCCCTTTTTCTTCCTTCTCTTCCTGTCCCTTTCTCTTCCTTCCTTCCTCCCTTCCTCTCCCCCTTTCCCTTTCTCTCTTTACCTCCCTTCCCTCTCTCCCTCTCTCCTTCCTCCCTTCCTCCCCTGCCTTGCCCGGGGCGTCGGAGCGCGGAGGGCTGCCTCCTTCCTTCCTTCCTCCCTGCTTTCCTTCCTTCCTCCCTTCCTCGCCTGCCCTCCGCCAGCGGGGCTCTCCAGCACATGTGTGCGCAGCGCTGGGAACATGGAAGCGGGGCCGCCTTGTGCCGGAAAGGGAGGGGGCGGAGGAGGAGGAGATGTCTGGGCTGGGAAAGGGGAGGGGGGAGGGAGGGAGGGGGCTGGGCACGGAACACAACCCTCATTTCTTTGTTTGAGTAGAGAGGGGGGGGCGCAGCCGAGCCGAGCCAGCCAGCCAGACTTAGCCGAGAGGATCGCGCTGCCTGAGCCCAGCTCCGCGTTGGATTTAGCCTGCGCCGCTCCCCGAAGAAGCCAGCGGCCGGCGCCGAGCTCGGTTTTTGGGGAGGGGGCCTCTTTTTTCCCCCCTCCTCCTCTTCCTTTTCTTCCAGCCCTTCCGATTTTCTTTCTTTCTTTTTTTCTTTTTTCTCCTTCTTTCTTTCGTCGGAGGAAGAAGAAGAAGAAGAAGAGGGAGGTGCGCTTTTTTCGGGGGGGGGGAAACCTACAGCTTTCGTTGTTTGTTCCCCAGCCAGGCGTGGGGGAGACCCCCGGCTAGGGTCTCCGGCGCCCCCTCCCCAAATTCTTAGCCGTCCCTTTCTGCAGGTAACGTTGCTTCTTTCTTTCTTTCTCTCTCTCTCTCTTTCTTTCTTTCTTTCCGCACCCCCCTCTTTCCTCTCCTCCGCTGTCTGTCTGGCTCGCTCCCCCCCCTTTTTCTTTTCATTCCATTCCCCTCTCTTCTTTCTCTCTCTCGTTTTTCCCCCCTTTCCTTTGGGGGTGGGTGGGTGGGCGCTGGACTGAACCGACCCTGGGAGGGGGAGCGGAGTGGGGGGGTCTCGGGTAAAGGGGCTGGGGGGAAGCCCTGTGTGTGTGTGTGTGTGTGTTGTTTGTGTGTGCACCCAGGGCTTCCTTGGCTGCTTTGGGTGGCTTTGTTATCGGTGGGAAGAAAAGTGAAGGGACGGGTGGAGGGGAAAGCCCCCCCCCCCAAGTCTGGCACAGGCCTGGCCTCCCTCCCCCCCCCTCCCGCTCAGGCCAGGCTGGTGGGTGGGTGGGTGCAGCCCTGTCTCGGTGCCACTGAGATGCCCCCCTGGATGAAGCCGGAGACCAGCTGGGTGCAGCAAAGGGGGGGCTCCCACCTCAAGGCCTGCTGGGTACCGTCGAATTAGGGTCCCCGTGCCCATCCAGGAAAGGGGGCAGGGGGCAGAATTTGCATCTGGCACTCCACGGAGTTGCTGCTATCCCAGGTGTCCCAGGTGGGCAGAAACTTGCCACCGAAGCTGAGAAGGGTCCCTTGCACCCTTCTTTGGAAATGTGGCATGCTTACAGCGGGGGTGGGGTGGGTGGGTGGGTGGGTTTCCTCCCCCCCCTCCCATCCCGGCCCAGTTTCCGTGACAACAAACCAGGATCTGGCCCTGGGGTCTTGAGTTGGAGGGCAGTTTGACAGGGCCCCTGCCAGCAAGCTGCCATGCTCCCTTCGGCTTGTTGAGATGCCCAGCGGCTCGGCGGGCGCTGTGCGAGACCAGCTCGGGATTCAGCAAACTAGGAATGGTGGTGGGAAGGTCAGATTGCAGGGAGCCCCCTTCCCCTGGATTACTTAGGATCCGGGAATCCGGTGGAAGTTGCTAGTGGTTAAGTGGATCTGGTGGAAACCCCCCCCCCCCACACTCTTTGGGAGGATCTGGTGGCCTTTTCTTTTGATGCCTGCTAATTTTAATCCCTTCCTCCAGCTGGGGGACGACACAAGTGAGTGTCGACCCACACTTGCGGTTGTGCAACTTCCAACTTTGCGGAGAGGAGCCCAAGTCTCTCTCTCAAACATACACACTTGCGTTTGTGTGTGTGTGTGTGTGTACTTTTTTTGGCAAAATCGAACAAAAGAGGAAGTGGCATTGAAGAACCCGATTGGGACAGGTGGGGGGCAACAGGGTGAGATGGGGGCAGCATTTGCGGGGAGCTGAGTTGTGTGACTTTGGGGAGGGAGGCTTGTGCGTGTAGCAGGTGTGGGGTGTTTGTGCGTGCCGAGAGATCGTGGCTTTTGAGAGGAGGGGGTCTTGCCAACCTCGAGGGGAAGAAGTTTTGGGGTGCGGAAAGTTTTGCTGTGGCTTTCTAACTCCCTTTCTCCCAGGAAAGCCCCCGTGGATCCTACTGGGAGGGGGGGGGAAATTGGGAATTTTATTTATATCGTCGGTAGGATTCGGAACTGGGATTGGCGGTCATCGGTGCCTGGAAATCGGACAGTGATGCATGGAAAGGGGAGGGTAGACCCGGAGACATTTTGTAGGCCGTGGAAGTTGGGGTGAACTCGGCTGTGGGTGGGGAAGGGGGTCTGTTTACAATTAAATGGGGAGAGGGGCTTGGCTTCGGCTTCCTTGCTCAGCCAGCCTTGACTTTCTGGCATCTGGGGACGGAGGGCTGTGGGATGGCTGCCGGTCAGAGAAGGAGAAACTTTGCCCGCATAAAAACCAAGTCAAGCCAAGTAAAAAAAAAAAGAAGGCACAAGGGCTGTGTTGTTGAAGTGCAGAATTGGGGGTGGGTGGGTTTGGGGGGGTGGCGGGCGTGAGTTAGAGGAAGTCTGTTGAAAATGAAACAGGGGCCATTGTCTCCATGTTTTGTTTCCCTGCAGCGGTTGCAGGGCTCCTGAGCATGTACAGTGTGTTGATTTAATTTTGGGGTGGCAGGTTGAGGTGGATGAAAGGAGAAAGCTGTGTCTGGAAGTTCAGTGGCGGATGGTGGAGCTGGGGGGGAGGGGCGAGGAGTCCGCCGTTCGCCGGGTTCCCCTCCGTCCAGGTGTTCAAAAAGGGGTGCCTGGCCCTTTAAAAGGGTGCCCAGGTGAGACGGGGAGGGTGTGTGCGCAGCCAGGCAAGGAAGGTGGCACCAACCGGTCGGGCAGGCAACCAAACTGCCTCGCGAGCGGGCGCTGAGGACGGGACAAGCAGACAGGCCTGGCCAGGTGAGGCCCCTGGGCCACATTTTGAGTTGTTTTGGGGGCACGTCGAGGTCCCCCAGGTACAATTGATGTGTGTGTGCATGCATGTGCGTGTGTGCGCAGAGATTTTCTTTCTTTCTTTTTTCCTTGTGCTTTTAAACCGGTGCCGTCTGTGTGCGAGAGCGGGGGTCCCCTTGCTCGGCTAAGAAATGGGGCGCAGGTCGAAAAAGGGGTGGGGGCAGGAGTCTGCCCTTCCCATTGCTCTCCCCGTAAAGGCTTTTGAACCGGACAGGTGGCTCCCGCTTACTTTCTGACACAGTTGCCCCAGGAATGAGGGGGGTAGGGGGGCGCCAGCTGGCACAGTGGCACCTGGCGTGTGGTGGGTGATGTGAGGTCATCCAGACGGCTCTCTGAGAATGGATGAGATATTTTAACCCCCCCCTCTCCCCCCGAAATTTGGGTCACGTGGCTTCCAACCGGCTGGGTTCCGAATCCCAAAGGCTCCCGGGACGGAAGTCTTCTCCTTGCACCCCCTTTTCAAGTGGCAAGACATGGGCAGAGTGCCACACTTTCCCCCTTCTGCTTCGGGACAAACCTGGCCCAGAACCGCCAAGCAGGGAGTACCACGGAGCCCCCATTGGGCCCTTCTGGCTTGCCTGGATTACGTATCCCATCCCACACCCCAGCTGTCGTTCCGGGGGGGGGGGGGTGCGTTAGCCCTGCCCTCGGGCTCTTCTTCCCAATTTCCGGGTGATTTGCATTTTTTTCCCCAGCCTGGGAAAGGAAGGGGGGAAAAAAAAAACGAGACCGGTTGTGAAACAATTTTGCACAATTGGGAAGCGCATGTTGGTTGTGATTGTGGCTTCAGCTGCATTGTGGCGTTCCCTGCTTGGCTTGAGATTTGGGCTTGGCTGATGATGAGGACGATGGGCTTTTGGGTGGTTGTGGGGAAAAGCGTCCCAAAAGGGATTTCGTGGAGTGCTGGTTTCCGTGCGTTTGTGCGTCTGTTGCATTCACACCCACACAACTCTTGAAAATGGATTTTTTTTTTTAGACTGGTGATCCCCGAGTACGTTGTTCAAACCGTCATCAAAGGTTTATATATATATATATATATATATATATATATATATATATATATATATATATATATATATATATATATATATATATATATATATATATATATATATATATATATATATATATATATATATATATATATATATATATATATATATATATTCAAAATCATCATCAGGTTTAAAAATAAATACATAATATATGCTTAAACCCGATGATGATTTAGGGTGTGTGTGCGTGTGCGTGTGTAACGTGTGTGTATAATATGTGTGTGTGCGTATATATACATATACCGTATTTTTCAGATTATAAAACGCACCTGACTATAAGACGCACCTAAATTTGGAAGAGGGAAACAACAAAAAGGAGGTTTTTGGCCTCCGCACGACGCAATTTCAGTCCGTTTTGGGGGCTTTTCCCACTCTGTTTCAAGGCTTTTTTGAGGTCATTTTTGAGGCTTTTTGCGGCCCATTTTTGAGGCTTTTTGGCCTGTTTCTGAGGCTTTGTGTGCCCCCTTTTTGAGGCGCTTTTCAGGCCATTTTGAGGCTTTTTTCAGGCCGTTTTTGAGGCTTTTTTCAGGCCATTTTTGAGGCTTTTTGGCCTGTTTTTGAGGCTTTGTGTGCCCCCTTTTTGAGGCGCTTTTCAGGCCATTTTGAGGCTTTTTTCAGGCCGTTTTTGAGGCTTTTTTCAGGCCATTTTTGAGGCTTTTTGTGCCCCCTTTTGAGGCGTTTTTCAGGCCGTTTTGAGGCGTTTTCGGCCTGTTTTTGAGGCTTTTTGTGGCCCGTTTTTGAGGCGTTTTTCAGGCCGTTTTTGATGCTTTTTCAGACCTTTTTTCAGGCTTTTTGAGGCTTTTTGTGGCATGAGGTCACAAAAAGGTCTTGGATTAGGGTTAAGGTTGGGGTTAGAGTTAGAGTTAGGGTTAGGGTTAGTATTAGAGAGAATTAGAATTAGGGTTAGGGTTATAGTTAGGATTAGGGTTAGAGTTAGGACTTGGGCTAGAGTTAGGTTTAGAGTTTTAGGGTTAGGGATCATATTTTCATACTTGTCCTTTCCTACTTTGCTTAAATAGCTCTTGTCATTCTGCATAATAATACCTTGGTATTATATATCATGTCCAGGGAATGTATATACTAGTATATTAAAATAACTCAGATATTTGTATTTTGTCTAAAAGTGTGTTTGTGTGTGTGTGTATTTAAACATTGTAAATCACATAACAGACAATCCTCGGTTTAAAACAGTTTGTTTGGTGACTGCTCAATGGGAAAAAAAGCGCCTTGCAGCTGTTTTTCACACTTATGACCGTTACAACACCCCCACCCCCACCCCCCCACACACAGCGCGATCGCGTGATCAACATTTCGTCCGCTCGGCAACTTTCTCCTATTTACAACAGTCGCAGTGATCCCTTTTTGCGACCTTCCGACGAGCAAAGTCAAACACGGGGAAGCTGGATTCGCTTAATGACCACGTCGTTTACTTCAGCGGTGGCAGGGATTTACTTACCCAGAGCTGCAAGCTCGGTCGTAAAAGGAGACCAAAATTCACTTGACAAATGTCTGACTCACTTCAGGTCATAAATTGAGGACTCAAGTCATAAATCAAGGACAACCTATATATATATATACCTATATATATACCTATATATACATACATACATACATACATACATACATACATACATACATACATACATAATGTGTTGTATTTGTGCTGATAAATAAATAAAGGGAGACTAGTATAGATCTATTTCAAGCTATTTAGCTCTCATCAGCTAGCCATACCCTTGCTGGGATTTCAACCTGGGCTGTGTTACATATTAGGCAGGAGTCACAAATACACACACACACACACACACACACACACACACACACACACATTCCTGAGGCTGCACAAATCTTTCCAAATAGCAAAGTTTGGCCCAAAATACCCCAAATAAAATAAAAAGATTTCACTTTTCACTTTAAATTTCACTTTTCTAACTTTCTTCCACGTTCGGCGTTAAGTGCCCGGCGCGGCTTGCGTGGCATGCTTTCTTTCGCACACCCATGTCACCAATACGATGAGCCCCCTCTCCCTCCCACAGATCTCTGGGCTTCCCTCCCCCCCCCCCATGAGTTTTTAAATAGCCCCCTCCCCAAGTATATGATTTTATTTGCGTTTGCGTGTTTTAATCGCTTTGTCTTGTCAGAGGGAGGTTTGAGTCACGTGCTCGTGGGGCGGGGGGGGGTAGTCTGTGGTTGCTGCTGTTTCCGGGAAGGGGAGCGAGAGGGAGGCGGGTGGTGGTGGAAACGGCTTCAGATGACTGCTCTTGTGTGCTTTGTGTGTGTGTGTTTGTGTGTATACCCACCCAAGCAGCTCATTTTTAACTGTCTGCCCCCCCCAATCCCTTCACGCTGGCAGGAGGCAAGTGTGCCCACGGCTGTGTGTTTTCTCTCCGGGGACTTTCTCTGTGGGTCTTTCTATGGGTCAGTTCCCATAGAAATTGTGGTCGGGAGGTCGAGGACTACCAGCTAATTGCAGGTAGTCCTCGACCTTACGACCGAAATTTGAGCCCAACGGTTGAGATTGCGTAGGGAGAGAGTTGTTCCGTCAGGTTTTTTTTTTGCTCCCGTTTTACGACTTTCCTCGCCGTGTTTGTTCGGTGCTGTTGTTAAACGAGTCACCCGGTTGTTAAGCCAATTGGGTTTTGCTCGTCCGGAGGTCGCAAAAGGGAATCACATCTCTCTCTCTCTCTCTCTCTCTCTCACTCTCTCTCACTCACACACACACACACACAGACACACACCAGACACACACCGACCGGGACACTGCGACCGCCATAAACGTAAATCCGTTGTCAAGCGAGTTCGAATGTAAGTCGCACGGGGTTGTTGCAACGGTTGTGTGAAAAGTTTTTTTCGGTGTCGTCGTAACTTTGAACAGCCACTAAGCGAACTTTTGTAAGTCAGGGACTATCTATGCCTCGGTGGTCCCCCCGTTACCCCGTAAGGAGAAGCCCGACAACTTTTTAGGTGGTCCTTGACTTACGACCAGAGTCGTAAGTTAGGAAGCTTGTTGAAGCGTGCTTTTTAGGTGGTCCTCGCCTTAACGACCAGAGTGGAGACCAGAATTTCCGTGATTAAGCAAGACGGTTGTCGAGTCGCGTCCAGTTTTACGATCTTTGTTCGGGTGCAGGGGGATTACGAGTGTTAAGCGAATTGCTTTTCAGCTGTTGAATGAATAGCATGGTTGTTAAGCAAATCCGGCATTCCCCCGTTGACTCTGCTTGTCGGAAGGTCGTCCATGGTGACGACCGTTGTAAGTACAAGCCAGTCGCCCAACGTTGAGCATGTGTTTGTAAGTGCGAGGCCGGGTTGTAAATCAATTTGTTGTAATTTCGACGAGTTGCTAAGCAAACGTTCGTAAGTCGAGAACTAGCTGTGGTTCCCTCCAGCTGACTTCTCGTCCTCCTTACGGATTCAGCCCGTTATCTCCCCCCTCCCACTCCCTGGGGGGTTTTGTCCCCCCCCCCGAGAGCTGTGCTGGAGAGAATGGGGGTCTCCCAGGGGGATTCTGGGAGCTGAATTTCTCACGAAATCCGTATATTTCTCCCCCTTTCCGTATCGGATCAGCCTGTCTAGGAAAAATCCCAATAGATTCAGACACTTCTCCTCAGCACTACCCGTCCTCAATTTACAACCGCGATTGAGCCCACGTTTCCGCCGCTAAGCGAGACAGTTTTGCCCCACCTTTCTGGCTGTGAGTTGCTAATCCTTGAAGTTGTGGTTATGTTAGCAACTCCCCATTGGTGTTGCTCGTCGCAAAAGGGGATTGTGTGTGACACACACACACACACCGGGATGCTGCAGCCGTCATAAATGCGAGTCAGTTGCCGGGGGTTTGGATCAAGTGACCACGGCGGGTGTGCAGTCGTCAGTGTGAAAAACAGGTGTAAGTCGCTGGTTTTCAGTGATGTCGTAACTTCGGTCGCTGAGTGAACTGTCGTAAATCGGGGATTATCTTTCTAGCTCTCCCCTTATCCCAGATTTTGCTATGGTAGATGGGCTTTGGAGTCCAGGACATCATGAGCGCACGATGGGATCTATTCTATAGGCAGTCCTCAATTTACGTCAGGAATAGAGACCGAAATTTCTGGGTGGCTGTTAAATGAATTGCATCCGATGCAGGCCGTTCTCGACTTATGACCATAATCGAGTTCACGATTTACGTTGTTAAGGGAGACATTTGTTCAGTGAGCTTGGTCCCGTTTTACGACTTTCCTTGCCACGTTGGTTAAAACGAAGCACCGCCTGTTAAATGAGCAACCTGGTTGTTAAGTGAATCCGGCCTCCCCGGGGACTTTGCTCATCAGAAGGTCGCAAAGGGGGATCGCCTGACCCCGGGACACCGCAACTGTCATAAGTATGATTCAGTTGTAAGTCACGTGACCATGGGGAAGGTGTAATGGTCGTAAGTGTGAAAAATGGCCGTAAGTCGCTTTTGGGGGGTGTTGTCACTTCGAACGGTCTCTAAGTGAACCGTTATAAGTCAAGGACTACCTATATATCTATCCCTTTTTCTTGTCACAGTTGTTTAAGCGAATAACTGCAGTTGTGAAGGAAATCTTGCCGTCACTAAGCGAAACAGTGCTCAGCGGAAGCTGGCTGGGAAGTTCACCGGTGATCGTCATGTGACGCCAGTTTGATGCGCTCGTCATACATATATGACAGTTGTCAATCATGTCATTTTGATCACATGATCTTGTGTGTGTGTGTTGTAAGTGCGAGGATCAGTTGTTAATTTCTGTTCTCAGTGCTATGGAACTTTGAACAGTCGCTAAATGAATCCCTGTAAGGAGGATTACAATTGCTTGTGCCCTTAAATGAAATCTGATAACTCTGCTTAGTTCAAGTAGAGAAACACAGGGAGTCCTCGACTTACGACCGCAAAGGAGTCCAACATTTCTGTTGCTAAATGAGACCTATTGATAAGTGAGGTTTTCCTCCCCCAATTTAGGACCTTTTTCTGCCACGGTTGTTAAGTGAATCACTTCAGTTACTAAGTTAGTCACAAGGTCGTTAAGTGAATTTGGCTTCCTTGTTGATTTTGCTCCTCAGAAGGTCGCAAAAGAGGATTGCCCGCCCCCCCGGGACACTGCGACCGTCGTAAGTATGAGTCAGCTGCCAAGCGTCTGAATTTTGACCGTGGAGAGGCTGCAACGCTCATAAGTGTGAAAAATGGTCGCAAGTCACTTTTATCGGTCCCATTGGAACGTCGAACGGTCCCTAAGCGAGCTGTCGTAAGTCGAGGACAGCTTGTAGTCACGTGTCTCAAACTTGGTGGCTTGAAGATGCGTGGACTTCCAACGGTCACAGGATCAAAATTCTCACCTTTATGACGGACGCGGTGTCTCTGGGAATCACATCATCCCCTTTTATGACCACTTTATAAGCAAAGTCCAGGGGGGGCATCAGATTTCTTTAACGACCGCGTTGCGAGCTTCACGGCAGCTGCGATTCATTTAACGACGGTAGGAAGCCAGGAGGTAACATTCATTGAACGGACATTCCCCTTAGCAGGAGAAACGTTGGGTTCGCTTTCGGTCGTAAATTGAGGACTCCATGGGAGTCCCTGAGCCAGAGTGTTCATTTTTCCATGCAGGGAGGAAGATAACAGGAAAAACTAGACCGACTTGAATAACGTCGGTCCCCGGGCTTGGCAGTGCCGAAAGCGAAACGATGGATGTGCAGAGGTTGCAGGCTTGAACCCTGGGACGGCAGGTCAAACCGTAGGTGAAGTACCTGTTCCTACACCTGAGTTGGGTTCCTGCAAGCCCTCCCAGCCCAAAAGGTGTTTTTCCATCTGTTTTGTGACCGTCGTAGAGCAGTGATCGTCAAGTTTGGCTTCCATTCCCAGAATTCCCCAGCCAGCTTGCTTTAAGAGGGGTGGGCTTCCACTCCCAGAATTCCCCAGCCAGCTTGCTTTAAGAGGGGTGGGCTTCCACTCCCAGAATTCCCCAGCCAGCTTGCTTTAAGAGGGGTGGGCTTCCACTCCCAGAATTCCACAGTCAGAGTGTCTTCAGATGGGTGGACTCCAACTCCCAGAATTCCACAGTCAGAGTGTCTTCAGATGGGTGGACTTCAACTCCCAGAATTCCTCAGAAATGTCTCCATTTTAAAGCACGCTAGGTGGAGAATTCTGGGAGTTGAAGTCCACCCACCTTCAAGGGGCCCCGGTGGAGAAATACTCCCTTAGTGACTATTTTTATTCCGTCAGATGTTCTGTGGATTCTTGCAGTCCTCGACTTACAACCATGGTTTCCATTGCTAAGCAAGACGGTCGTAAAGCCCCAAATCTTACAAGTGTTTAATTTGGCTAAACGGATCCCCCGGTTGATCAGCCAATCACCTGTCCTTAGACTTTGCTAATTGGAAGGGGGCAGCGGACGATCACATGACCGGCGGTGGGTGGGGAATGAAGTCCGCCATCGTCGTAAATACGTGCCGGTTGACAAGCGTCCAATCTTGGAACCTGTGACGGTCATAACTGCGAGGACCGGGTCGTGAGTCATGTTTTGTTCCCCCCCCAGTGCCGTCGTAACTTGGAATGGTCACTAAATGAATGGTTTCAAATTGAGAGCTGCTTGGAACGGTCTCTAAACGGGTGGTTTTCAAATCGGGGCTGCTGTGACGCGTTAGTTGAAGGGAGCCTGCAAAATACAGGGAGTCCTCCATTTATGACCAAAATTGCACCCCGAAATTTCCGTCGCTGAGCCAGACCTGTTCTGAAATGAGCGTTGCTCCATTTTATGACCTTTTTGGCCATGGTTGTTAAAGAGAATCGCTGCAGTTGTTAAATGAATAACGCTGTTGTTAAGTGAATCCAGTTTTCCCTGTTGACTTTGCTGGTCAGAAGGTCGTAAACGGGGATCATGTGATCAACGGCCATGGGATTACCAGTAGTGAGCTGGCTAACACCCCCAAAAGGAGTGGGAAGGGACCTTGGAGGTCTTCTAGTCCAACCCCCTGCTTAGGCAGGAAACCCTATACCCGTGATGGCGAACCTATGGCACGAGCGAGGCGCGCACTGGCTGCTGAGTTCACCTTTTTAAAAGCTATTTTTCCCCTTTCCCAGGCTCCAGAGGCTTTATAGGAGCCTGGGAAGGGCGAAAAGAGCCCCCCCCCCCCCCCCCGGAGGCTTCAGGGACCGTCCCTGATGCCTTCGGAGCGCTTAAAACCACCCTCCGAGCAAACCGGAAGTCACTTCCGGTTTGCTCGGAGGGTGGTTTTAAGCGCTCCGAAGGCTTCAGGGAAGCCTCCGGACAGTCCCTGAAGCCTCCGGAGGGCCTCCGGGGAGTCGGGGGAGGCTCTTTTCGCCCTCCCCTGGCTCCTATAAAGCCCCTGGAGCCTGGGGAGGGCAAAAAAAAAATAAAAAATGGGGGGGTTGCCCGTTGTGCGCGCATGCGCACTGGGGGGTCGCACATTGCATTATGGGTGCGGCACGCCCGCACTCGACCCCCCTGCGCTCCCCCCACTTGTGGCACGCGAGCCAAAAAAGGTTCGCCATCACTGCCCTATACTATTTCAGACAAATCTCTGTCTGTCTTCTTAAAAGCCTCCTGTGATGGAGCAACCACAACTTCTGGTGGCAAACAGTTCCACCGGTTAACTGTTCTTTACTGTTCGGAAGTTTCTCTTGAATTCCAGGTTGCTTCTCTCCTCGATTAGTTTCCATCCATTGCTTCCTCCCCTGCCTTCGGGGGCTTTGGAGAATAATTTGACCCCTCCCCCTCTTTTGGGGGGCAGCCCCTCAAATATTGGAAGGCAGCTATCGTGTCCCCCAGGGGTGGGATCCTACCGGTTTAACAACCGATTCGGTGATCGCGCACTTAGCGGTTTGGAGAAAACTGACCTGCCGTATTACTGCTGGGGAGGGAAAGAGCTGAGGTGCAGCTGAGAAGATATAGGTAAGTAAAGCACAGTGGTGGCTGGCCGCGCCCACTTGCTCGTCGGTGGGAACCGGTTTACTCCGAGCTGATTGTCAGAGCTACTGGTTCGCCTGAACCTAACAGAATAATGGAGTTGGAAGAGACTTTGGAGATCTTCTAGTCCAACCCCCTGCTCAAGCAGGAGACCCTGTATCAGTGGTGGGTTCCGCGCAGTACGGCTGTACCGGTAGAAGCCGGGAGCAGTAGCCACCGCTCGTTTGGCCCGCCGCCCGCCCGCGTTCCATAGCTGTTTATAACGCGGCCGGCCAAATGCCCACCAATTGTGCAGTGCCTGGGCGACCTCCGGCGAGCAGCTGGGTGTCGCAGGGCAGCGGCGTGCACAGGCGTGTGCAGCGCGCTTGCCCGATTAGGACGCCCGGTCCCGTGCGCAGCGTACCGATTGCGACGGGATCCAGAACCCACAGTCTCTTCTTGAAAGCCTCCTGTATTGGAGCGCCTACAACTTGCAGTGGCAAGCTGTTCCACCGGTGAATTGCCCTCACTGTCGGGAAATTCCTGAAGCAATTCCAGATTGCTTCTCTCCTGAAACGTTGCTTCTTGTCCTGCCTTCAGGTGCTTTGGAGAATAGGTGGAAACCCCCTCCCCGCCCTCTTCTTTGGGGCAGCCCCTCAAATATTGGAACGGGGCTATCGCGTCCCCCGCTGGTCCTTCTTTTCACTAGATTAGACGTGCCCCATTCCTACGACCGTTCCTCGTATGCTTTCGTCTCCAGGCCTCTAATCATCTTCGTTGCTCTTCTCCGCACTCTTTCTAGTATCTCAACATCTTTTAGCGCAAGGGAGCACGTACCCCACCGCTAAACTAAACGAAGAGAGAATTAATCTGAGCTAATTAACCCAGGTCAGCATAGGTGGCCGTCCTCAAGGGGGGGGCTCGTCCCGAAATACCGCACAGAGACCCCTGGGTCCGATCAGCTGGAAGCAGTTACATCACGAGACGCAACCTATTGCGCCAGGTTGCATCACCAAGGCAGCTGGCACATTGGCGGAGTCCATGCGTCAGCGAATTTCCTCATCCACCCTGTCCAGGGGAAGCTTGTGTTCGAAAGTGCTAAAGCCCCCCCAAGGGTTATATTTCTGTCCCCCCCCCAAAAGGTTAGGTTTTCCTTAAAAGGGTAGGGGGCTTCATGGACAAAAGAATTCCCACCCATTTTGAAGCGTTTTGGGCACTGGTGACGTATTCGAAGGCAAAGATGAGATGCATGATGTTTTTTAAAAAGTAGATATTTTAATTGGGTGGCTCTCTACGATTCAAGTCCGTTTAGCAGAATAACAAGAGTCGGAAGGGGTCCTGGAGGTCATCTAGCCCAACCCCACTGCTCAGGCAGGAAACGCTGCATCGATTCAGACAAATATCTGTCTGATCTCTTCTTCAAAGGGCTTAAAAGTTTTCTTTGGATGGATGTAAGATGATACCAATCCCAAACTCTTGGGCGTGTGGTTTGATTTTTTTTAAAAAAAATACATCCTCGACTTACGACCATTCATTTAGTGACCATTGGAAGTTACAATGGCACCGAAAAAAGCGGTTTTGGACCTTTGTTCACACTGTATGACCTTTGCAAACAGGCCCGTGATCAGCACTCGAACGCTTGGCAACCGACACACATTTATGACGGTGACGCTGTCCTGGGAGAGGATCCGTATCACGCAATCCCTCTTTGCAACCTTCCGACGAGCAAAGTCCATGGGGAAAGACGGATTCCCTGAACAACCGCGTCGCTAATTTAAGGGACGGCAGCGATCTCCTTAACGACAGTGGTGAGAAAGGTTGTAAAACCGGGCGAAATTCCCTTCGCCAATGTTTCGCTTAGCAACCGGAGTTTGAGGCTCCATTGTGGTCGTAAGCAGAAGTGGTATTTTGCCTGTTCGCGCCTGCGCGGACAAGGTGTGTGTGAAGGGAGCGAGCGTTCATTTGTGAACCGGGAAGGAAGGTAACTGAATATCACCCCCGGTCGTAAGTCGAGGACTGCCCTGTACTTGCGACCTTGCTTCCCGCGCACGCCAAACATTTCCGTCGGGGTTTACACGGGGAGGCTGTGCTGTGTTATTGTCCGGACACAGGCTGGCCTTTATCCTCTCCAGGCCAGAGATGCCATCCGCTACTACGCCTCATTTTCCCCGCTGAAGGTCTCCTTTGTGGGCCCGGGGCTGAAGAAGCGCCTCAGGCCATCTGCTTCGCTCCCAACTGAGGCCGAAGCTGAGAGGACGGGAGCACGGCGGGCTTGGGGGTACCCGAGTTTGTGTGTCTGACCCACGTTAAAAAAAAAATAGTTTGAATCGTTGCGGCCAACATCTTGACGTACTTCAGGTCCCAGGCGCTATCTGAGCTTAGTTGTTTTGGTCTTGCGGACGTTTCATGGCCCAGCTAGAGATCATCATCAGTGCTAGCGAGTGTGGAGTATGCGAACTCCCCAAGCAACCTTCACTCCCTTCTAGCACTGATGATGTTACCTAGTTGGGTCATGAAACGTCTGCAAGAAAACCACCAAGATCAGAGAGTACCACTGTTCCCACAGTCGTCCTCCTCCTCCTTGTTCTCCTCGTTCTCCTCTTCCTCCTTGCAAACCCCACTCCCTTCTAGCACTGATGATATTATCTAGTTGAGTCAGGAAACGTCTGCAAGAAAACCACTGAGATCAGAGTGTTCTCACTGTTCCCACAGTCGTTCTCCTCCTCCTCCTCCTCCTTGTCCTCCTCCTCCTCCTCCTCCTCACAAACCCCACTCCCTTCTAGCATTGATGATATTATCTAGTTGGGTCAGGAAACGTCTGCAGGGAAACAGCCAAACTCACAGACCACCAAGGACCCCACAGTCGTCGCCGTCCTCCTCCTTCCTCCACGAACACAACTCCCTTCTAGCACTGATGATGTTCCCTAGTTGGGTCATGAAATGTCTGTAAGAAAACAGCCAAGCTCTGAGACCACCAAGGACCCCATAGTCGTCGTCCTTGTCGTCCTCGTCCTCCTCCTCATCCTCCCCCTCCTCCCCCCCTCCTCCTCTTCCTCCTCGTAAACCCCACTCCCTTCTAGCATTGATGATATTACCTAGTTGGGTCAGGATATGTCTGCAAGGAAACAAACAAGCTCAGAGACCCCCAGGGACTCCACCGTTCAACCCTGATCTACGAATATTCTGTTCTTTTGACTTTCTCGACCACCCTCTGCAGACATCTCCCCATTTCCCAAATGTGGCCATTACGTCTTGGTTCGCCCCACAGGCTTAGTCGCAATCCATGTGCAGACGCATGGCGGTGGAGCTCACCCCCCCAGGCGTGCAGTATAGAACACGACGATACAGATACAAAAAATATTGATTGCGTCATCCCAGCGGCCGCCCCAGGTCGTCGTACCTGAGTCCTGCTGTCTGATGTTTGGTGCCATTGGGCTGGGCCCCAGCGGGTTTGTACTCTGATCCTTCCCCCCTCCCCCCTCCCCATCATGTTGTGAGACTTTGTGACTAAGTAGGTTCGGGGCAGAGGACAAGGGAGGTCACAAGGTTGCTGTGGGTGTTGGTTTGTGGGCAGTTGTGTTGCCCAGAGGGAGCAACCACCTGAGACAGGCCAGGCCCGGACCACGTCGGAGGAGGTAGAATGTCCTGCGGCCTTTATTTTTTCTCTTCAGGCCCAGGAAAGTTCCATGCGAACCGGGAAGGCTGGGTTATGGAGTCCCCTGGGGCATGTCTTCTACTGTTCCACTCCGGCCACCACTCCGCCGAGCGAGGGGATGAAGCGTTCAGTACTGGTACTGCTCGACGTAGGGCCGCAATCGAAACAAGAACGTCCACCGCTACGCAGAGACTGTTGTTGAGGTTGGCCCGATTTGGCGACCGTTCTTGCCGCGGTTGTTAAGTGAAGCTGACCTCCTTGTAGACTTTGACTTAACAGACGGTCGCAAAAGGGGATTGCGTGACCCCGGGACCCTGCAAACTGTCATAAATACGAGTCAGAGGCTAGGCGTCTGTATTTGGATGCTGCAACGGTTGTCAGTGTGAAAACGGTCCTGAGTTACTTTCTTCGGCGCCGTTGTAATTTTGAACGGTCACTAAAAGGGAACGGCTATAAGTTGAGGACTGCTTGGACAACTGAGCCAAGTCGTCAGGGTCTTCCTGGGGTCCCTTGCCAGAGTCGTCCTCCTCCTCCCCCTCGGATCCAGGGATTTTCATTATGGTAGGGGTAATCCCCAATTTACATTTAGTGACAGTTCAAGGTTACAACGGCAGCATTTTTCACGCTTACAACCATTGCAACAACTTCCATGTCGCATGATCAAATTTCAAAGGCTTGGCAACGGACTCCTATTTATGACGGTCGCTGGGTGTGTGCATCACACAATCCCCTTTTGCGACAAGCCAAGTCAAGGGGGATGCCGGATTCACTTAGCAACCATGTTATGAACAACCGAAGTGACTTGCTTAACAACCGCGACAAGAAATATGAGAAAACGGGGTCGTTGATCGCGGTCATGTGATCAAAATTTTGAACGCTTGGCAACTGGCAGGTACTTAGGACGGTTGCAGCATCTTGGGGTCACTGCGACCTTCCGCCAAATCAAGGGGGAAACCATATTCACTTAACAACCATGTCGTGAACAACCGAAGCAATTCGCTTAACAACCGTGACAAGAAAGATCGCGAAATGGGGACTAGCAACAGAAAAATGGGGAGCTCGTTTGCGGCCGTAAGTCGAAGACTAAATCTAGCGTGTGCCATTCTGGGAGACCCTCACCCTCACTCTCTTCCGAGGTTTGCGGAGTCTCTTTCGGCAGAGGTTGTCTTTTCTGTGGTTTTTTTTGGGGGGGGGGGGAATCCTTTTGCAAATCAGCAGAGTGGCCGATTTGGCGGAGCGTGAGTGCCGAGGAATGTGGAACGCCACATTCATGGCGTGTGGGAGGGAACAGATGGACACGGCCGGAGGGAGAGAGGTGAACATAAATAAGTGGCTTTCCCTTGGGGGGGAGGTGGGGGGACATGGGGGGTGCAACGTCACCCCTCCTGCGCCCCATTTTTGGTTTCAGGAGGCTTCAGGGAGGCCTGGTAGGCCCAAAACGGGCCGCAGGGGTGGTGGTGGTGGGAGGCATCCCCCCATGGTTCGTTTGTGGTCCCAGGAGGCTTCTGGGAAGCCTAATAGGTCCAAAACGGGGCACAGGGGATCATGCCCACTTGCCCGGGGTGGCAGGAGGATGCGCATTGCTTTATGCGTGTGCGCACGCCTTTGGCACACAAGGAGAAAAAGATTAGCCATCACTGCTCTAATGCTTGCTGTCTTCTTTTCCTACAGAGTCGGCGTCTGCACCATGGCGGGAGAGTAGCCGTACCCCCCCACCAGCCACGCCTTGTGGCCCGAGACGGCGCATGGGCCCGGTGTGGGGGGGAACCCAGCCCATGAGAAAGCAGCGCGGGGAGCATGTTCCTCCTCTGGTGAGTGGCCAAAGCAAGACCCTGTGTGGAGGGGCCGCCGTGTTCCTGGTGTGTTTCCCATTTGCGTGTCCGTTGTTGGCGCGATAAACTGGCGTGTTACGGACCCAAAATGTTTGTTTTGTTAAGCGAGACATAGGTTAAGTCTACAGTACAGGTTGTTCCTTGATTGATGGTGGCAAATTGCTCTCACTGAGCGAAACGGAGGGAGTCCTCGACTTACGATAACAGTTTGTTTAGTGATCAGAGTTACAATGGCACTGACAAAAGGAACCTAGGATCGTTTTTCACACTTACGACCGTTGTAGCCTCTCCAGGACCACATGATATACATTCGGATGCTTGACCACAGACTCGCATTTATGACGGTTGCAACGTCCTGGGGGGGTCACACGATTCCTCTTTTGCGACTTTCTGACGAGCAAAGTCCACAGGGAAGCCAGATTCACTTAATAACCGTGTTACTAGTCAAACAACTGCAGGGATTCACTTAACGGCTGGCGAGAAAGGTTGTAAAACTCGCTTAGCAGATGTCTCATTTAATAACATAAACATTGGGCTCAATTGTGGTCGTAAGATGAGGATCATCTATAGTGAAGTGAGTTTTGCCACATCTTATGACCTTTTTTGCTATATTTGTTCAGTGAATCAATGCAGCCGTTAATTGAATAACAGGGTTGCTAGCTTCCCCATTGACTTACAACCTGTTGTAAATATGAGTCAATTGCCAAGCCGACCTCTGATTTTTTTGATGATGTGACCATGGAGATGGTGCAAGGGTCGTAAGTGTAAAACTTTTTCAATGGTGGTGTAACTTTGAACGGTCACTAAATGAATTGTTGTAAGTTGAAGACAGTATATCTGTAATGGATGCTGCCAGTCGAAATCCTATCCGTGGCTGGAATTTAGTCCTAGACTCACACCCATTCATTTAGCAAATGTTTCGACATTACAACGGTGTTGAAAATATGACTTGTGACTGGTCCTCCCACTTACGACCGTCGTAGCGTCTCCACAGTCAAAATTCAGGCGCTTGGCAAACGCCGTGTATTTACAACAATCGCAGCGTCCTCTGATCATCATTTGTAACCTTCCCGGCCAGCGTCCGACAAGCAAAGTCGGAACAGGGGTGGGGCGGGGGGTGGGGAAACCTGATTCGCTTAACCACCGCCTGATTCACTTAATGACCACGGTGATTCTCTTAACAACCCTGGCAAAAAAAAGGTTCTCAAAATCAGGCCCAGCTCGTTTATCAACCGCCTGGCTCAGCCATGGAAATTCTGCTCCCAGTTGTGGCCGTAAGTCGAGGACACCCCCCAATCCCCACCCCGTCTCCCAGGGAAAGTTTGTTCAGGGGTGGAGGGTGTCACGCAGAACTGCACGCATGAGGCAGCTGTTGGGAGGGGAGAGGAACGAAGGAAGCACAAGAAAGTCGATCCTCGCCAAAGGAGAACGGGTTTTCCGGCGAGCCGCCGGCAAATAGATTTCCCTCTGCAAAATGGAAATTGGGAAATGTTGACAGCTAAGCGCAACGTTCGTTGCTTAACTGGAAGCGGCTCGAGGGCTTTTGTTCGGCGTAGCCTTTTGTGGGTCAAACCCTCTGCCGCCGCCGTGTGCATCACTGCACTTTCCCTGCGCATCGAAAGCACGCTTTCTCTTTCTCTCTCTCCCTCTTTTCTCTCTCTCTTGTCTCTCTCTTTCCCGGAATGCATCTTACACAAAGGCTCCACTCGCAGCTGCTGCTCTGCGCTTCATCCGCCACCGGAGGGCCGGCCGTGGACTCCTCCAGTGCTCTCCACGCCCTCTGGCGCACGGCCAGCGAAGCAGCTGGGCCTGGTGGGTGGGAGGGGGGGAAGCGCAACGGGGAGGGTGGCTCCACTACGTAAGGGCTGCGGGAGGGAGGAGGAGGAGGACAGAGTACGACGAGGACGGCGGAGTGAGCTAGTGACTCACTCACATGCTTCCCCAAGCAGTCACTGTGACCTTAAAAGGCTCCTTGTTGGAGTGAACAAACAATTAACCCCCTTGCTGCCTTCATTCCTGCCCGACGTCTGAAGCCGATAAGCCCAGTTTCTTTGGGGTGCCTCGTTTGTACCCCATAATCCTCCCCGGAAGTGCGTTCTCTTTGTGCTCGCACTCCTTATGATTGGCTGAAAGTTGGCCAATACTACAGATGAGAATTTTGGTGACTGTGTCCTGCCACTCTGGTCTGGAGGGACCCCAGAATGACAGTGACCAAACACCCGTGCGCGTGGGTTATTTTTCCTTTTGGAAGTCCATGTGCATCTTCTGTTTTTTTTAACGGGTACTGCTCGATTTGCAATAGTTCACTCAGCGACGCTTTGAAATGACAAAAACATGACTTACGACCATTTTCACACTTATGACCGTTGCCGCATCCCCGCGATCATGGGATTTGATGTTCAGACACTGGGCAACCGACTCATATTTATGACAGTTGCGGCGTCCCGGAGTCACGTGATCCCCCTTTTGCGATGATCTGACAAACAAAGTCAATGGGGAAGTCAGATTCACTTAACAGCCGTGGTGTTGATGTAACCACTGCAGTGTTTCACTGAACAACGGCGACGAGGAAGATCGTAAAATGGGGCACAGCTCGTTTAACAGGTGTCTGGCTCAACGGCAGAAATTTGGGGGCTCCACTGCGGCCGTAGTTAAAGGACGACGTATACTGTACTGTAGTGTCTCGATGAGATACCCGTAGTCCAGCATCCTGCACAGGTGCTGGGGCTCCTCCTGGGGGTGGATGATGGGAGGTGTAGTCCTAAAGTGCCATATGGGAAAGCGCCCTCTGAGAGGGAGGGCCCGCCTTCCCCCGAGTTTGCAAACAACCAAGCGGCACACACTTGTCTCGTCGTAGTGGGGAGACGGTTGGTTGCGGAAGGCTTCTAGGCACGCCGCTGAAATGTAGAACTCTGTACTCAGATTTGTTTGCCTTGTGTGAGGCTGAGCAAGCAAGGATTCTTGTGTACACAACGCACACCCTGCCCCTCCCCCCCTTTGGTTTTGTTTGGTGCACAGCTACGGTGTCTGGAGCATTTTCTCCAGGCTGGCCGGCGGGCTGAGGCTGCCCCGAAAATGTGTTTGGAATCAGCAGGGAAACGGTTACCCATCTGATGACGTGAGCATGGGCTGCCACCGCGCCGACAGGAGCTGGCACGATCCTGGCGTTCTTTTGCTGGCGTGGCCAAGTTCTGTTTTCTTGTTCTCTTTCCTTTACAATCGCTTCAACGGCGGCTTTGGCAATGCTGCCGCTGTTTCCTTGCCCCGCTTGGCAGCTGGATGGGTGGGGAAGGGAGACCTGGCATGGAGAAGATGGGGTTCGTGCGATACAAACGATGTCGGGGTCTTGTGCCGTGGCTGGACATGCCAGAGAAGGACGGTAGCCGGGCTTTGCCGTCAGTCCACTCGAGCGCGTGTGTATCAGGACAGGAGGGACCCTTCCACAGTTGTGCCGTTACATGGTGTAGACCCCTGTACGCCATGCATGGGGAGCCGCCACGAATGACCTTTTGGTGGTATGTACAGTGTGACAACGCTGGTGTGTTTGTTGTTGACGTCCTTGGACCGAGTGCTCGGTCTTATAGGGTGCGCGGTCATGCATTTTCTGAGCGTCCCTGTGTGATTGTCCTCTTCGCCATGATCGCATAGAACGGTCTTCCAAAGAATAAATGCCAGTTGTATAGAGGTAGTCCTCAACGTATGACCGTTTGTGCAGCGACCATGCGAACTTACAACAGCACTAGAAATAAACGACTTGTTTTTCACACTTATGACCCTTTCCGCATCCTGGTGGTCACATGGTCCAAATTCAGAGTTCTGACTCCTTTCTGTGATGGTTGCAGTGTCCCGGGATTGTGCCATCCCCTTTTGCGACCTTCCGATGAGCAAAAGTCCAGGAGGAAGCCAGATTCCTTGAACAACCGTGCGGCGGACTTGATGACGGCCACGATCCACTTGGCCACTGTGGCAAGACAGGAGGTCCAAACTCGCTCTGCACCCGCCTCCATTAGCGGCAGACCATTTTGGGGCTCAATTGTGGTCGTACGCTGAGGACTACCTGTAGTGCGAGGAGGTTCAAATCTACACATCAGAGCTTGTAGTAGTTACTCCCCACCGCCGGCGGTCTCGGGAGCATGAAGGTTCGACTGCGTTATAGTTGCTTTTGCTTGAGAATTCTCACAAAGGCTGAGTGGAGCATAAACGCCGCCACCGGAGCAAACAGGCAGGGCTAGTGAAGAAGTGGAGGAGGAGAAGGAGGAGGGACGTAGACTTGTGGGGTTGTGGAGGGCGGGAGGACTAATGAAGTCATTCTAGCCCTTTAAACCAGGACAAATTTTCCGGGGGAGGGTAGAGACTGAGTCACTTGTGGCCGGAATTTACCCCACACGCTCGCTCCACTGACTTGGCAGGAGCCCTGAACCCCACATGGCTTGGTGGAGGGGAGGATAAGTTGGGGGGGGAGGAGAGAGAGAAAGACACACCAGCGGAAAAGGAGTTACAAGTTACATTCTCCTAGTATGTCCCGGTTGCACATTAGTCGAGGCACGGCGGCGGGAGTAAACACTCTGGCGAGGACACTTTGCCGACCGTGTGGCAGCGCCACGCCTCTCACATCCACCCCTTGTGTGCCAAGGAGGTAAGTCCCTACTACCCGTCTGCGTGTGGGGAGGGAGAGACGTGTGAACAGAGGAGCGAGGGCACTATGTGTGTCTGTGTGTGTACACGGAGCTTGTCGTTCTTTTCTTCCCTATACAGCAAATGTGTGTCGGTGTGTCGGACGACTGATTCTCTCTCTCTCTTTCTCTCGTGCGGTTGCGTTGTTTTGTCATTTCAATAGGCTCGCTGTTCGTGTGTGCCTCACCCTCTTTGATTCCCCTTGGACCTTGGCCAATGTCGGATCGAGTAGCGTGGGTCTTTGACCCATGGGTGCTGACACTGCTCGTTTGTTTAACTCCTTGGCCACTCGTGTGTGTGTGTGTATGTGTGTGTGTTTGTGTTGGTGTGTTGAAGAGCAGGATTCACCTAAGGGAGCACAGACGCGTCTCTGCTTGGTTTTTGGGGCTATTTTTTGCGGTTTCTAGCAGTTGTGGTTGTCGATACGGAATGGTCCAGAACGATTCTCTGCGCCCATGGAATGTTGTGCGGGTCCCTTTTGTGGGATTGCGAGGTTCCCAGCCGGCAGGGGGACCGAACAATGCCGCAGCGGGGGCAACTTTGTGCCAGGGCCACATTGTGTTGAAATTGTATGTCTATAATTCCCTTTCCCCTCCCCCTTCCCCAAATCTTGGACTTCGGAACGATTTTGTAACTTCGAGGCAGCTTTTGATTAACTTGCGATCCTCTCTGTGATGGGTTATTGAGATCACACTTCCCAAATCCCACCCCTTTTCCTGCCGGGATAGTTGGGAATTCTGGGAACTGTCGCCTATCTCTGGAGAGGGTGGGCTTGTGTTGACGTTTGGCGGCATTAAGATTAATATTTTCTGAGTGAATGTCTGTGTTGAATTGGTCTGTTGGCGCGCATACATTGCTCCCCCAAATACAGATAGTCCTCGACATAAAACAGTTCATTTAGTGACCGATATTTCAATGGCACTGAAATGGGACTTGCGACCACCCTTCACGCTTATGACATCCTTGTGGTCATGTGATC
>NC_138555.1:84220136-84452987 GCF_964273705.1 Natrix helvetica | reverse complement strand
GTCCTGCGGTCTCTTTGCTGCATAGCTCTGTCCTTTTCGGCTTCTCTGCTGCCCTCCTCCCCCCCCTCCATCCCTGGCTCTCCCCTCTCCTTTGCTGGGTCCTTCTTAGATTCCCCCACTCCATATCTGCAGGAAGCCCCCCTTCCTTTGAGACTGCTCCTTGTGGCCCGCCAGAGGCAGCCGATTCGGAGAGTGAGGAGGTTGGGGAGGAGCCTGGGCCGGTCCTGGAGTCTGGGGAAGGCTCGGACGAGGGCTCTGTGTCGGAAGCAGAGATGGGGCCTGGGCTGTTTGCCAGTTATCAGCTGCCTTCAGACATCAGTGGGGCAGAAGAACAGCTGGAGCCTGTTCCCAGGGTGCGCATGCACAGAGTGTCCAGACGAAGGGAACAGCTAAGGAACAAGGGTCGACTTGGGAGTAAGGCCACACGATGAATGGCCCCTCCCAGAGGAAATAAAAAAGGGAGCGCCAGGGGAGTGGAGCTTGCAGGAGACCGTTAGTTCGCTTCATTGGTTTGGAGACTCCTGGCCAAGTTCTGCAGATCTCGGCCTGGCAGCTCTGCCAGCCAGATGAGGTCGGTGACCGTAAATCCTCCCTGGAAAGACTTTGAAGAAGCAGAATTCACAGTCGATTAATAAAAGGACAAGGAATTTGCTCAGGCTCTCGGGAACGCCGCAATTCCCAGGGAGCCCACCGCACCCCCTGTCTTCTTCGCTGCCCTGCTCATTGCGTCCCCCCTCTTATTCCCCCCTCCCCACTCCAGGAACCTTCCGCCCCGCCCCCTGCACGGGAAACTGGAGGCCATCCACGGCTGCGTCCAGGCACTCCTCCGCGACCAGGGCCAGCCTCACCTCTGGGAACAACTGGGGGAGATCTACGAGTCCGAGCAAGACTGCGAGGAAGCCATTCGGTGCTATCAAAATGCCGCCCGGTACCAGCGCGACTACGGGAGCTACGGGGAGATGCACGCACGGATCGGGAGGCTGCAACAGGTAGGAGGGCCGCGGGGCGGGAGGGGGATGCCAGAGGCGAGCGTCAGGCCTCGGGGAGGAGCAGCAGAGGGGGCTGTGTGTGTGTGTGTGTGTGTGTGTGTGGGGAAGCCGAGACGTTCCCATCCTTCTATGCCAAAATTTCAAGGCGGCGAGCTAATTTCGCAGACCTTCCTCCTCCTATTTTCTCCACCACGACAACCCTGCGAGGTGGGTTGGGCTGAGAAAATGACTGGCATAACAAGGTCACCCCAGTGGACTTTGATGCCTAAGATGGGACTAGAACTCACCGTCTCCTGGTGATTGGCCCAAAGTCACCCAGCTGCCCTTGAGGTTTAAGGTGGGACTAGAACTCACCGTCTCCTGGTGATTGGCCCAAAGTCACCCAGCTGTCCTTGATGTTTAAGGTGGGACTAGAACTCACCATCTCCTAGTGATTGGCCCAAAGTTACCAAATTGGCTTTCTTGCCTAAGACTAGAACTCCCAGTCGCCTGGTGATTGGCACAAAACAACCCGGCCGGCTTTTATGCCTAGGGCGGTACTAGAACTCACTATCTCCTGGTGATTAGCCCAAGTCACCCAGCTGGCTTTTATGTGTAACATGGAACTGGAACTCACCATCTCCTGGTGATTGGCCCAAAGTGATTCAGCCAACTTTGATGTCTAAGGTGGGACTAGAACTCCCAGTCTCCTGGTGCCCAAGATCTCCCAATCGACTTTTTTTGCCGAAAATGTGACTAGAACTCCCAGTCTCCTGGTGTTTGGCTCAAAGTCACCCAATTGGCTTTTGTGCCTAGGACAGAACTAGAATTCACCGTTTCCCGGTTTCCTATTTGCTGCCTTAACCATTCCACCAAACTGCCATAAATATTATTGGTCAAAGCAAAGAAGGCTACCTGTTTCTTTCTTAAATCAGCCCCTTCCCCAGATTAAAAAGCCAAGTAAAGAACAGTCTGGCCTGGTCGGTTTGTTTGGATGGGTGACCACCAGGAGATATTACGACGACTCTTCCCAAGAAAAACCCTTCCCCAAACTCTGTGAAGAAAATCTTTTAACTTTTCTTTTTTAACGTGGTTTCCGTCCCTCCTTCTTCCTCTTCCCCCTACCCTTCCCCCCCCCTTTTTTTTTTCAGGCTCAGCTGTGGAATTTCCATTCGGGGGGGTCATCTCATCACCGGCACAAGGTTTTACCCCCTTTGCAACAAGTCTGGAACCTGTTACATCTTGAGGTAAGAAGATGTCCCATGTTCACCTCCAATCCCCACCAAACGGGGGGCTCCATCTGTGCCCCCCCTTAACCCCCGGACCTTAATTCGCCTCCAAAGTCACCCTTTCATCCAGGCAAAGCTGGTTGGCCAAACTTGCGCCATTTGGGACTTACTTAAGCTGAAGGAATATTTGGGGGTTTCTGTTACTTTTTAAAAATTCTATGAGTCATTCGATAGCTTTTCAAAAGAAATGTTTTGGACCGATTTTCTTCCGTTCCGCAGTCTGTCGTGTCAATCACTGTTTCCATTTTTATTTTTTTGAGAACTCCTCTCTGGGGGAAAGTTAATATTTTTCTGAATATTAACGAAGGAATGTAAAAGAGGAAGAGGGTTTTTTCCAGGACTCCTGCGTGAGTTTTTTAAAAAATCTGCATCTTTTATTCAAAGAAAATGGCTGAAACTCCCCTGTATCTGATTGGACAAGATCAATGATGTTTGAGGGGGGGGAACTCCTGCTTGGAAAGGGGCTTCGACTAGATGACCTCCAAGGTCCCTTCCGGCTCTATTGTGATTATATTACATATTTATGTCAAATGGTGCAGGGTCTCCTGCCTGAGCGGGGGGTTGGACTAGATGACCTCCAAGGTCCCTTCCAACTCTGAAAATGCTGCCTTTGCGTCGTTGCTAAAAATAAAGGAATGGCAAAATTGTCCGGGAATACGGATAGTCCTCGACCGTGACGGAGGCCAAAATTTCCGTTGATAAATGAGGCGGCTTTTAAGTGAGCTTTGTCCCATTTTACGACCTTTCTTGTCACCGTGGTTAAGGGAATCCCTGCAATTGTTAAGTGAGTCACACGGCTGTTTAATGAATCCTGCTCCCCTGTTGACTTTGCTGGTCCGAAGGTCGTAAAAGGCGATCAAAGGACCCCGTGAAACTGCAACCATCATAAGTGTGAGTCGGTTGCCAAGCATCTGAATTGTGATCATGGGACTGGCAGCAACGGTCGTAAGTCTGAAAAGCGGTCATTAACAGAGTTGGAAGGGACCTTGGAAGTCAGTTTTTTTCAGTGCCATCGTATCTTCAGACAGTCACTAAACGACTGGTTGTAAGTTGAGGACCTCTTGGGTCTGGATGAGTTTTGTGGACATCTTTTGGCCTTGAAACAAGGAGGAAAACTTGGACGCCTTGTTTATTGCCTCCTTTCCCCGAGGCTGGATGGGGGATTCTGGGAGTTGAAGTCCACATGTTTGGAGAACCCCCTTCCTAAAACAGCGTTTTTCAACCTTTTTAGATGTGTGGACTTCAACTCCCAGAATCCCCCAGTCAAGATGGCTGCCTGAGGGATTCTGGGAGTTGAAGTCCACGAGTCTTAAAAGCAGCCAAAGTTTGATGCTCGTGTCCTAGAACAGCATTTTTCAATCTGCGTATATTTTAAATTGCATGAACTTCAACTCCCAGAATCCCCTGGTCAAGATGGCTGTCCTGAGGGATTCTGGGAGTTGAAGTCCACGCGTCTTAAAATCACTGAGTTTGGAGACTCCAGTTCTACAATGGTGTTGGTTTTTTTTTACCTTCTAAGATGTATGGACTTCAACTCCCAGAATCCCCCAATCAAGATCTGGGGGATTCTGGGAGTTGAAGTCCACAAGTCTAAGAGCAGCCAAGGTTGGACACCCCTGTTCCTAGAACAGCATTTTTCAATCTGTGTCTTTTAAATTGCATGAACTTCAACTCCCAGAATTCCCCTGCTGGCCATCTTGAACTGAGGGATTCTGGGAGTTGAGGTCCACCCACCTTAAAATTGCTAAAGTTGGACTGGCTGAGGAGTTCTGGGAGTTGAAGTCCACGCGCCTTAAAAATCACTAAGTTTGGAGACCCCTGTCCTACAACGATGTTGTTTTTTTACCTTTTAAGATTACCTTTCAACTCCCAGAATCCCCCAGTCAAGATGGCTGGTTGGGTGGGTGGGTGGGTGGGGATTCTGGGAGTTGAAGTCCCCCCCTCTTAAAAGCGTCCCAGATCTTCCCTCGAGATGCCCCGTTTTTGCGGGAAGGCCTTGCGAGTCGTCTCGTTAGCCGAAAAAGCCCATTTTCAAGGTCCAATCCCCTCTCTCTCGCACCTTCCCCTTCCCCCCCCCACCCCAGAAAAGGAATTTCTCGGCGAAGCGCAACCCCCAACTCAAGAGGCCCGGCCCCCCCATGGAGCCCCCCGTGGTCCAGCCCATCCCGCCGGTCCAGCATCCAGCCCACCTGGGCCACAGCGAAGAGATGCCGGCGCCCATGAAGAGACGGCGCAGCACCAGTCCCGATCAGGTAGAGAAGCCCCCCACCCGCCTCCCGCTGGCACTCTGCGCATGCTTCATTCCCTCCCTCCTCTGCGGCCGCTGCTTTCGCCTTCTGCTTGGGGGGCTGCTGGCTTTTTCAAAAGAAAGACGAGGGAGAAATGGCTCTGTAGGTGAGATTCATCTCTTCCTGGGACCTTCCCCCCCCCCCCCCCCTTGATGGGGAAGGATGTGGGGCAGCTGGGAGGGGGGAAGGAGGAGGCGGTGGGGATTTGGAGGCTGTGACCCACTCCTCTTGCTCTCTTTCTGCCCATGCCTGCCGGGGAGCAGAACGGTGTTAATGGGGGAGGCCAGCACCTCTCCGGTCCCGGAGCCCCCGGCAATCCCCACTATCAGCTGCCCAAGCCTGGATTATGGAGCCCCCTGCATGGAGACCCTTGGGTCCAGGAGCGCAAGAACTTGGCCGCCCCAGAGAGACAAGTAAGGCCGACGCCCCACTTCCAGGCCTCCCCACCCACCCCGGAAGGAGGGAAGGGAGGAGGGGGAGAGGGAGGGAGACAGATATTGGGAGGAAGAAGAAAGTGAAGGAAAGGGAGAGAGAGCATGAAAGAGAGGGGAAGAAGAAGGAAGGAAGGAAGGAAGAAAAGGAGGGAGGGGAAGAAAGGAAAGGAAGATAGAAAAGGGAAAGGAAAATAGGAGAGGAAAGGAAAGGAAGAAGAAAGAAAAGGAAAGGGAGAAATAGAAAAAGAAGGGATGGAAGAAAGGGCATGAGGAAGGGAAGAAAGATGGATGGGAATGAATGGAAGGAAAAGGAGAAGGGAGGGAAGGAAGGAAGAAACGAGAGAGAGATGGAGCAAAGAAGAGAGGAAAGGAAAAGGGCAAGGGAAGAAGGGATGGAAGGAAGGAAGGAGAAAAGGAGGGAGGGAGGAAGGAGAGAGAGGTGGAAAAAAGATGAGGGGAGGAAGGAACAAAGAGACGGAGGAAAGAAGAGAGGAAAGAACAAAAGGGAGGAAGGATGGAGGAAGGAGAGTATGACAAAGCTGATAATCCAATGTTTTAAATGGGGGGGGTCCTTGTGGAGGGCGGGGGGGGTCCCTCCTCCCTGTCCTTTGTATTCCCAGGTATACGGCCCGGAGTCCCGGCTTCTTGTGGGATGGGCGGCTGTATACATTTCATCACTATTAGCCCCCCCCCCCCCCCAATCTAGTAACCCACTGTTAGTGTCCCCCCCCCCCCCCCCGGGCGAGGGTGGGCAGCGGAGGCGAACGGGGGGGGGGGGGGAGCTTCCCTGCTCTGCCTGCTGCTGGCTGCCCGCTTGGCTTGGCATTTGCAAAGGCCCGATTCCAGGGGGGCTGGGGCTGGGGGGGGGAATGATTGGGGGGGGGGGTCAGCCCAGATCGCTTCATCTTGCAAGAAGGATCTTAATAGCAAGAACACCTGAATTTATTTATTTATTGTTTTCTTCCTTCCTTTCTTTCTTTCTCCTTCCTTCTTTCCTTTTCTTTCCTTCCTTTCTCCTTTCTTCCTCCTTCCTTCTTTCCTTTCTCCTTCCTACCTCCCTTCCCTCTTCCTTCCTTTCTCCCCCACTTTCTCCTTCCTTCATCCTTCCTTTCATTCTTTCTTTCTTTCTTTCTTTCTTTCTCCTTCCTTCCTTTCTCCTTCCTTCCTTTCTTCCTTCCTCCCTCCCTTCCTTTCTCCTTCCTTCCTTTCTTCCTTCCTCCCTCCCTTCATTTCTCCTTCCTTCCTTTCTTCTTTCCTCCCTCCCTTTCTCCTCCCTCCCTCCCTCCCTTCCTTCCTTTCTCCTTCCTTCCTTCCTTTCTTTCTTTCTTTTTCTTTCTTTCTTTCTTTCTTTCTTTCTTTCTTTCTTTCTTTCTTTCTCCTTCCTTCCTTTCTTCCTTCCTCCGTCCCTTCCTTTCTCCGTCCCTCCCTTCCTTTCTCCTCCCTTCCTTCCTACCTTCCTTTCTTCCTTCCTTCCTTCCTCCTTCCTTCTTTCCTTTCTCCTTCCTACCCCCCTTCCTTCCTTTCTCCCCCACTTTCTCCTTCCTTCCTTCATCCTTCCTTCCTTCCCTTTTACCTTCCTTCCTCCCTTCCTTCCTTCCTCCTCCCTCCCTCCCTCCCTCCCTCCCTTTCTTTCTCTCTCCGTCTTTCTCTTCCTCCCCCAGGAGCAGAGGAATTCAGTGGCTCACCCTTTCCCCTACCCGTCACCCGCCTACAGCTCCCACCCGCCTCCTCACCGCCTGCCGGCCATGGCGCCCCCTCCCCGCACACCGCCAGCACATCGCGCGCCCCTTGAGCCCCACGGCTGCTCAGCCCGGCCCAACGGAAGTGACCTTAGAGACGGCCGAGTCTCCCGGGTGCGTCCAGAGTCCACCACCACACCAGCAACGTCCGCCTGCGTGCCTTATGCCCCGCGCCCGACCCCGGGAGGACCCACCACCACCACCAGCAGCAGCAGCAGCAGCAAGACCACCTCACGGGGGCCCCTGGCCTCGGAAAGCCTTGTAAGTGGCCCCGGGGAGACTCAGGGAACGCTTGGGCACGGTGGGCCGTTTGGGCAGAGTCCTTGAAGAGGAAGGGGGTAGGGATGACCGAGGGAGGGAGGAGAGGAAGGAAGGAAGGAAGGAAGGAGGAAGAGAAAGTGAGAAGGGAGTGAGGAAGGAAGGAAAGAGAGAGGAGGGAGGAAAGGAAGGAAGGAGGGAGGAAGAGAAAGTGAGAAGGGAGTGATGAAGGAAGGAAGGAAGGAAAGAGAGAGGAGGGAGGGAGAGGAAGGAAGGAAGGAGAGAGGAAGAGAAAGTGAGAAGGGAATGATGAAGGAAGGAAAGAGGAGGGAGGGAGGAAAGGAAGGAAGGAAGGAGAGAGGAAGAGAAAGTGAGAAGGGATTGATGAAGGAAGGAAGGAAGGAAAGAGAGGAGGGAGGGAGAGGAAGGAAGGAAGGAGAGAGGAAGAGAAAGTGAGAAGGGAATGATGAAGGAAGGAAAGAGGAGGGAGAGGAAAGGAAGGAAGGAAGGAGGGAGGAAGAGAAAGTGAGAAGGGAGTGATGAAGGAAAGAAAGAGAGGAGGAAGGGAGGAAAGAAAGGAGAGAGGAAGAGAAAGTGAGAAGGGAGTGATGAAGGAAGGAAGGAAGGAAGGAAAGAGGAGGGAGGGAGGAAAGGAAGGAAGGAGAGAGGAAGAGAAAGTGAGAAGGGAGTGATGAAGGAAGGAAGGAAGGAAAGAGGAGGGAGGGAGGAAAGGAAGGAAGGAAGGAGAGAGGAAGAGAAAGTGAGAAGGGAGTGATGAAGGAAGGAAGGAAAGAGGGAAGGAGGGCGGGAGGGGTGAACGAAGGAACAAGAGAAGGGGAGGGAGGAAGGAAAGAAAAGATGGAAAGAGAGAAGGAAGGAGGGAAGGAAAGGAAGGAAAAGAGGAAAGGAAGAAGAGAGGAGGGAGGGAAGAAGGAAGAGAGAAGGGACGAAGGGAGGAAGAGAAGGGATTAAGGAAGGAAAGAGGGAGGAAGGGAAGGAGGGAAGAGAGGAAAGGGAAGGAAGGAGAAAAGAAGGGAAGAAGGAAGGAGAGAGGGGAGGGAGGAAAGGAAGGAAAAAGAGGAAGAGAAAGTCAGAAGGGAGTGATGGAAGGAAGGAAGGAAAGGAGGGAGGGAGGAACGAAGGAACAAGAGAAGGGGAGGGAGGAAGGAAAGAAAAAATGGAAAGAGGGAAGGAAAGGAAGGAAGGAAAAGAGGGAGGAAGGAGGGAGGGAAGAAGGAAGAGAGAAAGGAGGGAGGACGGAAGAGAATCAAGGGTTTAAGGAAGGAAAGGTAGTAAAGAGAGGGAGGAGAGCGGGAAGGAGGGAAGGAATGAGGGAGGAAGGGAAAGGAAGGAGAAGAGAAGGGAAGAAGGAAGGAGAGAGGGGAGGGAGGAAAGGAAGGAAGGAGAGTTTTTGAGAGATTTTATTTATGTTATTTCTCCCCCCCTTCTCCCCCCCCCCATAGGCTTCTTCTAATCATTACCAAACACCCGCTATGGAGTCGTCCAGTCCCACGTCGGAGAACGGTGGACGCAAACGGGCCCCGCCCTCCCGCCCCGCCCCTTGCCTCGCCCCCCGCAACCTGCCCTGTGCGCGCATGCAGCCCCCGCCTCCCAACCTCGCTGGGCCGCCGCCAGCCGCTGCCCCACCCCCTCCCTCAGCTCCCCAGTGCCCCCCAGCCCCGCCCCCTCCTCCCCCTCCCCCTCCGTTGCCCTGGCTGAACAAAGCGGGGGAGGGCAAGGCCGAGGACGAAGACCCCCTGGGGGACATCCTCTTCGGGTGCGGCGGGGAACCCTGCGGGGCCGACCCTCCGTCCTTGGCCAATTGCGACTCGGGGTGCGGCTTCCAGGATTCGGGGCCCAGCAGTCAGCAAGGGAGCTTCTCCCGCCCCCATGAAGGGGCTGGGGAGACTCCCGGGCCGGCCAGCCCCGAGCCTTCGCCGGCCCCCCAATTCTGGCTTTCCGAGAGCAGCCGGGAAGAGAACGGATCCGGGGGTGCCAGGCCCCGGAATCCGAGCCCCTCAATTACCTCAGGAACCTTCAGGTCCCCAGAAAGCCCCCCTCCGTTGCCGGTGCCCCCACCGCCACCGCCACCACCCCCGCTGCCTCCACCGTCCCGGGCCTCGTATCCAAAGACGCCGGAGCCGCCAGGGGTGCCCCCTGCCATGGAGGCATCCTCCGACCGCCTCTTTGGCTTTGCCAGCCCTCCGTTAGAAGATCAGTTCGAGGAACCCCCCGAGTTCTCCAAGATTTTGCCGGACGGGCTGGCCAACATCATGAAAATGCTGGACGAATCCATCCGCCGCGGGGAAGAAGAGCGGGAGGAGAGCTTTCCACCGCCGCCACCCCCTGCCGCCCTCCTCCCTAGCCCCCCTCCCCTGGCAAGGCCCAAGCTGCCCTCGGCCTCCGCTGGTTCCTTCGATTACCCCAAACCACCTGGGCAGGATCCCCCCGAGCCCCCTTGCCTCTATCGCTTCGGCAAGCGGGACACGGAAGAGCAGCGTCCCCCAGCAATGGCTGGCGCAGGCTCCGGCGGGGCGAAGTTCGCCCCCCACAACACCCCGTCCCTTCTCAAGTCTTTGGCCAATGTGCTGGAGGGGCAGAAACACTCCTATCGGCTCAAACCGATAACTCCCCCAGGTGCTAAGATCTCCCCCCCAGCCGGTGCGAGCCAGAGCCCCCTACCCCAATTCACTACCTCAGGCCAAGCGTGGGCTGGGGCCCCCGGCGGTGCCACGGAGGAACGCGCCTGCACGCCGCCACCCCTGCCCACCCCTCGGCCCGTGAAGTCCGAGTCGGAAGTGTTGGAGGAGATCAGCCGCGCCTGCGAGACCCTGGTGGGACGAGCAGGACGGGAGAAGAGCCCCCCGCCTCCTGTCAGTCCCCCACCTGTCCCGGCCTCCCCTCCGCCCGCTCCTCTCCTGGCCACTGTGCCTCCAGCGCCCCCGCCACCGACCCCTCCACGCCCCAAGGATGAATCCCGTAAGCCACACATGGAACACCGCCGGCACCGTCGGTCCAACCGTGACGGCTCGCGGAGACACCGGGACGGTAAAGCTCGCAAGGTTAAGAACCGGCAGATCCTGGGCAGTTTGGACGTGCAGAGCGCCGAGGGCCAAGCCCGGGAGAACGGGGCCAAGCCCCCACCGCCACCCCCACCGCCTCCACCCGAGCGGAGGTCTCCGGTCAAGAAGGAAGAAGGCCCGGTGGGCTCAATGTCCACCATGGTGTGCTCGGCCGACCTGCTGAAGCTGCGCTCCTTCACGGAGGGTCCCCCCAAGGAGCTGAAGATCCGGCTGATCAAGGTAGAGAGCGGGGACAAGGAGACTTTCATCGCCTCCGAAGTCGAGGAGCGACGCATCCCCCTGAGCGAGGTCACCATCAACCACTCGGCCGCGGAGGTCGTGAGGGCCAGCAAGTGAGTTTCCTCCAAGGAATTCCCAGTTGCTCGATACAAAATGCAGATCCACTGAGTAGCCTTCAACTTACATCAGGGGTGTCAAACTCAAGGCCCGTGGGCCGGATCCACCCCGTCGGGTGCTGAGATCTGGCCCGCAAGGCCACCCTCGAAACAGTAAAGGACCGGGCCACGGTGCTGTTCCTAACTGAGGTCCGTTTTCTGCTGCGACGCCTCCCTGCAACTCTCTGCGAGTGAAAATGGAGCTCGAGAGGGGCGCGTGTGAGCCTCCCGAGCTCCGTTTTCGCTGGCAGAATGCTCCGGGGGCCAAAGGGTCCCCCCCCCGACACGAGTGATGTCGAGCTGGCCACGCCCATCCTGGCCACACCCACCTGCACACACCCCGCACCCAAAGTCAAACACAACCCTGATGGGGCCCTCAATGAAATCGAGTTTGACAACCCTGACTTACAACCACAAATTAGGACCAGAATTTCTGTTGCTAAGTGAGACAGTTGTTAAGTGAGTCCTGCCCAATTTTATGACCTTTTTTGCCATGGTTGCTAAGTCAATCCTTTATTTATTATTGGGGTGACACAGTGGCTAAGTGGTTAAGACGCTAGTACTTGGGTTCGAGTCCCGAGCTCTGCGCGACGGGTTGAGTGTTCCTCGCTCCAGCTACTTTCCACCTAGTAGTTTGAAAGCATGTAAATGCAAGCAGATCAATAGGTACCACTTCAGTGGGCAAGTAACAGCACTATGTGATGTCATGCTGGCCACACGACTGCGGAAACGCCCTCGGACAGCGCCGGCTCAACGGCCTTGAAACAGAGGGGTGCACGCCCCCCACTACAATCGGCAACGACTAGCGGACTAACTTATCCACCGTGGTGATTCACTTAACGACCGTGGGAGGAAAGGTCGTAAAACAGGGCAAAACTCACTGAAGAAAGTGTCCCCCTTAGCAGCAGAAATGTTGGGCATGATTGTGGTCGTAAATCGAGGACTTCCTGTACCGAGAAAGGAGATTTTACGCAGCTTTTATCCATGCTCATATCGTCTCCTCTTCTCTCTCCCCCCCCCCCCCCCTGCGCTCTGTCCAGGCACGCCAAGGTGAAAGGGAAATTTAAGGAATCGTATTTATCCCAAAGTCACTCCGTTAAGCCGCAGATCAACATGGACGAAAAGCTGCCCCGGGATAAACTCAACCCACCAACGCCAAGCATCTATGTGAGTGTCCGTTTTGGGGGGTAGCTGGAGAGGGCTCTAAGTGAGGAGGGGGATGTCCACAAACTGTCTTGAGGGGGTTTTGTGTGTAAAAATCAGGGGTCTTAGGGCCTCTTAGTACGCAAACTGGGCCTACTGGCGGTGCTTTTAAAGTACCGATCAAAACAACTGCAAAGTTTCTAGCCCTCATGGCTGAAGAGGTCGATCTTTTTTAAAGAAAGAGAGGGGCAGGTCTTTCCTGGCAGACGTTCGAGAGCCCCAACGGGCAGAGAGGAAGGCCGTGAAATGAGGGAGGGGGAGAAAACCCGACTTAAGAAGGCGACAGTGGTCGTCGTTCATTACTCCGTGTGCACGGGGATTTGGGTCCTTCATTTTGGGGCAGAGGGGGCAGGCAAACAAAATGGCTCCCCAACCCCCCAAAAATGAAAGAATCATGGACTCTGGAGATTGGGGGCGGGGGTACGTTAGGATGCTGGGTCGTTTGACCCGGGGGTCTCCAGCCCAATCCACGAAATGAATGAAGCAAAATCAGTGTTTCTTGATTTTTAGCCACTTAAAGAGGGGTGGACTTCAACTCCCAGAATCCCCCAGCCAGCTCTTTTTTTTCTTCACTTTGCTGAAGTCAAGATATATTACGCTTATTGCATACCCACCGTCTATTAAGAAAGTTACTGGCTAGGGGATTCTGGGAGTTGAAGTCCACACGTCTTAAAGTGGCCCAGGTTGGAGACTCTGCATTTAAGACGTGTGGACTTCAACTCCCAGAATTCCCCAGCCAGCTCTTCTTTTCCCCTCACTTTGCCAAAGTCAAAGATATATTACGCTTCCTGCATACCCACCGTCTATTCAGAAAGTTACCCTATGCGGCTGGCTGGGGAATTCTGGGAGTTGAAGTCCACGCGTCTTAAAGCGGCTAAATATGGAGGAGCATTGAGTCAGATGCTAACTAGGAAAACTTCAGTGCACTCATCAGATTTTTGGAAGAAAAACCACGTTGATTGCTCTCCGTCTCCTGTTCTTGAGTGGATCGCCTCACGCCATCATCCATCTCACCTTCGTTCCTGGGTTTCTTTCTCAGCCCTGTCCTATTTCGTTCTGATTTCCGTTTTTCTTTCTTTCTTTTTATTTCCTCCTTTCTGATTCTTCCAAACCAGAATTCATTTCTTGATTCTTGGCCCAGTTGGGAAAACTAGAGGTGGGGAGGAAAAATAAAAAAAACTTAGATAGACAGCCACGAGATCATCGTGCTGAAAAGGGCCCTTAAGTGGTCATCCAGCCCCAACTCCCGTTAGACCGCAGGATTGGCAGCAGCCACGCCGTTACGCTAAATGACTGTGGAGCCTCAGTTTGAAAACCTCCAGCGAAGGGAAAGGAATGGCTCTGTGTCAAATCAGTTCCTCTGATTGACAGCTCTTCCTGTCCGCACGTCCTTCTTAAAATCTATTGAAATCTCATCTCATTTGGCCTAGTCTGACTCTCTGGAACCGGTGAGAATAAGTTCGGAACTATTATAGCAGTATTTCTCAAGTTTAGGAACTCTTAAGATGCATGGACTTCAACTCCTAGAATTCTGTGATTGAGATCATTAGACTTCAACTCCCAGAAGTCTGTGCTTAAGATGCATGGACTTCAACTCCCAGAATTCCGTGATTGAGAGACTTCGGCTCCCAGAATTCTGTGCTTAAGATAAATGAACTTCAACTCCCAGAATTCTGGGATTGAGATCATTAGACTTCAACTCCCAGAAGTCTGTGCTTAAGATGCATGGACTTCAACTCCCAGAATTCCGTGATTGAGAGACTTCGGCTCCCAGAATTCTGTGCTTAAGATAAATGAACTTCAACTCCCAGAATTCTGGGATTGAGATCATTAGACTTCAACTCCCAGAAGTCTGTGCTTAAGATGCATGGACTTCAACTCCCAGAATTCCGTGATTGAGAGACTTCGGCTCCCAGAATTCTGTGCTTAAGATAAATGAACTTCAACTCCCAGAATTCTGGGATTGAGATCATTAGACTTCAACTCCCAGAAGTCTGTGCTTAAGATGCATGGACTTCAACTCCCAGAATTCCGTGATTGAGAGACTTCGGCTCCCAGAATTCTGTGCTTAAGATAAATGAACTTCAACTCCCAGAATTCTGGGATTGAGATCATTAGACTTCAACTCCCAGAAGTCTGTGCTTAAGATGCATGGACTTCAACTCCCAGAATTCCGTGATTGAGAGACTTCGGCTCCCAGAATTCTGTGCTTAAGATAAATGAACTTCAACTCCCAGAATTCTGGGATTGAGATCATTAGACTTCAACTCCCAGAAGTCTGTGCTTAAGATGCATGGACTTCAACTCCCAGAATTCCGTGATTGAGAGACTTCGGCTCCCAGAATTCTGTGCTTAAGATAAATGAACTTCAACTCCCAGAATTCTGTAATTAACATGAATGGACTTCAATTACCAGAATTCCGTGATTGAGATAATTAGGCTTCAACTCCCAGAATTCTGTTAAGTTATATGGACTTCAACTCCCACAATTCTGTGCTGTGTTGTGTGCACTGTAATTCCCAGAATTCTGTGCTATGTTGGGAATTCTCTTACCTCCGTCTCTATATTGTTGGAAGCTGCTTTTTCCTTTAAAGCAACGTTTCTGCTTGCACAAAACTTAGGGTGGCATTTCCTGGTCATCTCCAAAAGTTCTTAGGTCTCCCTTTCTTTCTTTCTTTCTTTCTTTCTTTCTTTCTTTCTTTCTTTCTTTCTTTCTTTCTTTCTTTCTTTCTTTCTTTCTAAAAAAATCCTGTTTTTGTGGCTCTTAGCACTTTGTTTCTAGGGGTGCAGCTGCCCCAGATCTCCCTTCCTGGAGCCCTGAGATTTTCTCTCTCGTCCAGGAGAAATCTTTTGATCCCCCCCCCCAGAGGGATCCCCCCAAGCCGTTTGTCTTCCTTCCCTTCTGCGCAGCTTCCTTCGTCTTCAGTTTGTCTCCCGTTTGCTATTCAGGGGAAACCTCCCATCTCCTGAAAAGCCAAACAAGAGGGGTTTGTGAGGCTTCCTCCCCCCCCCCCCCCCCGAGACGTTGGCTCTCCTGGTTGCTGGTTCAGGGACCCTGTCTGATGACTCGGTCTCCCTCTTTAGAAAGAAGGAAGGAAGGAAGGAAGGAAGGAAGGAAGGAGGGAGGGAGGGAGGGAGGGAGGGAGGAAGGAAGGAAGGAAGGAAGGAAAGAAAGAAAGAAAGAAAGAAAGAAAGAAAGAAAGAAAGAAAGAAGAAAGGGGGGAGGAAGGAAAGAAGGAAGAAAAGAGACAGAAAAGAAAGGCAGAAAGACAAAGATGGAAAGAAAAACAGACAGGGAAAGAAAGATGGAAAGATAGAAAGAAAGAAAAGAAAAAGAAAGAAGGAAGAAGGAAAGAAAGGGACAGGAATGAAGGAAGAAAGAAATGAAAGAAAGACAGAGAAAAAAAGATGGAAAGACAGAAAGACAAAGAAAGAAAGACAAGGAAAGATAGAAAGAGGAAAGAAAGAAGGAAAGAAAGAGGGGGAGGAAGGAAGGAAGAAATGAAACAAAGGCAGAAAGACAGAGAAAAAAAGAAGGAAAGAAAGGAGAAAGAAAGAAATGAAAGACAGGCAGAAAGACAAAGAAAGATTGACAAGGAAAGATAGAAAGACTAAAGAAAGAAGGAAAGAAAGAAAGGGGGAGGAAGGAAGGAAGAAATGAAAGAAAGACAGAAAGACTAAGACAGAAAGAAAGATGGAAAGACAGACAGAAAGAAGGAAAGACAGCAAGACGGAAAGACAAAGACAAGAAAGACAAAAAAGAAAGAATGGAAAGGAAGGAAGAAAGAAAAAGAAAGAAAGAAAGAAAAAGGAAGGAAGGAAGCTCTATTGTGGGGCACTTTTGACAGCTTCCTTCCTTTCCAGGCAGGGCCCGGCTTTTGTAAGAATTAGTCACACACACACACACACACACACAAATACACACTCTTCCTTGTGTGGCATTGCGCACTCTCTATGCCTCCTCTTGGCATAAGAGGAAGAGCAGAGCCTGGGCTGGTTTGCCAGCCGGGTAAAACCTGGCAGGATTCTTGGCAAAGGTCTCTCCAGATGGGCATAATGCTCGGGAGCCTTCCTCAAGTGAAACATGCCTCTGTGGTTGAGGGTGGAGGATGATGGGTTGACTGGGAAAGGATGAAGCAAGAGGGCCAGGGCAGAATAACAAAACAACTGAGTTGGAAGGGACCTTGGAGGTCTTCTAGTCCAGCCCCCTGCTCAGAATAACAAAACAACTGAGTTGGAAGGGACCTTGGAGGTCTTCTAGTCCAGCCCCCTGCTCAGAATACAGAACAACAGTTGGAAGGGACCTTGGAGGTCTTCTAGTCCAGCCCCCTGCTCAGAATACAGAATAACAGAGGTGGAAGGGACCTTGGAGGTCTTCTAGTCCAGCCCCCTGCTCAGAATAACAAAACAACTGAGTTGGAAGGGACCTTGGAGGTCTTCTAGTCCAGCCCCCTGCTCAGAATACAGAACAACAGTTGGAAGGGACCTTGGAGGTCTTCTAGTCCAGCCCCCTGCTCAGAATACAGAACAACTGTTGGAAGGGACCTTGGAGGTCTTCTAGTCCAGCCCCCTGCTCAGAATACAGAATAACAGAGTTGGAAGGGACCTTGGAGGTCTTCTAGTCCAGCCCCCTGCTCAGAATACAGAACAACAGTTGGAAGGGACCTTGGAGGTCTTCTAGTCCAGCCCCCTGCTCAGAATACAGAATAACAGAGTTGGAAGGGACCTTGGAGGTCTTCTAGTCCAGCCCCCTGCTCAGAATAACAAAACAACTGAGTTGGAAGGGACCTTGGAGGTCTTCTAGTCCAGCCCCCTGCTCAGAATACAGAACAACAGTTGGAAGGGACCTTGGAGGTCTTCTAGTCCAGCCCCCTGCTCAGAATACAGAACAACAGTTGGAAGGGACCTTGGAGGTCTTCTAGTCCAGCCCCCTGCTCAGAATACAGAATAACAGAGTTGGAAGGGACCTTGGAGGTCTTCTAGTCCAGCCCCCTGCTCAGAATAACAAAACAACTGAGTTGGAAGGGACCTTGGAGGTCTTCTAGTCCAGCCCCCTGCTCAGAATACAGAACAACAGTTGGAAAGGACCTTGGAGGTCTTCTAGTCCAGCCCCCTGCTCAGAATACAGAACAACAGTTGGGAGGGACCTTGGAGGTCTTCTAGTCCAGCCCCCTGCCCAAATAGGAAACACTGTACCCTTTCAGTCAAACAGTTGTCCAGTCTCTTCTTGAAAGCCTCCAATGAGGAAGCCCCCACAACTTCTGGTGGCAAGCTGTTCCACTGGTGAATTGTCCTGACTGTCAGGAAATCCCTCCTTAATTCCAGGTTGCTTCTCTTCTAGGTTAGTATTAATGCCCCCCCCCCCCCCAATTTGGCCGGTGCTCCCCTTTATTTCCCGTTCCCCCCCCCCATCCCACCTGGAATCTCGAATGTGGAAAGAAGGTTTGTTCTTAGCTACCATTCCTGGCCAAGCCACGATTGTCCACCCTCGTGAAGAGGCTCTGATATTTTCTTCCTTTCCTTCACTCCCCCCCCTCCCACACAATTCATTCTCATCTTTATTTTTTTTTCCTTCTCTTCTTCTTTTTTTCTCTTAATTTCAATTAATTTGGTGCCATTCCACAAGACCTCTTCCTTGTCCTCTTAAGCCTAACCGCCTTCTGCGTGCTCTTAGCTCAGTCCGGCGTCCCAGAAGATCCCCGCGCGGCTCCTAGCTCCTGAGAACGAACAAAACGCAGCCCCAGAACTCTGACTGATGTACTTGACTGCCACTGGCATGGGGGATGTGCAGAGGAGAATCCCGTCGCCAAGAAAGACACTTTTTCCCCCTCACCGCCGCTCTCTTCCTCCGGTTTATCTTGCGCTTCATGGCAAATGATCCTCAACTCCTAGTGGTCTCCTTTCCGTTTTTTTTTCCTCGGGAGCAAGACGAAAGGAACGGATGTTGGCCCAGTTTTATAGGATGAAGGCATCTCTTCCCTCCCCTCCACCCCCACCCCTCCGTCTGGATTTATGGACCCGTTTTGCACCCCCGCCGTCCGCTTGTCCCCTTTCGAACTCGGAACCGAGGTGTCGTTTCTCCATTTGGATTTTGTTTTTTAAAAAAAATCCCGTCATTGTACTCTTGGGAGCCTCTCTGGACCGTCTTTGGCGATGCGATGGGACTACGGCTGTCCTACGATGATGAGCCAAGCCGGGACGCGAGTCGCGATTAAAAAAAAAATCTCGGAATTTTCTTCGGCAACACGCCTGTCCGTCTTGAATTTTACGCGCCTTGGCGAAGTCCGACGCCTGCATTTCAAGAGAGAGGATCAGGCCTGGATTTGGGGACCCTTTTAAACTGGAAAACAGCCTTGGATATCCTTGATTCTCTCTAGGGGGGCAGTCGCTGGTTGAAAAGGAGGGATTGGACGCAAATTAGAATGGGCTCACCAGCCTCAAACGGGGGGATTTGGAGCAGAGGGGCCCAGTGGCCCCAACTGGGAACCTGTGGTCGTGCGCTAGGCTTGTAAGGGTCCAATCTGGGTCGGTCACCAGGACCGGAGGTTTTGCCTTTCGAGCTTTCGGAGTCGTGCTGGAGGCCATCCTCGGGGAACTTCCGTCGAACGGAGCGTGCACTGTTTGGTGCGTGGTATTTATGCGATGCCCGTTGCGCGTGGCTTTTTAGATGGTGATTGCGGTGTCAAGGGCTGGCTTTTAAGTTGTTGGCGGTTGGCACCTTCTAAGCTGGTGGTAAATGAGCACTCCTGTTGACTGACAAAGAGCCCGTTTCCCAGGTTGCAATCATTTTCCCTGGCTGTTTTTGTCCCTGCTCGGCCAACAATCTTAGTAACTGCATCATTGAATGTTTGTCCTTGTTCATTGCAACACAAGGCTACCAATGAGATCAGGTGTTCTCGTCTGACCGCTCGCTTGTGTTCTTGCAGTCTGGCGGTTAGCTTACTACCTGTCTGTCCTGCATGACAACATACAACAGGCGCCACATAAATACCACACATGGAACAGCGCGCACACACTGCTAATCACTTCCCTGGTTGTTTTGGGGAACATGTAACACGTACAGTGTGTGTGCTGTTTCGTGTGTGGTATTTATGTGGCGGCTTGTTGTATGTGTTACGTAGGACAGATGGGGAGTAAGCTAACCACCAGACTGCAACAAGCGAGCAGTCAGACCAGGAGACCTGAACTCATTGTTAGCCTCGCGTTGCAATGAATAAGGACATACATTCAGTGACGCAGCTATTAAGATTGTTGGCTGAGAAGGGACAAAAACAGCCAGGGAAAATGATTGAAATGTGCGAAACGGGCCCCTCGTCAGTCAAACAGGAGTGCTCCTTTACCACCAGCCCAGAAGGCAAGGGCCAGCTATTGACAACATCTAAAAAGCCACATACGACGCGCACCACATAAATACCACACTCAGAAAAGCGCACACTCCGCTAGGTAGAAGTTCCCTGAAGATGGTCTCCAGCACTTGTCCGAAAACTCTCGTCCCGGTGACCGACCCAGATTGTATCCTGAAAAACGTTATCCTGGGACATGCATATCCACCTTCGTATGGGCATTAGGCCGGTATAATTTAGTAGCATCTTCGTAGGTATGGACCCAAATAAATATCAGTTAGGCCTTTTCCTACTTGGTATTCTAATTACATGCAGTCCTCAACTTACGACCATTCAAAGTTACAACGGCACTAAAAATGTGATTTACGGCCGGTCCTTACTCTTATGATTATTGCGGCATCCACACAGTTACTAATCAATCAAAATTTGGGCGTTTCACAACTGGTGTGTGTTTATGACGGCTGCAGCATCCCGGAGTCACCCTTTTCGACCTTCCCTGCTGGCTTCCGACAAGCAAAATTAACGAGGGAAGCCTGATTTGCTTAACGGCTGCCCGATTTGCTTAACGACTGCGATTCAGTTAGCCAGCACGGCGAAAGAAAATTGGGCACAACTCGCTTCACTGCCTTGCGTCGCCACAGAAATTTTGCCGCGGTCGTAAGTCGAGGATAAGCTGTGTCCTTAATGCTAGTCTGCCGAACGGGGATTTCCCCCGCCGCTGGGGATTTTAGGAGGCGCAATCCAAGACACTCGGGAGGGCAACCGAAATCGTTCTGATTGTTTTTTAAAGATTGGTGGGTGCTTTGTGCTTGGAGGAGATGGGTGGGGGGATCCAGACTGGCCCGGGGTCCTCTGACGGTCTCCTCCTTCTTCTCCAGTTGGAGAGCAAGCGGGATGCTTTCTCTCCCGTCTTGCTGCAGTTCTGCACCGATCCCAAGAATCCCATCACCGTCATCCGTGGCCTGGCCGGATCTCTTCGACTCAGTGAGTATGACTCTGAATCCAATCATTTATTAGGAACAACATGTCGGCCCGTACCCAAGTGAAGCCAGCTCTGACCCCGTGTAATTTAGGGCCCAATCAAGAGCAGGCCAGGAATTCTTTGCGAGTTGACAAAAGATGTTTTTCCTCCCGATTTGGAGAATGGCCGAGGATCTTTGTAGTTCCTTAGGAAGTCGATCTGGGTGGAGAGGAAGCCAACTTTGATTGTAGACGTTCGCCTTTCCAAACGGGGGGATGGAACGAGGAGTGTCGGGCCAAGGGGAACTCGCAACACACCTTTGGTGTGTGTGTATAGTGAGGTTCTCCAGCGTCCGGTTACTTGACTGCTTCCCCTCGCCCGCAGACCTGGGGCTGTTCAGCACGAAGACGCTAGTGGAGGCGAGCGGCGAACACGCGGTGGAAGTCCGCACGCAGGTGCAGCAGCCGTCCGACGAGAACTGGGACCTCTCAGGCACCAAGCAAGTTTGGCCGTGCGAGAGCAGCCGTTCGCACACCACCATCGCCAAGTATGCCCAGTACCAAGCGGCTTCGTTCCAGGAGTCGCTTCAGGTGAGATTGCCAACCTTGGTCTCTCCGTCCTGTCCCGCCCCTTGCGTGGACCAGACCCAATAGATTCCCTGCCCCGCGAGGGCCGCACGCCGAAGGCCCTCGCTTAACTCTCGGCGGGAAGGTCTCCATTTTGACTTCTCTCTCTGTTGAGGCAGGAGGACAAAGAGACCGATGATGAGGAGACCGAGGAGCCGGATAGCACCACAGAGACACCGCCCAGGTAGAGTACCCCTGCCTCTGCCTGCTCATCGGGTGACTTTTGTTTTACTCGATAGAGGAGAATAATTTTACCTCAGAGTTGAAATGAGACGTTCTTAGTGCTCCCTGAACTTGGTGGTTTAATTGCAGATGTTTCACGACCCAACTAGGGAACATCATCAGTGCTAGAAGGGAGGGAGATTTGCAAGCGGGAGGAGGAGGAGGACAGTGGGGTCCTTGTTGGTCTCTGAGCTTAGTTGTTTTCTCCCAGACATCTCATCACCCAACTAGGTAGCATCATCAGTGCTTCTTTTGATCCATTACAGGTTGTCCTCAAACTTACGACCATTCATTTAGTGACCATTCAAAGTTACCACAGCACCGGAAAAAAATGTGACATGACCATTTTTCACTCCCCCCACCCCCACGGCCACGTCATCAAAATGAAGCCCATTTGGCAACCGACTCGTCTTTATGACGATCGCGAGATCCTGGCTTCCCCTCGCGGCGACCTTCTGACGAGCTGCGTCAGCGAGGAAGCCCAGTTCACTTAACGCCCATATTTTTACTCGCTGAAGAAGGCGGCGATTAACTTCGCCTCCATGGCAAGGACGCGCTCTTTCAAAGGGTTCCAAATTCACTTTAACGACGCTCTCGGGGAAACGTTAGGTTTTATGGTGGTCATAGGTTGAGGACTACCCGTATAGTTTGGATTCGGGAGGGTTTTGTTTCGAGAAACGGCGCATAATGGCGAATAAAAGAGAGGAAGGGAGGAACAAGGGAGGGAGGGAGGTCACGTCGGGCCCAGGGATGCACAGGATGCTGGCGGGGGGGGCTCACATTGTCCTCTTTGCTGGGGGGGGGCAGAATTGGGGCATTAATGCGTTCTCCATCTGGGAGGAAACGGGTCATCGCGGCTTCCCGTCCTCAATTTTTCCTTTCCGTTAGCAGCAACCCGGATCAGAAGCCGCACCAAATAATCAAGTTTGGGACCAACATCGACCTCTCGGACGCCAAGCGGTGAGGATTGAGGGAGGGAGGACGGAGTTCCGTGGGCCCCTTTTCTCCCCACCCCTCACTTTCCTCCCACCCCCCTCCCCGATTTTCCATTTCCTGCTGTGGGTGTTTGCAAAGCTACAGCAAGCAGAGAATTTGGGGGCTAGAATCTTCTTGTTTTGGGCTGCCCCCTTCCGGTTGAGACCTGTCACTGCAGGCAAAACGGTTTCGTTTCCTAGAGCGGGCTTCGTCCCAGATCTTTGCGGCCGCCTGGTGGCCGCTCATGGAACTGGGGGACCAGCCATCCCTTCCCCAATCCCGTGGCAGAGCTCTGTTGTTGTCGCTCGCTGTTGCCCCCTGGTGGCGATGCATGAGAATTCCAGAAAGAAAGGGCTCCGGGGGGGATAGGCTGCCTCCTGGTGGCCAGAACTCATCGGTGCAGTTTAAAAGACTTAAAAGGAGAGAAATGGACAATTAGGGCCCCTTTAAGTCCTGTTGGACTTCAATTCCATAATTCCTGGCTAGGAGGGGCAGCGATGTTCTCGGAATTCCAAGCCCCATGTTCAGTAGTACAAATAGTCCTCGACTTATGATGAGTCACTTAGTGACTGTCCAAAGTTGCAACCTGCCTGGAAAAAGGGACTGGGTGTGATCTTCCGACGGTCGTGGGACTGAGACTTGGCAAACCAGTGACAATTACAGTCCTTCCGGTTTTCAGCAAAGCCACACAATAGCGAACAATGGGTTCATTTAACGACCATCACATTTGCTTAACACCTGTGGGGGGGGATTGCCCTTAGAGTCACCACGCTGGCTTAACAATGGCTGCAAACAGCGTCGTAAAATCACAGGTAATTTACAGGCAATCTTCGACTTTCAACAGTTTGTTTATTGACAGTTTTTCACACTTACGACCGTTGCAACCTCTCCGTGGTCACGCGATCAAAACGCTTGGAGAGGGACTCGTATTTATGATGGTCGCGATGTCCCGTGTGTGTGTGTGTGACATGATCCCCTGTTGCAACCTCCCGACAAGCAAAGTCAATGGGGAAGCCTGGTTCGCTTAACGACCGTGTGACTAATGTAACAACTGCTGCAATTTGCTTAACAACTGTGGCAAGGAAGGTGGCAAAATGGGGCAAGCAGACGTCTCACATAGCCACCGAAATTTTGAGTTTGGCTGTGGACGTAAGTCGAGGACTACTGAACTACTGTTGGCGCAAAGCTCCCTTGCGGTCGTAACTTTGAGGAGCAATCCTAGAGGATTTCTATACCGAAGGGTGGTCAGGCTAGTTGATCTCCCAGCCCCTTCTGAGCGTGGCTGACCTGTTGGTTTTTCGGACAGATGGAAACCGCAGCTCCAGGAATTGCTGAAGCTGCCTGCCTTCATGCGAGTTACGTCGACGGGGAACATGTTGAGCCACGTGGGCCATACCATTCTGGGCATGAACACGGTGCAACTCTACATGAAGGTCCCTGGCAGCCGTACTCCAGGTGAGAACCGCCCGGTCTGAGCATGAATGGATTGGGCTCTTTTTCCCGCTAGGAGTCGGCAACCGATGGCTCCGGAGCTGCATGTGGCTCTTTCATTCCTCTGCTGCGGCTCCCTGTCGCCGATCGGCTCCACAATTGATAAGGCTTTCGGTTAGGACAGGTAGAGGAAAAAGGACGCCGAACTAGGAGGAGACTCTATGGTGGGGAAACCAGACTTCCAGTCAGCAGAAGAAAAATGACGCCATGCTAGGAAGAGACTCTATGGTGGGGGAAGTAGAATTCCAGTCAGCAGAAGAAAAATGACGCCATGCTAGGAGGATACTCTATGGTGGGGGGAAGTAGAATTCCAGTCAGCAGAAGAAAAAAGACGCCATGCTAGGAGGAGACTCTATGGTGGGGAAACCAGACTTCCAGTCAGCAGAAGAAAAATGACGCCATGCTAGGAGGAGACTCTATGGTGGGGGAAGTAGAATTCCGGTGGGCTCCAAAATTGAACGGGGGGCTTCCGGTTAGGACCTTTGCGGCTCTTTGAGTGTTTAAGGTATCCGGCCCCTAGCTAGGAGAACAAAACAGAACATGGAGGTGGAACCTCCAGATCTCAGAAGAATCTACCTTTGAATCCCACCTATGGAGGGAGGCAGAGAAAGACTCTTAGGTCCTGCTTATGGGAACAGGTTGATGGACAGGAGGGATGCTGGGTTAGTCTGAAACTGGGCATCCTTGTTGGTGGCTAAGAACCAGAAGAAGGGTCTCCAAATTTGGCCCCTTTTAAGACTTGTGGACTCCCATCTCCCAGAATTCCTCATTCCTGGCTGAGGAATTCTGGAAGTTGAAGTCCACAAGTCTTAAAAGTTGGGCAGGTTTGGAGACCCCTGGATGAGATCTTCTGAGGATCTCTTGGTGCCTTGAAGAGTCTCGACTTGGGCTGAGCTCCTAACTTCTCCTCCCGTGGCTCCTCTGTAGGTCACCAGGAGAACAACAACTTCTGCTCCGTGAACATCAACATTGGACCCGGGGACTGCGAGTGGTTTGCTGTCCACGAACATTACTGGCAGAACATCAGTGCCTTCTGTGACAGGTAGGACTTCTTTGGGGATCTCCAGGAGGGATCTCCTCAGACGTGGGGCAAGGGGGAACTTGGCCAAGAGAAGAACCTTCTGAGGACAGTTGAAGGAGCAGCAAGTGGAGAGGAACCATCTCAGTGGAGGTCCTGAGCATGGGCCACGGTTTGGCGTATGTGAGGGTCAAGTTGTGGTCTTCGGGACTCTTGTATCTTCTGCCCAACGGCCTCAACCTGGGTTTTCTTGTAGGCATGGGGTAGATTATCTCACCGGCTCCTGGTGGCCCATCCTAGAAGACCTCTACCAGTCCAACATCCCCGTCTACCGCTTCATCCAGCGTCCTGGAGACCTGGTGTGGATCAACGCCGGGACGGTGCACTGGGTGCAGGCCACGGGATGGTGCAACAACATTGCGTGGAACGTCGGTCCCCTGACAGGTAGGATGTGGGACGGGGCTGGAGAAGGAAGATGTTATACGGTCCGTAGCGGACTCCGAAGGAGAAGGTTGACCGGTTTTTGGAATAGCTTTGGCCCTTACAGGCCTTAGAAGCTGGCCATCTTCCCACCTTCCAAGTGCCTGGTAGATCTCATGGGACTTTAGAAGATCGAGTGCTCCTCAGTGCTGGATCCATTTTAGTAGAACATCTTTGGTAGGTGATCATCCAGCCTTGGTTGGAACGTGATGGCCTTCAACGAAGGAGAACTCAACACATTGTGAGACAGTTTGTTCCACGGACTGTGATAGATCAAACATTCAGGATGTTCCTCTTGAGAGAACTTCCATTTTTTGTCATTTCAACCCAACGGAGATGACCCTACGCTCTGGGCCAACGGAGAATAGAGGTCCATTCCTCCGTCCTTGTGACCACACCTTTTAGAGCGCTGTGTTTGAACCCTCGGCCCCTTTAATTTAAATTTAATTTGGCGGATTCGTTCTTAAAAGTCTGCCGCTCAAAACTGGACGTGACCCTATTCTGACCCAGTGCCCCGAACATGACAAGCCTTCTGAACCCAAAGATTCCTTTATTATTAGTGCCGGCAGCCTTGGCAAAAAAGGTTCTCACCGCAGGCTAACAAGTCTGTCTGCCACACTTATTCATCTGCGCCCCCTGCTTTTTATCCGCAGAGCTAGGGTGGGGCTTCGCTAGCAGTAGTGGCTCTTTCGTCCCGAGGACCAGCCCATAGATTTCAACTGCTCTCCTCTCCTCTGCCACATCTATTCATCTCTGACCCTTGCCTTTTATCCCCAGAGCTAGGGTGGGGCTTCGCTAGCAATGGTGGCTCTTCGGTCCCGAGGACCGGCCCATAGATTTCCGCTGTTCTCCTCTCCTCTGCTTTCTGCATAGCAGGCACTGGACCCAGCTGTTCCTCCTCTTTCTCATCAGCCACCTCCAGACCTGGGGGCTGTTGACTCTCAATCTGAGGGCTGACAGATGGCCCAGTCTCTGCCTCTCTCTCTGTCTCTCTCTCTCTCTGCCAGCTCCATTGTCAGGGTTCCAAATAGCATCCAAGTCCAAGGCAAAGTATTGCTCAAAGTTCCAATTTATTAAGAGAGCCATGTTGGCACATCGGGGAAAACCTGAATCTGAAAGCTTCCCGGTTTTCCCCACCCAGTTGAAAGTTCAAGATCTTGCCCCCTCATCCACAAAGTCCATCCCATGGTCCAATCTCCCACTGCCATGTTGGCAACTTCCACCCATCCAGTTCCGGTCAGGTGCAGAGATGCAGAGACAAAGGATGACCTTGGTTTTCTAGAAAGAATTTTGTTATGACTACATATCGTCTAACTCCGTACCATCCTCCCTCCCATTTCCCCACAATAGAAAATGCATTGTAGGATAAACGAAAGTGTGGCAGGCCAAAGATCCTAAAGGAAAGATGGCTGCACATCCATTCTCTCTTCCCCCTGAAGCTGACCCTGACCCTCACGCTTCCTCCTCTGATTGGGATGGACGAAATGCAGGATGGACTCTCCCCGTCCACTCGCATCCAGAAGTTTGACCTGGCCCTAATTCCGGAGGTCTTGAATTTGCTGTGGATTATGGAAGTGGCCAACCTGAATTTGTTCCCCGCAGCGTACCAGTACCAGCTGGCACTTGAACGCTACGAATGGAACGAGGTGAAGAACGTCAAGTCCATCGTGCCAATGATCCACGTCTCCTGGAACGTCGCGCGGACGGTCAAGATCAGCGACTCGGACTTGTACAAGATGATCAAGTGAGTTGGTTGTTTGTTTGTTTTTTTACTCTTCCGGGGTCCCACCTGAGCCAAGCTGGCCTTCCCCCGTCCTAGTATGAGAAGTCCTCGTTGTTAGGGTTCCGAATAGCATCCAAAATTAAATCAGAGTCTGAGGCAAAGTATTGCTCAAAGTTCCCATTTATGAAGAGAGCCATGTTGGCACATCTGGGAAAACCCGAATCTGAAAGCTTCCCGGTTTTCCCCACCCAGTTGAAAGTTCAAGATCTTGCAACACCACACCCACAAGTCCATCCCATGGTCCAATCTCCCATTGCCACGAAGACAGAATCCACCCATCAATTTCCGGTCAGGTGCAGAGGTGCAGAGACAAAGGATGACCTTGGCTTTCTAGAAAGAATGGTGTTATGGCTACATAGCATCTAACTCCGTACAATCCCCGCCTCCCATGTTCCCACAATAGAAAATGCATAGAATAATAGAAAGTGTGGCAGGCCAAAGATCCGAAAGAAAAAATGGCTGCAGGCCTGACACTCGTACTTATGATGCCACCTTTGTTAAGCGAACCAGGGCAGCCGTTAAGGTAGTACGACAGTCGTTAAGCGAATCTGGCTTCCCTGTTTACTTAGTTTGCCAGGAGGTCACAAAAGTGGATCACGTGACACCCCCCTCCCCCAGATACTGTGACCGTCATAAATATGAATCATTTGCCAAGCGTCCGAAATCCGATCACGTGACCTACGCAGATGGCTGCAACTGTCGTAAGGGTGAAAAACGGTCGTAAATCCCTCCCCCCCCCCCCCAGTAACTTTGAACGGGCGCTAAATGCACTGATGCAAGTCGAGAATTGTAAATGTGAGGACCGGTCCTCAATCACCTGTTTTCAGTGCCGTCGTACCTTCGGACGAACGCTCGTCACTCGAGGACGGCCTGTACGGGAGCCCAGGATCCTCCTGGCGGGGCCCCGCGTGTGTCGATTGTGTCTCTCTGTGTGTCCCTGTTCGGGCTCACCTCTTCTCCTCTCTTTAGGTACTGCCTCATGCAGTCCATCAAGCACTGTCAGGTCCAGCGGGAAAGCCTCGTCCGATCCGGGAAGAAGATCGCGTACCAAGGGAGAGTGAAGGACGAGCCGGCCTACTACTGCAACGAATGCGATGTAAGAGCCCACCTCGGAGGGCTGAGGGTGTCTCGGCCGCTGTGGTGGCTGCAGATTTGACGCAACGCGGTGTAACCTTCCCTCCGTCTCTCGTTTGAGTCGGCGGGGAAAATATTGGCTGTGGGGTTCGGTCAGCTCTAGGGGGTTGAAGGTTCTTCCTCTTCTCATCCTCTCTTCTCAATTGCTTCTTTTCTGCAGCTGATGATGGATTATGGGTTGGGTGGTCCTTAACTGGTGTCTCTTCTGGGACTAGATCCAATCCATTTGCAATCCAGTTGGGTCCAAGGATGAGCCTTGGTTGTATCTCCTCCCTTTAACAACCCCTACCTGATCTTCTCAGATCCCATCTTAAGAGATCCTATGTGTCCTTCAAGGCTTGGTTGGTTGGATGTAGGGACAAGTTCTCCTGGCCTCTCTCCGGTGTGGCCTCTGAGATGGATCCATAGGTCCTTCGTCATCCTCGTCATCATCTCATTTCCCCCCCCCCACCCCCAAAGGGGTCCCAGCGAAGGCTTTCGACTGTGGGGGGGTGGGGGGGTCTCTTGTGTCTCTAAATTACCTGTATACCTCCTGTCCCATCTCCAGTAAGGGATTTTTTAATCCCCCTCCCCACCTCCTGCCCTGACAGTGGTGGAGACGAGGAACCGTAGCAAGGTGAAGAGGTCAGAAACAGTGAGTATGACTGTTATGTATGGTTTTGTAAGAGGAGAAGATAAGGAAGAAGGAAGGAAGGAAGAACCTCGAACCGAGAAGAAGAAGAAAACGTTGGTCAGGATTATGGTGACCAGGAAAAGAAGTTGGGTCAACACTGGTATGGAACTGGAAGGATTACTGAGGAGAGGAGAAGCTTCCTCGGCGGAGAAGAAGGATTAGAAAGTCTTTGATGTGTCAACACAGCTAAACGAGTAAGAGGAATCTGAGCAGCAATTTTAGTTGAAGAGCCTTGAAAATCAGAAGTAGAGCTACCACCTTAGAAGGCTTAGGAGGTCTACAGAATAGAGGAAGCGCCATGGATGAGCGCGAAGGCTTGATGTGACAACTGAAAGATATCTCAATTGGCCAGGAAGGAATCAAGCAATGATACAGTAGCTTCCCCGCTGGTTGATCGGATGTCCCTTGGAAAGAAAAATCGGAGAATCTCTGGTGTTCGTGGGCATACCTGGATTCGGCAAATGAGGTTGCTGGAATTCTTGGGACCCCATCTCTTTTACTCTCAATCTTACTCAAGAGAATATTATTCTTGAAAAGAAGACATCTCCATTTTGGGCATCTGCTGAAGTAGATGTGGAGAACGGTGGCCCTTTTATGACTTGTGAACTTCAACTCCCAGAATTCTCAAGCTAGAATGAGGAACGGTGTCCCCTTTATGACTTGTGAACTTCAACTCCCAGAATTCCCAAGCTAGAATGAGGAATGGTGTCCCCTTTATGACTTGTGAACTTCAACTCCCAGAATTCCCAAGCCAACATGGGGACCGATGGCTCATTTATGACTTGTGGACTTCAACTCCCAGAATTCCCAAGCTAGAATAAGGAACGGTGTCCCCTTTATGACTTGTGGACTTCAACTCCCAGAATTCCCAAGCCAACATGGAGACCGATGGCTCATTTATGACTTGAGGACTTCAACTCCCAGAATTCCCAAGCCAACATGGGGACCGATGGCTCATTTATGACTTGTGAACTTCAACTCCCAGAATTCCCAAGCTAGAATGAGGAACGGTGTCCCCTTTATGACTTGTGGACTTCAACTCCCAGAATTCCCAAGCCAACATGGGGACCGATGGCTCATTTATGACTTGTGGACTTCAACTCCCAGAATTCCCAAGCCAACATGGGGACCGATGGCTCATTTATGACTTGTGAACTTCAACTCCCAGAATTCCCAAGCTAGAATGAGGAACGGTGTCCCCTTTATGACTTGTGATTTCAACTCCCAGAATTCCCAAGCCAACATGGGGACCGATGGCTCATTTATGACTTGTGAACTTCAACTCCCAGAATTCCCAAGCTAGAATGAGGAACGGTGTCCCCTTTATGACTTGTGGACTTCAACTCCCAGAATTCCCAAGCTAGAATGAGGAACGGTGTCCCCTTTATGACTTGTGGACTTCAACTCCCAGAATTCCCAAGCTAGAATGAGGAACGGTGTCCCCTTTATGACTTGTGGACTTCAACTCCCAGAATTCCCAAGCCAACATGGGGACCGATGGCTCATTTACGACTTGTGGACTTCAACTCCCAGAATTTCCAAGCCAACATGGGGACCGATGGCTCATTTATGACTTGTGAACTTCAACTCCCAGAATTCCCAAGCTAGAATGAGGAATGATGTCCCCTTTATGACTTGTGGACTTCAACTCCCAGAATTCCCAAGCCAACATGGGGACCGATGGCTCATTTATGACTTGTGGACTTCAACTCCCAGAATTCCCAAGCTAGAATGAGGAATGATGTCCCCTTTATGACTTGTGGACTTCAACTCCCAGAATTCCCAAGCCAACATGGGGACCGATGGCTCATTTACGACTTGTGGACTTCAACTCCCAGAATTTCCAAGCCAACATGGGGACCGATGGCTCATTTATGACTTGTGAACTTCAACTCCCAGAATTCCCAAGCTAGAATGAGGAACGGTGTCCCCTTTATGACTTGTGGACTTCAACTCCCAGAATTCCCAAGCTAGAATGAGGAATGATGTCCCCTTTATGACTTGTGGACTTCAACTCCCAGAATTCCCAAGCCAACATGGGGACCGATGGCTCATTTATGACTTGTGAACTTCAACTCCCAGAATTCCCAAGCTAGAATGAGGAACGGTGTCCCCTTTATGACTTGTGGACTTCAACTCCCAGAATTCCCGAGTCAGGGAATTTTAAGGAAGGCTAGTTCAGAAGAGCAAATTCATTTGAACGGCCATTGTCTCTAGCCAAACATCTCATCAATAACTTCCAGGATGGTACCCTCAGTCTAATGCAGGGGTCGGCAGCCTTAAACACTCAAAGAGCCACAAAGGTCCTAACTGGAAGCCCCCCTGTTCAATTCTGGAGCCGACTGGAAGTCCGGTTCCCCCACCATAGTGTCTCCTCCTAGCACGGCATCCTTTTTCCTCTTCCTGTCCTAACCGAAAGCCCTATCAATTGTGGAGCCAACCAGTGACAGGGAGCTGCAGCAGAGGGATGAGAGGGCCACATGCGGCTCCCGAGCCGCAGGTTGCTGGCCTCTGGTCTAGTGGATATGAACAGTTCTGACTTCCTCTCCTTGAAGAAAGTTGTTGAGGAAGAGGGGGAACCACAGTTAATCAAGGTTTATCGTTGTGACCTTGGATTCGGACACGGCCCCAGGAAAGAAACGGCATGTTGATTTTATGAACCAGCGATGGTGACACCTGGATGGAGAGACCGGGCTGTACCTGTTCCCTAAACTTCTCTTGATGTTGGCTTCTGTAAATCCCCCCCCCCCCCAAAAAAAAGCAAGATTGGGAACTGGAAATCCTGTTTAACTAGGTTTCCACTCCTATCTAAGTTTGGAAGGACAACTTCGATCATCAGATGACCCTTTTTGGAGGGCTCAGACCTCGGCGTCCTCCGCTGTCATGTTCGGCTCGTCTCTGAAACCGCAGGGAGAGGTTATCAGCCGAAAATAAAGATACTAAAAAAATAAAAAAAATGTATTTTGTACTATATGTTGTAAGCCACCTGTAGACGATGAATAAAGGAGGGTGAAAAGGGGGGCCGAGTTCTGTCTTTGATCCAAGTGGAGTCAAATCAAGTACCTTGGGACTACAGCACCCATTGTCCTCAGCCAGACCGTGCCCACGGAGAAAAGACGAAGGGAAGCCAAGTGCCAGTGGCCATCTTGGCATTGCAAAGTATAGCGATTTCTTTGGGCGGTGATGGGCAGGGGTCTCGGGGAGGTGGGGGGCTCATTTTCTGGTGTCTTTAAGGGGGTTGCCGGTGGCACAATTCCTTCTCCTGCATGAGGGCAGCGCCCCCCCCCCCTTTGGAATTTTCAAACTCTGGGCTATGGGGCAGGATTAGTGTTGAGGGTTTTTGGAAGGTCTCAATGGGGCAGGGAAGTGGACTTCCGGAGGGAGAGACGGTAGAGAAGATGTTTGTCGGCGTGGTACAGAATAAGAACGTTGAAAGGGATCTTGGAGGTCTTCTAGGCCAACCCTCTGCTCAAGCAGGAATCCCTGTACCGTTTCAGACAAGTGGCCCTCCGGTCTCTTCTTAAAATCCCCCACTGATGGAGGAGCACCCACAGTGATGGTTCAGGGGCTCACCACAACGACCGGAGCCGAGCTAGCGGCCTTTCAAATCCCATCTGCCGATCCGCGGCTTCCATTTTTAAGAGATTCCACCCTGTGAGATTATTTCGAGGAGGGGGGGGGGGATTCCTGGCTGCTGCCCTCCTATCTTGGCTAGGCAAGGAAGGGGGGTCTCCTGCCTCGTAGGAGGAGAACTGACCCCTCCCCATCTCATCCTCGCAGGTGGAGGTGTTCAACATCCTTTTCGTGACCAGCGAAAACGGCAGCAAGAACACATACCTGGTGCACTGCGAGGCCTGCGCCCGGAAACGGAACTCGTCCCTCCACGGCGTTGTGGTACTCGAACAGTACAAAACCGAAGAATTGATCGCCATCTACGACAGCTTCACCCTGGTGAGTGTCTGGGGTGTGTGTATTTGTGTGTTTGTGCGTGTGCATTTATGGAGATTCTCAGCCATCCACGTCACGGTTGCCGCAAACTGGACTTTCTGGGGTTTTTTTTTTCTTTGAGGAGGTTTCGCTTCTCCTCCAAGAAGCTTCTTCAACTCTGCTATATGTCTCTGTGGACCCTTTCGCGGTCGGGATGAAATCGGGAGGATCATTTTACAGGGAAAGGTTTCCTCTCCTCTTCCTCCCCTTTGTATTTCTTTAAATTAATTTTCTCCCTACCCTCTGGACAGAGGTCCCTGCACTTCCGACGGGGCAGAGCTATTCAGACTAATTTAGCCGCACAGGCCGTCCTCGACTTACGACTATTCGCTTGGTGACGTTCTCAGTTACAACGGGACTGGAAAAAAGGGGCTTAGGGCTACATGCTGATTCGGCCCTCGAAGAAATCCAGTTTGACACCCCTGGATTAGAGAAAGAAGGAAAAAAACGAGGATTGGGAAGGGGTCTCTGATTAACACGCGTCCTCTTCTCTCTCTTTTTTGGCAGGCCCCGACGCCGAGTTCAAGATGAGCCATATCACGCCCAGACACCGATGTCTGGGCTCGCTTTCCCATGCTTGTTTCTCCCACTCCTCTGTGAGTGTTTGGGGCAGAAGGTGCTGTAGCCCCCTTCTCTGCCTCCACCCACCCCGAAACCGAGCCACGATTTCCCCTCCGTTGCTTCCTCGCAAGCTGTCCTGAGCCGGAAGGGCACGGAACCGATCACAAGCTTCGTTTCTCTCCCCTCCTCCATCCGGATGGACGCTGTCTTTTTAATTTATTCTTCTTCAAAAAGAGAAAAAAAAAACCACAACAGACCTCCTTATATATATATTTTCTTTTTCTTAATTTTCATGGGTGGTGCTGATTTTTTAAAAAAACAAAACAAAACGAAAAGAGGACAAGAAAAGAAATAGAAGACGATAATAAGTCCTGAGAATTTTAAAAACAAAAATAAAGGGGCGAAGAACAGTTTGATCCAAAAGGATAAGGATGATAATGATGACTCCGTTCCTAGCGGGAGGGGGAAAATCGGGAACTCTGCGAGATCCCGGCTTGCATCGGACTTCCGCGTGCCTTCCCCGCCAACCCCCCCTCCCGTGCCCCCCTCCCCATCCTGAGACGAGCATCATGGGTTTGGAGGAACGGAACAAGACACCGGGAGGGTAGCCCGTTCACACGAGCATTACGGCCCACTCGTGCGCGAGTGGATTTGGTGGAATAGAGACAAGTTGGTGACTTTTGCTGGGGCTGCCCGGCGTGGTGTTTTTGTTGGTTATTATTTGATAATTTTTTGGGGGGGTCGTTTGTTTAATTTACCATGGTTTTTTTTTTCCTGGTTGGAAATTTTGAGAAAGAAAAAAGTTTGGAAAACAGACAAAAAAAAAAAAAGACAAAAAAACCAACGCAAGCAAGCAAAAAAGAAAAAAATTAATACGGGTTTCTTAACACAGGACTTTTTATGGGTTCAGTTCTCTTTGGGTGAATTTCTGGTTTTTGGGGGGCGGGGGGTGGGCGGAAGCAAGAGAGTGTAAATTGATTTATATATATATATATTGGCTGGGCGGGGCCAGGGACGATTGGCGTGTGTGTTTTTTAATTATTCGGATGGACGTTTTGATTTCTTACATCCTTTTATATATTATATATATATAAATATAAGGAGAAAAAAAAAGGTTTGTATTAGAAACTGCTTTTAAAGACGAAAACACAAAACGGACAAAAAATAGAGATTATATATAGAGAGACAAGTGCAGTCGAAAGGACCCCGTCGGCGGGAGGCGGGGGGAAATGGAACCCTGCCAAACGCCTCTGGATAGTGAAAAATATACAACCCGGTGCAAAAAATAAATAAAAGGGTATTACGGTGCTTGCCCCCAATCAAAGACACAACGGACGGGTAGGGATGGAGAAAATTTTGGCACAACAATCTGGACGGACTTCCTTAAATTCAGTGTCCTTTTCCCGCTCCCCGCAATTTGTTCGCCTTTTTGCCGATGTGAATCTATTTAATTGTGGGTTTTTTTTTTCCTTTATCGAATTCATCGCTTCTCTTGATTTTTAATATTTCTCTTTTTTTTTAAAAAAAAAAATAAAGCTAGAGGGTTCTCAGTCCCGGTTCATTGAAAAACTAAAACAGAAGAAAAAAGAAAAAAAACCAAGAATGTCTGAGATTTGGGGGTAATTTTTTCCTCTCTGGTTTTTAATTTCTTTTTTTTTTTACCTCCGCGTGTCAGAAATGTTTTTAACAGTTGATAAATGTTCTCTCTCTCTCTCTTTTTAATTTATACGTCTTCTCTTTTGTTTGTTCGATAATGATTTATCTCTATTTATTGGTCCTTTATTGGGGCGGGCGGGGTGTTGTCGATTAAGCTTTTATTTTTATTTTGTTTTTAAGAAAAATCTTTTTTAAAATGTTGTACCTGTTGTGTGTGTGTGTGTGTGTGTGTGTGTTTTTTTAAAGACACGTCTCTCTTTCTCTTTTTCGTCGTTCCTTTTTTGAGTTTCTGGAATTGTTAATGGCGTTTTTTTTTTTTACAAGTTTTGCTTTTTTGTCAGCCGTTTCCTGGACGTAAATGTTGAGTTTTCTCACGGGGGAGGGGGGGGTGTTAGATGGGGTGGGGTAGGGTGTGGGAAATTGGGGTGGGGTCGGGAGGCGGGCGAGAAAAATACAAGATGGATTCTCATAGCATTGGTTGATTTTCCTCCTGAACAGAATCTCATCCTAATCCGACGCTGTAAAAAAAAATAATTTTTCTTCCGAAACCTGCACTTTTTGAGAAAAAAATTTTTTTCCCCCTTTCTCGGAACACACTGTAATGAAAACAGATGAAGATCTCAAGTTAGCTTTTCTTTTCTTTTTGAGGAAAACACACACACACGCACACACACACACAGACAAACAAATGGATTCTTTAATGTACTGTAGGGGCGGAGGAGAAAGCAAATCTTATTTTGTAAATGTAAAAAAAAAAAGAAAAAAATTAAATTAACTCACAGAGATTGAAATAAACCCACCTGGTTTTTGTTGTTCTTGTTTCTTCCTCCCCCCCCCTTCCCCTTCTTCTTTCTCTTCCTCTCCTTCTCTCCTCCTTCCTCCTCCCCCCTTCTTCCTCTCCCTCTCCTCCTCCCCTTCTTCTCCCTCCTCCTTCTCTTCTCCTCCCCTTCCTCTCCTTTTCCCCTTCTCCGTCCTCCTTCTCCTCCCTCTCCTTTTCCCCTTCTTCCCTTCCCCTTCTTCCTCTTTCTCCTCCCCTTCACCTTCTTCCTTTCCTCGTCCTCTTCCCCTTCCCCCTTCTTCCTCCTCTTCTTCCCTTCACCTTATTATTCTTCCTTTTCTCCTCTCCTTCTCATTCTCCCTCTTCTCCTCCCCTTCCCCTTCTTCCTCCTCTCCTCCTCCTCCTTTTCCTCCTCCTCGTTCTCTTTGTTGGCGTTTTAATCTATCAGTTGGTGATGGCCTGCAGGGCATCCTAACCCCATTGTTAAAAGGGGGGGACACGTTGTGGGGAGGGGTCTTCCAAGGGGAAAGGGAGGCCTTTTCCAACCTGGAAAATCTTGATTTCCAATGCAGTGGGGGGTGTCTCTCTGCTTTGGGAGTCTCACACCCAGATGGCTGGGTTCTAGCCCCCCCCCACTTCCTATTCCTCCAATTAACCCCAGGGCCATGCTTTTGCCCTATAAACCAGCACCCTAAAATTTCAGGACCTCTTTGGAGCCTCTCCGGATGGGCTCTCTATTTCCTCCCCCCCCCAGATTTAAAAATGGGTGGTGGGTTGTCTTTTTTCCTCCCTCCAAGCATCAACATCTGGCCTAGGTGTCCGAGGGGGGGTTCTGTCTGTGCCATTTTGGGCAGAGGGGGTGGGTGGGTGGCCGAGGGAAGCATCTCTGGAATCCAGAGGGGAGGAGAAGACCCTTCCCCTACTGGGAGAGGGGAGGGGGCGTCTGCCTTTTAGGAGCATCCTGGGGAAGGGTCGGATTTTGCAGCTGGAGCTGCACTGGTGCTGCGTGCGTTGCACTGTGTGTGTGTGTGTGTGTGTGTGTGTGTGTGTCTTTGTGCATTCCTAGCTTATCCTGGTTGGGGAGGTGGGGAAGGAGGAGCGACTATAAAAGCCCAGTCTAGCCCAACCAGAGAGTTAAGAAGCCACCAGGATGAGCTTAGACCTCAGCTCCCCCAAGCCTGGGCCGGGGTCCCTGGAATGTGAGGGAGGGGTCCCTGGGACCTCGCCGCTGACCCCCCCTCCTTATGCCGGGGAGGGGGCTCTGGAACTCCGGGGGTCCCTGGATTGCTGGGCTTGTGCCGTGCTGGTCACCTTGCAAAACCTCCTCGTCGGAGCGCTCAACCTCCTCCTAGCCGGAGCGGTCTTCGGCTTGATCCTGCTGCCAGCTGGAGTTCTTTTGGGCTTCGGGTTTCTCTGCCACTCTAAGGTCAGTGGTCCTATGGGGTGGGGAGGGGGCTCAACACTGGGTCCCAATGTAGGTCGGAAAGGCGCAGGATTTGGGGAAGGGGGCGACGAACGCAAAGCAGATTTCCTCTTCTTTTTGCAAACTCCAGTGGGGAAGGGTCGACTCTTCAGGGGGGGGAAGGACTGGGTCTGGGGGTCCTGGGCTTGGAAACACCCCCGCCAAAGGTTTTGGGGGGGGGGGAGGCTTGCAACAGTCCCGCCTGCGGACGTGCGGGCGGAGGTGCCTTGCTTGCCCCAGGTCTGGATCCGTCCGACGTTGGAAACTTTGGGGAAAGTTTAGAAAAGAGCCAATTTAAGATGATTTAAAAGCCTGGAGACTAAAACATACGAAGAACCCTGGGCAGGATTTGGGTTTGGCCAATCTAGAGAAAAGAAGGACTAAGGGGGACATGATAGCAGTCTTCCACTATTTGAAGGGCTGCCCCAAAGAAGGGGGGGTCGTCAAATTATTCTCCAAAGCCCCCGAAGGCAGGACAAGAAGCAACGGATGGAAACTCATCAAGGAGAAATTTCCTGATAGTGAGAAAAATCAATCAGGGCTTGCCTTTTGAAGTTGTGGGGGCTCCATTACGGAAGGTTTTTAAGAAGAGATTGGACAGCCATTTGTTTGAAAAGGTAGAGGGTCTCCTGCTTGAGCAGGGGGTTGGACTAGAAGACCTCCGAGGTCCCTTCCAGCATTATTCTGATTGTGGCAGGCAGTCGCTGCTCCAGATCGTCAACGAATAGAACAGAACATAAAAATAGAATAGAATTCAGAATTAGGCTAGAATTCAGAATAGAGAATTAGAATAGAATTTAGAATATAGAAAATAGAATAGAATTCAGAATTAGAATAGAATTAAGAATAAAATGTAGAATATAATGGAATGGAATAGAATAGAATTCAGAATTAGAATTTAGAATGGAATGGAATAGAATAGAGAATTAGAATAGAATTTAGAATATAGAAAATGGAATAGAATAGAATTCAGAATTAGAATAGAATTAAGAATAGAACTAAGAATAGAATTTAGAATAGAATGGAATGGAATGAATAGAATAGAAATCAGAATTAGAATAGAATTTAGAACGGAATGGAATAGAATAGAGAATTAGAATAGAATTTAGAATATAGAAAATGGAATAGAATAGAATTCAGAATTAGAATAGAATTAAGAATAGAATGGAATAGAATAGAGAATTAGAATAGAATTTAGAATATAGAAAATAGAATAAAATAGAATTAAGAATAGAATTTAGAATAGAATGGAACAGGATAGAATAGAATAGAAAAGAGAATTAGAATAGAATTTAGAATATAGAAAATAGAATAGAAAATAGAATAAAATAGAATTAAGAATAGAATTTAGAATAGAATGGAACAGGATAGAATAGAATAGAAAAGAGAATTAGAATAGAATTTAGAATATAGAAAATAGAATAAAATAGAATTAAGAATAGAATTTAGAATAGAATGGAACAGGATAGACTAGAATAGAGAATTAGAATAGAATTTAGAATATAGAAAATAGAATAGAATAATAGAATAGAATAGAGAATTAGGATAGACTTTAGAATATAGAAAATAGAATAGAATAGAATTATGTGAGTGGATGGAGTTTGTCTTCGGTGTACATAAAAGAGAGAAATCACGATCATAGTCATCATAAAAATACACCATGAATCCTAAGACACAACACTTAGCGATAGTCATAGGATACTAAATAAGCCATCAACATAAATCATGTACTGGGAAGCTAAATAAAACAATACAAATCGTGAAGATGCACGCAACGAAGATACAGTCCTAAGTAGAAAAGGAGGCAGGTAGTAGGAAGGACGAGAAGAAGAATAGTAACACAGCCTTACTAAATACTTTAACAGTGTTGTGGGAATTGGTGGTTGGGGACAGTGATGGCACAGGGGAGGGGAAAAAAAACCTATCCTTCTGTCTAATTGTTCTGGTGTGCAACGCCTTTTCAGCATCGTCTTGATGGTAGAAGTTGAACCGATTCAGGGATCATCCAGGGGAGGCTGGAAACTGTTTTTTTCCCCTGAATCATCCGTTGTGGAATGTTTTTTCCACCTTGGAATGAAATACGAGGGATGTAAAAAGCTGCTTCCAGATTCTTCCTGATTTGGGGCTGGGGTAGATTAACTCATCTCCTTCCCCTTCTCCAAGGTTCAAGCCAGGCCAAATAATGTCGTTCTAATTTGCAGCCTGCTAATTAAAAAAATAAAATAAAAATAAAGCAGGCATCCTTAGGTTTGGGCTGCAGCGATGGGGGGAGAACCTCCAGCTCTCCCAGGTTAGGGATGACACATGGGGAGGGGGCTTCTGAAGGCTTTGATGTGCTCTTAAAAGGGGCTGGGGTAGCCCGGCGTGAAAATTGAGGCTTAGGAGGAGGCACTGATGTGGCCAGCGGTGTCTTTGTGTTGGGGGTGTAAATCTCATTTTGGTACAATGAGGGAAGAGTCACACTTTACATACAGAATAAACAGAGTGGGAAGGGACCTTAGAGGCCTTCTAGTCCAACCCCCTGCTTGGGCAGGAAACCTTACAGCACCTTCAGTGAAGATGGGCAGCGCACAAAATGCAATCAAGAAAATAAAATAAAATTTAAAAATAGGGCATTATCAGTCACTCCAATAAATGTAAACATCTGGCCTCAAAGCAGCCTCCAAAGCCAGAGGTAAGGAAGGAGGGCAGGATCTCCTCCGTCCTGCGTACCCGCCAAAGTTGGCTTGAACCCCTGTGTGTGTGTGTGGGGGGTCTCCCCAGTTCCCTGCCTCGTGCTTCTGACGCTCAAATGCCTTCGCCCCAATCGTGAATTCAACTCTCGAGATTACGTAGAGTGGAATTGCAGCTAGGCAGCAAATATATCAAGCGAATCGATAAAATTCATTTGCAAAAGGGGACAAAAATGGACTTTTGAACAATGGAATAACAGAGTTGGAAGGGACCTTGGAGGTCATCTAGTCCAACCCCCTGTTCAAGCAGGGGGTCCTACACCTATTCAGGCAAACGGCTGCCCAGTCTCTTCTTAAAAACCTCCGGCGAGGGAGCACCCCACAATGTCTGGAGGCAAGCCAGAAGAGTAGCGTTGGAAGGGGCCTCGGAGGTCTTCTAGTCTGACCCCCTGCTCAAGCAGGAGTCCCGATATCATTTCAGACAAAACGCTTGTCCAATCCCTTCTTTAAAAAAACTCCGGTAATGGGGAGGAGCACCCGCAACTTTGGGGGGCCTGAAAAGACCTTAAAGGGTGTAGTAGCGGGATGAGCCGAAGGCACTCTGCACATGCTCCGGTTCCGACAATTGGCAGCGTTAAAAAGAAAACACGCTGCTTTTTTTAAAGAGCGGCTGGAGTTTTTCCAACAAAGCTTCTGGCGAGATTTGGCCAGATCGTATCCAGATCTCCAGACCAGGCCCAACCCTGGAATTTAGGGGTCCTCCTAGCCCCCCTCCCCCCAGAGCCAACCCACCTACCCCTCAATTACGGGAGTCCTGCTCCTTCCCTCCAATGCCCCCTCCAAGGTTGGCGTGGCAACTGCGGGGTGGTCTCTCTCTCCCCCCTCCCCCTGGAGAGCTTTGGGAGTGGGGGAGAGGCAAATGTTTTGGGGATTAAGGCTCCGAGCTTAAGATCTGAGAGGTGGGGGTGGGGGGTGGGGCTGTTGCACATCCCCCTCTGGGTGGAATGCAACATGTGGGCAAGTGGAGGGTCGGTTAGCCCCCTGCTCCTTTTTTTTCTGGGCAGGGGGTGCGAGGGAGGTGTCAGACAATTTATCTGGAGTTGCAAGATCTTATCTCTCTTCTTGGTAATGAAATGAGCATCTGTTGACTAGCACTGCTCGGGGTCTTGACACTCTTAATTCCCCCCCACAACCCCCCCCCCCAAGCGGTTGTGATGGGGGTGGGATGTTCAGGAATGGAGCAGCGTCCTGCTTGTGAGAATAAGACAATCCCCAGGTCATGGGATCGTCGGTGGCACTCAAAATGCCCAGTTTTGCATGGCTAATTCAATGCAAAATGTTAGCATAGGGGCATTCAAGCTTGGTCACTTTTAAGACCCGTGGACTTCAAATCCCAGAATTCCCCAGCCAGCCACGTAATTTTCTTTACAAGTCTTAATTGCGGGGTCTCCAACCTTGGCCACTTTAAGACGTGTGGACTTCAACTCCCAGAATTCCTCAGTCAGTGATGGAGGGTAACTTTCTTAATAGATGGTGGGTATGCAGGAAGCGTAATATATCTTGACTTCAGCAAAGTGAAGGGGGAAAAGAGAGCTGGCTGGGGAATTCTGGGAGTTGAAGTCCACAAGTCTTAAATCAAAGTCTCCACCTTTGGCCACTTTAAGAACTGTGGACTTCAACTCCCAGAATTCCCCAGCCAGCCACGTACAGTAACTTTCTTAATAGACGGTGGGTATGCAGTAAAAGTAATATATCTTGACTTTAGCAAAGTGGGGAAAAAAGAGCTGGCTGGGGAATTCTGGGAGTTGAAGTCCACCAGTCTTAAGGCAACCAAGGTTGGACACCCTTGTACAGGTAGTCCTCAACCTACGACCACAATTGAGGCCAGAATTGATGTCGTTAAGTGAGACATTTGTTAAGTGAGTTTTGCCCCATTTCCTTGCCACATTTGTTAAGCGAATAACTGCCGTTGTTAAATCAGTACCACCGTTGTTAAGTGAATCTGGCTTCCCCCCTTGACTTTGCTTGTCAGAAGGTGACATTGCGACCGTCATAAATGTGAGTTCTCAAGCGTTGGAATGTAAATCACGCGATTAGGGAGATGTTGCAATGGTCATAAGTGTGACAAATGGTCTGAAGTCCCTTTTTTCAGTGATGTGGTAACTTTGAACGGTCACTAAACGAACTGTCATAAGTCGAGGACTCCCTGTATTCATGCACATTCTGGAAGACAAGAGTTGTAAACTAATGAAATCAACGTCCGAATTATTTCAGATATTGATGACAAAGCGGCTTTTAAGCAGCAGTGCAAACCCACCGAGGTTTTGTTTTATTTTCGTATTTATTTCAACAATATGGGTCTCAAATAGGATTATAACTTCTCCAGCCTCACGAAACCTAACCGAAAATTAAAATGTTTAATAACGTTTGAAACTTATTGAGACTTGAACGAAAGATTGCAGATTTGATGTTTGAAAGGATCCTGCAAACGCACCGCTCCAAAGGGAATTATTCTTACCTATCACTCATCGCCTTAAATTTAAATGAATATAAATTGAATTTAAATTTAATCTTTCGAGCCGGAATCGAGTTTTTCTCAATGCAGGAGTGTTTAAAAAAAGATAATTAAACTCGTATTTGCACGAAATTATGTGTGATCGCTTGTGTAAGCTACAACACTACCGAAGATGTGTAAAGAGCAGCTTATAAGTAGAAACGGACCTGTAGGGTTTCCTGCCTGGGCAGGGGGTTGGACTAGAAGACCTCCAAGGTCCCTTCCAACTCGGTTATTCTATTCTATTCCTTCATTTGTGGTAAATGCAGGCAAATTTGACCATTTCTCATTTTTGATTTTAAAAAAGGGATCGAAATTCAGCTTACGTTCCCACCTCACAAAAGTACACTTGACATTTCCCCAACATTCCCGTCGTTAAATGAGACATGGGTGAAGTGAGTTTCGTCCCATTTTACGACCTTTCTTGCCGCCGTTGTTGAGTGAATCCCTGCCGCCGACAAGCTAGCAACCCGGTTGTTAAGTGAATCCGGGTTCCCAACTGTGACTTCGCTGGCCAGAGGGTCGCAAAAGGTTGACCCCGGGGGAACCCTGCGACCGTCCTCAATACGAGTCGGCGGCCGAGCGTCTGAATTTGGATCGCTTGAGCGTGGGGAAGGCTGCGAAGGTCGTAACTGTGACAAAGGGCCCTAAGTCACATTTTTCAGTGCCGTTGTAACTTTGAACGGTCACTAAATGAACTGTCGTAAGTCGAGGACTGCCTATCATTCTGAGAGCCGAAGGTGGTGATTTTTAATGTTGACCCACCTAGAAATCAGCAGAAGGAAAGGTTGTTGAGCTTAGCGAAAAAAAAGACATAAATGATTATTTATCTGCCCGTTGTGGAATATTACGCTGGGCACCAATAGGGCATCGAGTCTCGGGGGGAGGGGTGGAGTCAGAGGGGGGATCCCCCCAAATTTAAGAAAATATTGTGGGGGGGGAATCCAGTTTGCAGCTGGTCACCGCCCTTCCGAAATGGAGCTGGGCCCAGAGTGACTTTCCTGTGATGTGTCTCAGCCAGTCAACAGGAAGCCCCCAGGCCCGCCAGCCGCCAGCCGGGAAGCTGCACCGGTTGGCCTCCCACCTTTCTCCCTGTCCCCGGACGGTGAAGCAAGCCAGATGCCCAGGCTGGGGGCTGATAACCTCGGGGGGGGGGGGGGTGCATTCCAGGCATAACCCCGGCAGCCCCCTCCGCCCCCCTTTGCTGCTGCTCTGTCTAAGGAGAGTGGGAGAGGTGGCCTTTAAGGATTTCTGTCCCTCTTCTGCCTGCCTCCTTCCTCCTCCCCCCTTCCTTCCTTCCTTCCTCTTTCCTATCTCCTGTCTTTTTCTCCCCTTTTCTCCCCTTCTTTCCTTTCCTCCTTTCTTCCTTGCTCTTTTCTCTTTCCCTTCCTTTCCTTCCTCCTTTGTAGTCTCTTTCTCTCTTCCTTCTTTCCTCTCTTCAAATCTCAGAATTCAACCCTCCCTCCTTTTCTCCTTCCTTTTTTCTTTCTCCTTCCTTCCTTCCTTTTTCTTTTTCTCCTTCCTTCCATTTTCTTTCTCCCTTCCTTTTTTCTTCTTTCTTGCGTTCTATCTCCTTCCCTTCTTTTCCTTGCCATCGCTCCCTCCCTCTACTATCTCCATTCCTTCCTTCCTTCCTTCCTTCCTCTTTTCTCTCCCCCTCCTTCTTGTCTATTCCCTTCCCTCGTTTCCTCCTCCCTCCCTTCCTTCCTCCAGGAGCGAGGCTACACCTCCCCTCACCATCTCCTGAGCTGGCCACCCGGATGGCACCTAAAGGAGCCAAAAGGGAAGCGTTGAGGTGTGTGTGTGCTGGGGGGGAAGCTTCCGCTCCTGGGACAGGAAGGAGATGCACCCCTATAATGTGTGCCTTTGCACCCTGAGCAGCCGGCTTCCTTGGCGTGTGTGTGTGTGTGTGTGTGTGTGTGGTGTGCGTGCTTGTGTGCGCGCATCAGAGCCCGGCCTGTGGGGAGATTCCTAACAGATTCCTTTCCCCTTTTCTCTCTGCAGTTCCTGAACACGCAGGAGCACTACTGCACAAACCATTTGCACGACGCGGCCGCCGTGGGCCTGTTGGTGGTGGGCTTCACCCTGCTGGTGCCCCTCCTGGTCCTGGCCCTGGCCGCCTACTGCCGCCTGGCGCGTCGCCTCCAGCTCGGCTACTGCCTGGTGCCCTACAGCAAAGCCATCTACAAGAACCTGCCCGCCAGCCGCTACCACAGCGTGGGCTGCTGTGGCTGCTGCGCGCAGGACCTGGACGCAACCGCGGAAAAAGTGTGGGTGTGAGGAGGGGCAGGGCGAAGTGGGGGGGGGGCTGGGGATGGGGGGGAGAGGAAGCGGAAAGGCCTGGCAAAAACACCTGGGTGGGATGGAAGGGCTTTTCTCGGGCACGGAGGAGCTGGCTGGCACAAATCCCCACAATCCTCGCATCCGTCGAGCGGAAGGAAGACGAAACGGGTTTATTTTCAGCGCCAGGAAAAAGAAAACGGACCGTTTTGATTCGGTCGCCTAAGCGAGGACCTTTGAAGCTTCCCCTTCTCCACCCGGCGAATGGACCTGGAACCGCCTCTCGAACTCAGAACACGCCTGCTTGTTGGTCCCATGTTGCTGCTTTGCTAAGTGGTGTTTGCCCAACTCGCCGACGTTTGAAAAGGGATGGACTTCAATTCCCAGAATCCCCCAGCCAGGCATTCTGGGAGTTGGAAGTTCATCTCTCCGAAAGGGGCGGAGATTGGAAAACACGCCGCTAATGCATTTACGGAAGTTGTTGCTGCGAATGAATTAATCAGAATGTCTTTATTGTTATTATTATTATTATAATTATAATACACTTTGTACTTCGAGACTGCTGGGGCTATACTTTTTCTTTTAGGTGGGGGAAAAAAAGTGAGAAGTTTACTGTCTACAAGAAGAGAATAGTCAGTCCTCGATTTATAACAATTTGTTTAGCGACTGTTTAGAAAAAAGGTGACTCACCATGGGTTGTTGTGCTTACAACCCCCTGGTCACGAGATCAAAATCCAGCTGTTTGGGCAACCGGTGCTCTGGCCCACCAGTAGAGCAGGCAGTAGATTCAGACAGTGAGGAGGGTGGGGAGGAACCTGGGCCAGTCCTGGAGTCTGGGGAAGGCTCGGATGAGGGCTCTGTGTCGGAGGCAGAGAGGGGACCAGGGCCGTCCGACAGTTATCAGCTGCCTTCGAAGTCAGACATCCGTGAGGTAGAAGAACAGCTGGAGCCTGTTCCCAGTGTGCGCATGTGCAGAGCGGCCAGACGAAGAGAGCAGCTAAAGAACAGGGGTTGACTTGGGAGTAAGGCCACAGGTGGACAATGAATGGCCCCTCCCAGAGGAAATAAAAGAGGGAGCGCCAGGGGAGTGGAGCTTGCAGGAGACCATTAGTTCGCTTAGTTGGTTCGTGACTCTCCGAGACTCCTGGTTAACTTTTGCCAATCTCGGCCTGGTAGCTCTCCAAGCCAGATGAGGTCTGTGACCGTAAATCCTCCCTTGAAAGACTTTGCTGGATGTGAAGGAGCAGAATTCATGGGAAATTAATAAAAGGGTTTTTTGTCGGGATGAGGAGTAACAACCAGCACAAATTTTGTGACACCTGCACAATGCAAATGTTGTGATCCACATTTATGAGCCTCCCGGCTGTCTTACGACAAGCCACGTTCACGAGGGAAGCTGGACTTGCTTAACGACTGCATGATTCACTTAACAGCTATGGTAATTTGCTTAACAACGACGACGAAAAAACCCTCAAAACCAGGCATGGTTCGCTGAACATCCGCCTCGCTTAACAACGGAAATTCTTACCCTGATTGTGTCGTTAATTCGTTAAGTTGAATTTTTAGCACAAATTTTCATTTTGCCAAACGTGAAGATGGATTTTGAGGCGGGCTGAAATTCAACCGATGTTGTCCGTTGTGATTTTGTCACAACTGACAATGGACACGGTTGAAACCCTGAATCCCATCCCTCTGGAATTCCCGTCATTCCAGACTGGTGCTGAAGTTTTCCCAGTTTGCGATGCTTGTATTTGACGCTCAGGCGCACCGATGTTTCAGTTTAATGGCCGTTTTGAGTATTCCTGAAACTGAAATTTGAGGGCGTTTCCCCCTTTCACAAACCCCAGAGTTGGTTCCCCAAAGGAAGGTAACTTGGCTCCATTTGGGATTTTCAGGAGAGCCAATAAAAAATAAATCAGTGTTTTTCAATTTTGGAAGTTTGAAAAGTTGAAAATTTTCAAATTTTGAACTTCCAGAATTCCCCAGCCAGTAAAACAAAGCTGGCTAGGGAATTCTGGGACTTGAAGTCCACCCCTCTTAAAGGGGCTAAATTTGAAAACCACTGAATTAGATCGGCCTTCTCCAAACTTGGCCACTTGAAGACTTGTGGACTTCAACTCCCAGAATTCCCCAGCCAGTTTTTTTACCCCTACTTCGCTGAAGTCGAGATATATTACGCTTCCTGCATACCCACCATCTATGAAGAAAGTTACCCTCCATCATTGACTGAGGAATTCTGGGAGTGGGAGTCCACAAGTCTTAAACTGGCCAAGGTTGGAGACCCCTGATTTAAGACTTGTGGACTTCCATTCCCAGAATTCCTCAGCCAGCTCTTTTTCTTCTTCACTTTGCTGAAGTCAACATATATTATACTTACTACATACCCACCATCTATTAAGAAAGTTACCCTATGCGGCTGGCTGGGGAATTTTGGGAGTTGAAGTCCACAAGTCTTAAAAGTGGCCAAGGTTGGAGACCCCTGATTTAGGGATTGTGGACTTCAACTCCCAGAATTCCCCCAGCCAGCTCTTTCTTTCACTTTGCTGAAGTCAAGATATATTACGCTTACTTGCATACCCACCGTCTATTAAGAAAGTTACCCTACGTGGCTGGCTGGGGAATTCTGGGAGTTGAAGTCCACCAGTCTTAAAGTTGCCAAGGTCGGACACTCCTGATTTAAGACTTGTGGACTTCAACTCCCAGAATTCCCCAGCCAGCTCTTTTTTAAAAACTTTGCCGAAGTCAAGATATATTATGTTTACTGCATACCCACCATCTATTAAGAAAGTTACCCCATATGGCTGCCTGGGGAATTCTGGGAGTTGAAGTCCACACATCTTCAAGTGGCCAAAGTTGGAGACCCATGAACGAGCTCATGAAAGGTGACCTCGGAAACCTGGAATTGGCCTACCCGTTGTGTTTACCTGTGCCGAACAAAAAAGGTGACTGCCCTTTTCGGAATTAACTTTTGCACTTGAAACTAGAGATGGTTTAAATCCTGACTTAGCAGCCCAGCTTTCTACATCCGTCCTCTTGGCTGGGGATTTTGCATTCCAGGACTAGAAACATGGCGACCCAGGCTTTTAGGGGGCGGCGGAGACCCCATCCCTTCTTGAGGCTGCCTTGTTTCTTCCCGCGAAAGGGATTCGCCCCTGTGCTACTCCGGATTGTAAGGGGCCCCAAAGCTTCACCCACCAAAGGCACGTAGGCTGGAAGCGAAGGTTATTTGGGAGGTCTTGACTCCTGAGCTGGAAAAAGAGGGCACCTCTCCTTCGATTAAAAAACAGAAATCCAACAAGTTTTTTGCTACGGCCGAAAAGTGCCGGCCAAGGTAAATTTGGCGGCTTCCAAAGGGCATCAAGGGCTGCCAAGGAAAGGGTCAGGAATCCGGTGGACGGCAGGATAAGGAAGAACTGAATCAGCTCCCCAGGCGCCAACGAGCCCAAATGGAAACTCCACATTCTGGGGGAGGAAGGAACCCCCGATTAGATAAGCCAGGATAGCTGCTGGCTTGCACAAGCTCTCCATTGTGCGAGAGGGAAGAGAGAGAGAGAGAGACAGGACACGCACGCACACACATACCGGGGGTCTATCTATAGAGGCCGCTTCCTGCCGATTTGCAAGCCGGATTTGGGAAGACAGCCTGATGCCTCTTCCCAAGGCGGGTGTTTTTTGTTTTTTTGGCAAGGCTGCCGGGGTGGGAAGGCCGGAGAAAGGTGGAGGAGTAGGGTAGGGGGGCTTTCAGGGTCATCCGAGCCTTTTTGGGGGAAGCAAAGCCAAGGAGCATCCCGTCAGCAAGGCCGCAGGATGGGCCGGCTGATGTTTTCACTTCCCTAATTCAGGTTTTAAATGCTGCTTTAGCATGGATTTTGTTGGGAAAATTCAAAGAAGGGGCGGATAGCTCCTCGCTCTCCGGGGCCAAGAAATTTTCTGTAATCATAAAAAAACGAAGCCTGCTGTTTCATGGTGAGGGCTTTAGGCAAAGCCCCCCCCCCCCCCCCCCCCGAGGGCAGGACAAGAAGCAACGGGGGGGCGGGGAACTCACCAAGGAGAGAAGCAACTTATAACTCAGGAGGAATTTCCTGACGGGGAGAAGAATGAATCAGACAATGAATGGCCTCCAGAAATTGTGGGTGATCCAGATTTTCAGAAGACAAACATTTGTTTGAAATGGAGTAGGTAGGGTTTCCAGCCCGAACAGGGGGTTGGACTAGAAGACCTCCAAGGTCCCTTCCAACTCTGCCATTCTACGTTCTGTGCTTTTATGATTACTATGATCATGGTTTATCCTTTATAGCTTTTGTGTGCACTGAGAGCTAATGCACCGGAGATAAAGTGCTTGTGTGTCCAATCACACTTGGCCCATAAAGAATTCTATTCTATTTTTTATTCTATATTCTATTCTATTCTATACTTTATTTTATTCTATTCTATATTCTATTCTATTGTTCTATTCCTGGTTCTGTTGTTTTCTATTCTATTCTATTCTTTTTATTTCTATTATTTTCTATTCAATTCCATTCTTTATTCTATTCCATTCCATTCTATCCCATATTTTCTATTCTATTCTAATTCTGTATTTTATTATTCATCTATTCTATTTCTTCTTGTTGTTTTGTATTCTATTTTTTTCTATTTCTATTCTATTCTATTCTATATTCTATTCTATTCTGTTCTATTCTATATTTTATTCTATTCTATTGTTCTATTCTATTCTCTATTCTACTCTATTCTATTATTCTATTCCTGGTTCTGTTGTTTTTCTATTCTATTTTTTATTTCTATTTTTTCTATTTCTATTATTTTCTATTCTATTCCATATTTTCTATTTTATTCTATTCCTTGTTCTGTTGTTTTCTATTCTATTCTATTTCTATTCTATTTCTATTTCTATTCTATTTCTATTCTATTTCTATTCTATTTCTATTCTATTTCTATTCTATTTCTATTCTATTTCTATTCTATTTCTATTCTATTCTATCCTATCCCTATTTCATTCTATTCTATTCCTTGTTCTGTACTATTTTCTATTCTATCCTATGCCTATTCTACTCTATTCTGTTTTCCAGGAACATTCAAGGCTTCCCTTCTCTGGCTATCTTTGAAAGTTCAGCCTTGCCTTTAACAGGCCAGTTTGGGGAGTGGTCTTTCTCCACACACCCTTTTAAATCGAATATTCTGATTTAAAGCCTTTTTGGGGGATTTATATATATATATTTTTGGGGGGGAAGGGAGAGCATTTGGTGAATTTAAAAACAAAATGGGCGGCGGGAGGAAAATTGGAGCCCGACAAGGCTGGGAAGTGGGAGATTCTTTCTGCAGGAAGCAAGAGAAAGAAGAAAGCTTGTCAGTCATGCCGTTTTTCAGCTTGCTCTAACCTAAAAGGGTGTTTATTCCTTTGAGAAATTCAACGCTCTGCCTCTTTGGGGGCTAACATTCCTCTTTCCCACGCCCCAAACTCTTGTCAACCTAAGCCAGGTTTGAATCATTTTGATCCCTCAATCCTGAAAAGATCCGTGCAAATCATTCCTGGATTCTGCGAAGAGGAAAGTCCTCGGCAGAAGAAGAAGAAGGGAGGATGAGTTTTCCCCGGGGACTGCCAAACACAGCACCGGTGCCGAGTTCGAGATTTATCCAATAACAGAGGCAGATGCAAAGGTCCTTCCAGGTCCTGGATGGTAGGGAATCCTCCCATTTTGAGCGTGTCGTAGGCGGGCAGGAGGGACCTGTTTTTGAGTGCAGCTTTTTGCCCTTCCAGGGTCTTGTCCCGGGGGCGAGAGAGAGCAAGGAGGTGGAAGAAATCCCTCTCTTTTTAAATGAAATCTTCTCCTTGTGTTCGAAAAACGACGCAGCTGCCTTCCAGCGACGGGGCGCTTCAGACGTACTGCAGGGAGTTGAGGCTCTCCAACTCGACTTCGATGGAGATAATGTGATGGCCGGGAACCATGGCCAGGCCCAGGACTCGGGGTTCACCCGCCGAGAAGGAGTCTGAAGGACGAGAAGGGGGGAGAGAGACGGAGAAGGAGGAGAGGATCTCTGACCTTAACCTCCCTGGCTTCCCTTCTCCAGCAAATCCACTTTTTTGTTTTTATTCTCATATATACATTCTCAAATATACAGTCCACCAAGGACCCCGCAAGGTCTTCCTCCTCTCCACAATACCTCCCCTTCTTTTCCCACCTCTCTTCCTCTCCTCCTCCTCCACTCCACACACCCCTCTCCCTTCTAGCCTGGATGATGTTAGCTAGTTGGGTCATGAAATGTCTGCGAGCCAACAACCCGGCTGAGAGAGAGAGAACACGCCTCCTCTTCCTCCTCTCCTCCTCCTCTGCCCTGCAAACCCTTTTAGCGCTGATGACGTTACCCAGTCGGGTCATGAAACGTCTAAAAGAAAACCGCCAAGCTCAAGAGAGCACCAAGGACCCCGCCTGCAGGGGTGAAATCCTCTCGGTTCGTCCTGAACCGGCAGGGCTGATTGGCATCAGTTCTCTGAACCGGTGTCAAAAATCGCTGGTGGCCCTGCCCACGCCCCTGGTCGCCTGTTGCCCCCCACCCAATCCGAACGTTTCTCCCTCCATTCACAGCGGAGCTGCTGCAGCCTTTAAGCTACACCCAGGGAGGGAGGTGGGCCTGGCCGCGGGGAGAAGCCCATAAAGGGAGGAGCATTACCGGGTTCTGTGGGCGTGGCTTGGTGGCATATGACTGAGTGGGCGTGGCCACAAGTGACATCGAGTTGGCCACCCCCACTCAGCCACAGGACCACCACCAAGCCACGCCCACAGAACCCGGTAGTTAAAAAAAAAAACGTGTGAATTTCACCATTGCCCACAAGGCCTCCTCTTCCTCCACTCCACAAACCCCACTCCCTTCTAGCATTGACGACGTTGCGTAGCTGGGTCGTGAAAGGTCTGCGAGGAAACCGCCAAGCACAGAGAGCAGCCCTCATAACAATACTTGACTTTTGAAGAGATGTAGGGCATTTTAGCGGGGCAAACAAGGGCCCGGTTGTCAGAGACCAAGCTAGGGGTGGGGAGGGACAGTGGGGGACTCACCGGTGGGTTTCAGATATTCTTGGGCAGAACCCAAAATGACGTTGCAGTCCCGGTCAGTGCATAAGAAACAGCCAACCAGGGTCCGCCCGTCCGTCATACGAATCCGCAGGCTCTTGTTCAGGAGGTTCTCCAGCTTACGACGGGCGCGCAAGTACGGCGAGTCCGCTGTTTCTTCGACCGTCTCCTGCCAGAAAAGATATCGTCAAAATCCAGGACAACAGTGGACAAAAAATTCAAGTGTGGTTGGAGAAGACGCAGCAACGTATAGATTTGAAAACGGAACTGTTCTTGTTGGGTATCTTGCCAGAAATATATAGTAAAAGAAAATGTATAAATGTATACTCGTGTATATAACGGCGGCTAGAATTGTATTCGCACAAAATTGGAAGGGTGAAGAGATCCCCAAAGGTGGGATTAAGAAAACATTACAAATGTGCAGGAATGAATCGATTAACATTTGCAGTTAAAGGAGAGGAAGAATCTGATTATGTTCCTCTATGGGAGTTATGTTATCAGTGGCGAGAGAATAAATATGAAAATAAGGTATTATATAGTTAAATAAGTTAAGAGAAGTTAAATATTTAACTTATTTAAATTAAGAAATGTTATAATAATAGGTTAAGTTTTAAGTATCAGTATTAAAATAAGAATATATATAAATAATGAATATGGTAATATGGGTGGAAACTAATCAAGGAGAGAAGCAACTTAGAACTGAGGAGGAATTTCCTGACAGTTAGAACAATTCAACAGTGGAACTCCTTGCCTCCATAAGTTGTGAATGCCCCAACACTGGAAGTCTTTAAGAAGATGTTGGATAGCCATTTGTCTGGAACGGTATAGGGTTTCCTGCCTAGGCAGGGGGTTGGACTAGAAGACCTCCAAGATCCCTTCCAACTCTGCTATTGTATTGTATTGTATTGTATTGATAAGCTTTAACTGTTATGACACCATTTTTTTTTACCCACACTGCTTAACGAATGATGAAATGTTTTCATTAAAAGAAAATAAATTTATTTTTAGAAAAGAAAAAAAAAAAAAGCCCAGGAGAGCAGTTTTATTGCTTCTCAATTTTTCCAAAAGGAGATCAAAGCCGCTGGTCCTCATAGAGGCTGGGTGAGTTAATACGATGCACCCAAGGCAGTATCTGGTGTTTTAAGAGCTGTGATATGGATTGCTTTCCATGCAAATACAGATGGTCCTCAGCTTACGACCACAATTGAGCCCCCCCCCAAATTTCTCTTGCTCAGCGAGACAGTGTCGTGATTAATTTTACTCCGTTCTACGGCTTTGCTGGATCCAGTCGTTAAATAAATCAGTGCCGTTGTTAAGTTAGTCACACCGTTGTGAAGCGAATCTGGTGTGTGTGTGTGTGTCCGGTTGGACTTTGCTTTGCTCAGAAGGTCGCAAAAGGAGATCGCGGGACGCCCTCGGGACGCTGCAACCGTCGTAAATACGAGTCAGTTGCCAAGCCCCCGAATTTTGATCACGGGGATGCTGCAGCGCAAGGCGGAAGGGCGAAAAACGAACCTGTCACTTTTTTTAGTGCGGTTGTAAATATGGTCACTAAACGAGCTGTCGTAAGACGAGAACTGCCCGCTATTCCTTTTTTTTTTTTTTTTACATTATTATTATCAGGAGTTCATGGAAAGGCAATGCCCAGATGTGTTAATGACAAAATACGGTATTTTTTGTTTTCTTTTGCTACCCTTGGCGTTTCCATGGCCAGCTTATGCCACAATCTTATTTATTCATTAGATGGGCAGCCTACAAGTTCTAATAAATGACTAAATAAGATTGTGGCATAAGGTGGCCATTCGGTAAGACGAAAAACCATGAAAATGACCGGGAAATTTGGTAAAACCAGGAACCGGTATTCACACCAATGGGAATGTGGTGGGAGGTTCCTCTTAATCCATGATTAATCTTATTAAGCCATTATGAATATATTATATATAATGTTTATTATCATTCACGCCTCTTAACCGCCCATCTCCCTCAGGTATTACAAAACCAAATTATACTACCACACCGTAATGCTATTACTATCGTTTAGTGTTTTTTTTATAAATAAATGAAATACCATAATAGGTATATAAGATAGATTATAACTATGTCATAAAATAATATATATCAACTATAACATAGATTTAGATGCTCTACGTAATATATACGGTATCAGCTTTCATTATGAATTGCATTCATCTATTATAGAACAACTGTCTTAACAACTGTCTCACTTAGCAACAGAAAGTTTGGGCTCAGTTGTGTCTGTACATTGAGGACTACCTGTGCTATAGTATAGTTAGTATAATCTATAGTATAGGGTGTGTGTACACATATATTTAACAATACAATACAATACAATAGCAGAGTTGGAAGGGACCTTGGAGGTCTTCTAGTCCAACACCCTGCCTAGGCAGGAAACCCTATACCGTTTCAGACAAATGGCTATCCAGCATCTTCTTAAAGACTTCCACAACTTCTGGAGGCAACTTCTGTTCCACTGATTAATTGTTCTGTCAGGAAATTCCCCCTCAGTTCTAAGCTGCTTCTCTCCTTGATTAGTTTCCACACATTGCTTCTTGTTCTACCCTCAGGTGCCTTGGAGAATAGCTTGACTCCCTCTTCTTTGGGGCAACCTCTGAGATATAGGAAGACTGCTATCATGTCTCCCCTAGTCCTTCTTTTCATTAAACTAGACATACCCAGTTCCTGCAACCGTTCTTCATATGTTTTAGCCTCCAGTCCCCTAATCATGTCCCCACATCTTTTTTACATTGTGGCGACCAAAACTGAATGCCTTATTCCAAGTGTGGCCTTACCAAGGGATTGTAAAGTGGCATTAACTCTTCACGTGATCTTGATTCTCTCCCTCTGTTGATGCAGCCTAGAACTGTGTTGGCTTTTTTGGCAGCTGCTGCCCACGGCTGGCTCCTATTTAAATGGTTGTCCACTAGGACTCCAAGATCCCTTTCACAGTTACTACTACTGAGCAAAGTACCACCTATACTGTACCTGTGCATTCCGTTTTTCTTGCCTAAATGTGGAACCTTACTCTTTTCACCATTGAATTTCATTTTATTAGATAGTGCCCAATGTTCAAGTTTGTCAAGATCCTTCTGTATCTTAAGCCTGTCTTCTGGAGTGTTGGCTATTCCTGACAGCTTGGTGTCATCTGCAAATTTGATGAGTTCCCCATTTATTCCCTCATCCAAATCATTGATGAAGATGTTGAAGAGTACTGGGCCTAAAACAGAGCCTTGGTGTACTCCACTGCATACTTCCCTCCATGTAGATGCAGTTCCATTGAGGACTACACGTTGAGTGCGGTTGGTCAGCCAGTTACGAATCCATCTGGTGGTGATGCTGTCTAACCCACATTCTTCTACTTTATCTAGTAGTAGGTTATGGTCTACCTTATCAAAAGCCTTACTGAAGTCCAAGTAAACTATATCAACGGCATTCCTCTGGTCCACTAATTTTGTCACATTATCAAAGAAGGCAATAAGATTAGTCTGGCATGATCTGTTTTTGACAAATCCATGTTGGCTTTTGGCTATTACTTTGTTTGCTTCTAGGTGTTCGCTAACATATTTATTTTATAATTTTAATAAGAAAATTTATATTGTCCGCTACTTGCGCATGGGGACTCAAGGCAGCTTACAAGGATGTAAAAACATCATATAAAACAAGTAAAAATAATAAAAATAAAACTAATAAACATTAACATATTATATACATATATATGCATATAATACATATATGTGTGTATATGTATGCATGTATACACACATACATACTTGTATTAAATAGTATATGTGTGTGTGTGTGTGTATGTGTGTTACAACCCCTGGTATGCCTATATATAATGCACACCCACACCCACACCCACCATTGTAACTATTTAATACAATAATATCTATTCACCATAGTAGGCATTTAATGTACTATAGTTAACCTATATTAACTATAATAAAAATTTTATTTGTATTTACTTGTTATATAATAACTGCCTTAATAACTGTCTCGCTTAGTAACAGAGGTTTTGGGCTGTATTGTGGTCGCAATTCGAGCAGTACCTGTATTATAGTGTACTATAATAATGTATACATAATTGTGTTTGTGTGTGTGTGTGTGTATAATATGTTATAAATATTTTAATACAATAATATATATGAACCATAATAATAGACATTTATTTAACACACTATACTTAATTTATATTAACTGCAATAAAATAATTTTTTAAATTGTATTAAGCTATTACACACACAGTATTCTTGAGAGGCCAGAGTTTCCTTGGCAGATGGGCTTTGTAGTCCCAGGTCGATGGGAGGGGCTTGAAGTCCCCCAGCTCTGCCCTCGAGGGGAAGGAAGGCACCTGTGTGTATCCTCCTCCCCCCCGCTCCTTCCCGAGCCCCGGCCCTTCCCTCACCTCGGGGGCGCTGTGTCCGCAGCCGTTTTCGTCCGACTCCCGAGGAAGCGGCGGGGGAGGCGGCGGCGGCGGCGGCGGCTGCCTCACCATCGGCTCTTGGGCCGGCGGGGCCGCCATCTTGCCGAGGGAACTACCCTTCCCACAAAGCCCTGCGGCCCTGGCGGCGTGACGCATGCACGCACGCGCGCCGCGTCCGGCTTCTCCTGGGGGCGTGCGAGCGAGGGAGACTGCGTTTCCCGTGGGGCCTTGCGGCGGCGCGTTGCCAAGGGCAACGAGGGACGCCGCGCATGCGCCACGGGCGAGGATAATGGAAAGCTTCTCCCGGCAGCGTTTCTTCACGCCGCGGGAGGTGTCGGTGCACAACCGGCCGTGGGACCTGTGGGTCTCCTATCTGGGGCAGGTGTACGACCTCAGCTCCCTGTCCGAAGAGTACAGGGGTAAGGGCGGGGGAAGGGGGCGGAGTTTCGGGGGCAGGGCTCCCCCCCTCCCCAAGCGGAGCCTCCAGGTGGAAAGGCAGTCTACCTGAACTGGGGAGGAGGAGGAAGTGGAGGAAGGTGTCCTTGCTGGCAAGGGTGGTTATCCGGGACGGGAGTGGAAAGAAGGGCAGTGAGGGAAGAAAGGAGCTGGAGGGCCAAATTCAAGGCTTGCATAGCTCTGGGGAGGTCAAAAAAGTCAAGATGGCGGCCTCAACCATGCAGTTAAGCCCTATTTTTTTAATTAACGTGCATTAATAAAAAATGCACGTTCTGCACATGTCCATCCCCCAACAAAACTTTAAAAAAAAACCTAAAATCAATAATAAAATAAAAGGGCAGAATTGATGGACCACTAGTCTTTTTTTTTTGCAGTTTTCCATATTTCCGTTGGGTGCTGGTGGCTGCCATGTTGACTCTTTTGACCTGGTGTCTCAGGAGAGGGACGAAAGGATGCTCCTGGGTCGCTGAATGCCCTGAGACACGGGGAAGGCATTTCCAACGCAGTATGCAGGGAGGGGGGGGATTGGGACGCCCCCCCAAAAAAAAGAATGGCGGAAGGGAGGGGCTCTAATGCGGATCCTGGCTTCTCTCTCCGCACAGGGGACCTCCTCATGAAGCCCATCCTGGAAGTGGCAGGGAAAGACATCAGCCACTGGTTCGACCCCAGGACCAGAGATGTGAGTGACCGGTGATGCCAGGCTGGGTGGGCACAGCTTCTGCATAAACCCTTTTGTGAGACCCAGGAAGCGGGCCTTGGGGAATGCCCCCGAGAGACCTATGACTGGTCCCTTAGTGACGGAATCTGGAAAAGGGACTTAACAACCCGGATCTTGCTCTCTATGGAGATTCTCCCGTCATCCAGGTCAATCCCAAAGGTGCTTTTTCAGAAAGCAACGGGATTTTATGGGTTCCTTTTTGAAAAAGCGCCTTTGGGTCCATCCCTCCATCTTCTGGCCCATCGTATTGGTGTATTTCTTCTCCTTCTTTGCCTGGGTTCGGTGACGGTCGTAAATTGAGGACTGCCTGTGTTCCACAGGGCCCGTTTCTTTTTCTTGCTGAGAATTTGAGAATCTTCTGGTCCTAAGCAAATGGTTTGAGAGCTTTCGTCTTTTGTCTTAGGACTTCACTACTCTTCCTTTGATGAGAGAAGATTTGTATTCATTTGGAGGTGGCAATTGGTGGGTTGGTGCCTTGGAGGGAACCATCCTGGTTAGATAGATGGTGGTTGAATCTGGGCTTTCCACCCTGTGCCCGTTCTTTCCAGATACAGACGCACATCAATCCGCTCACGGGCTGCCTCAAGTACTACACACCCCAGGGCCGGTTTGTGCACATCCCGCCGCCTCTTCCTCGCTCGGACTGGGCCAATGATTTTGGGGTGCCCTGGTGGAAACATCCTATCTACGAAATCGGCACCTTGTCTGCGAAAACCCGGAACATTCGGATCATCAACACGCTGACTTCTCAGGAACAGACCCTCGAGGTGAGTCCCATCCTCCCCAGCCCTTGCCTGGCCCCAGGAACCTCCGAGCAATCCAGCTTCTTCCCTGGGCAACTTGAGCAGGGCGGCTGTTAGGTTTAGGCTGGAAATTAGATGAGTGTCAGTTTGGTGTGGTGGTGAAGGCACCGATGCCTTGGGCATGAAAGCCGGCTGGGTGACTTTGGGCCAATCACCAGGAGACTGTGAGTTCTAGTCCTGCCTTAGGCATGAAAACCATCTGGATGACTTTGGGCTGAACACTAGAAGACGGTGAGTTCTAGTCCTGACTTAGGCATGGAAGTTGCCTGTGGGCCAATCACCAGGAGACTGTGAGTCCGAGTTCCGCCTTAGGCATGAAAGCTAGCTTTATGGCCTTGTGCCAGCCACTTTCTCCCAACCCTAGAAAAGAGGCAATGGCAAACCACTTCTGAGGAAACTTGCAGGGACTTGTCCAGGCAGTATTTGAGAATCAGACAAAATTAAACAAATGGAAACCCCCCCCAAAAACCCACCTTATAGCTGTACCACATATGTGCTTAGGGTTAACCATGATTAAGGCCAATATTGGGCTTATTTGGGGAGTATTCAGTTCAACACACAGACTGAGTTAAAGAGTGGCTCCTTCGGCAGGTCTGTTCAGAAGAAACCATGTGGGAGATCTTGAGGCGCTACCTGCCCTACAACGCGCACGCCGCCAGTTACACGTGGAAATACCACGGCGTCTGCCTGGACATGGGCAAGAACCTTGAGGACAACATGATTCCCGACGAAGACGAGGAGTTCTACCGGCTCAACATGGACGCCGACGCCTTCACGTCCGCCATTTTGCTCTACTTCAACGATGACCTCACTGAGCTCTAGAAACCTGCCTAGTTATGGGCCTATTTCCCTCCAGCTGGAAGTCCTCGTTAGGTGCCCCTTCTTCTCAACAGCAGCTGCAGGACAGAGAGCTTGTCTTTAAAGGGACGGCAGCACATTCGGTCCTCGGGCAAACCCATTTTCTCTCCAAGAACAAGACTTGGGAAGGAAGATGCACCACCAAATGATGATGGGTCCCTAAAGAACGATCTCCTGGTCTTGTGAATGTCCACCTGGGCTCTCACTGCTCCCGTTTGCTGCTGTAGCCACTAGGTGTCAGTCGTGGCTCATGGTGCAGCCATTTTGCAGGTCCCTCATTCTTCACATGGTTTTTTTTTTGAAAAAAAGGCATTTTATTATCCTGCAGGCCTTGAGCTGGGAAAGCAGCTTTGCTCCCTTTTATCGGGAGAGGGACCCACACAATTTTTATATTTTGACTTTTAAACGGGTGTCCTCTGGCCTGCACATCCTGCTTAACCTTGAAGGAAATGAAATAATCTCGGAGCAATTATTTGCGCCTGTGTGACTGGTTTCAAAGGCTTGTTTGGAGGAGCGGCTGGAGGTGGAGGAATGAGAATCCCCTTGGAGGATAAGTGGGGTAAAAATAAAATAGCAAAACGTAAGATGTTTGCGGTGAAAAGATATCATTGTCCGGTCCGACTTTTTTTTTTAAAAAAAAATCCCCACCTTGATGCATGCCTTGAAAAGAGCAAATCTTCAATAAAGATTGTCTTTTTATCACGTAACTTTTGATGTTAAGGGGAAAAAATGTGACCCTCAGTATCAAATACCCTCTGGGGGCTTATTCTCTCAGAAGCAAGCCTGCGGCTATCGGTTTAACGAGGGTGATTTTGTAGGAACTCTGTTCAGAATTGATTGCAGCCAAAACTCTTGTTTTCAAAAACTGGCTTTCCCCCCCAAAAAATACGTCAACGGCAAAGTTGTATTGGAGTCAAACTTCATCCTTGGTGTATTTGGGAACACGGACACAGAGAGAGGTCTTTGGCACTGGTACCCTGAGAGGTTTGTCCTTGTTTTCTTCTGGAATGTCTGTGTATTTCCTGGTGGTCTTCTATCCCACATTAACCAGATCCTAGTTTGTGTAGTATTTTGGAAATCAGACAAAATCACTTAGGTGATGCCGTATACCTGAGTACTTTTTAAAATATATATATATTTATTTATTTAAAATATTTACATAGCTGCCCATCTTTCAGCCAACTCTGGGCAACTTCCAATCAAAACTTGAAAGACATGAAGAAATTGTTTTAAAAACCACCAAATGCAACCGGTTGAAAGATAAAAGGAAAAACCTGAGGGGGTTTCAGGTGCGTTTGTGGAAAAGCTGGGTGTTTCCCATGTCCATTTAGTGATGCTTCCTTTGATCGCTCGTAAATCATCTGTTTCTGCCATCAAGCATTATAGATTATGGTGCTTTTTATGATCAGTTCCCAGGATTCACAGCTCCAGTATGTTAGACATACATACATACATACATAATTATACACACACACACATACATACATACAAGTACAATGGAGTCCAACATTGTTCTTGCTGAACAAGACGTTTTGCCCCACGTCATGACTATCCTTGCCGCAGTTGTTAAGTGAATCACTGCACTTGTGAAAAATAGGAAGACGATTGTTACGTGAATCCGTCTCCCCCGTCGACTTTGCTGGTCAGAAAGTTGCAAAAGGTACTCACTTGTCCCCAGGACACTGCAGCCGTCATAAATATGAGTCAGTTGCTGAGCATCTGGATTTTGCTCATGCGACCATGGGGGTGCATCAAGAGTCACAGGTGTTTCAAAGGATCCCAGTGGTCACTATTTTCAGTGTTGTCATAACCTCGGATGATCCCTAAAGGAATGGTCGTCAAAGTCTACCCGTGATAACTCTGGATTCAAAATGCAGGTTAAAACCGCACTAAGAGTTTCTAGTCCATAGTGATCCCGAGATACAGCTTGTGTTAGGAAGGCCTGTGGCTTGAGATGTCTCTATTGGATCTCTAATGTGTTTTAAAACAGTGGGTCCTGCAAGATGAGTCTGGGTCTTCTGCTGATGTGCCCCCTTACGACCTGTTGACCTCAACTCCTGGCAGGCAGTTAGGTTGGCAAAGAGCCACAGTTGCCCACCCCTGCCTTAGAGGTTGGTAGTCGGAGAGAGGCCTCTAGGAGCTGTGGAGATCCAGGACTCAGATGCATGCAGACCCCCGGTCCCACAAGGCGGGGCGTGGGGGAACTTCTGTGGAGGGGCAGCCACTGTAAGAGAGCAGGAAAGACTCAAGGAGAATTAAGTCTTCCCCCGGGGATCAGGGAGTTTAACCCTCCTCCGTAAGTGTACAAGTGTGCTGATTGCAAGAGTGTGGTCTGAGGCTACTGGTGTCTCCCCAAGGGAACACTGGGCTTGCCTTCTGCCTCTGCATCCGTCTTCTTGCTTTCTGAGACCACCATTTACAAAGGGGAAAGTGTGGAAATGTGGTGGTCCAGCGTTGCACACACGACTGCCCACCTTGGGGGGGGGGGGAGAGAACACGTGTTTCTGTTTGCAAAGCAACAGAGCAAACAAGAGTTGCTGGTCTGGACCTGGGGGTCTTCAGGGGTGGCATTCTGCTCTACTAGTCCCCTTTGGGGCCACCCTAGTTTGTTTCCTAATCCACTTCCTGTCGTCTCTTGCTCCAAAAACCAGTCAATCGGGGGCTGTGATTGATTCGGTTCCTAGAGAAAACTGCTGGCTGATTTGTGTTGGGGGGGGGGGCATAGAGAAGGGGGATGTTCTCTGAGCCTGCTAAGAGCAGATTGCCAAAGTCCCATCTGGGGGGATAGGCAGAGAACGCAGGGAAACGTCATCTATTACCCCAAAGAAGAAACGTTCTACTCTGTGACTTTAACAATGGAAGGGGGGGGGGGAGACCTTGACCTGGAAGGCCTGCTCTTGATCTGACTTGGCAGAAGGCTGTGACAGGAGCTTCTGTTCCTTCTCGGGTCAACTTTGGCAGCCGCCCAGCAACGAGGCCTCTGTCTCTGCCCTCTGGGTCTGCCCCCTCCCCCAGCCAGAGAGGGAGAGAGAGAGACAGGTGGGCATGGGTCCATTTCCACATAATGCTGGTAAGGCTGTGGCAACATCAGGCCAGCTGTCCTTTTTTCTCCCTCCTTGTTTGGCTCCTGTCTGCGACAGCTGTTAAAAGGGAAAAGAAGGGGGGGGAATCCTAAGTGTGGGTTGTGAAACAAGACTTGAAGGTCGAATATTATCTACAGTTCTGGCAGGCCCCATCACCCCCAGGGAGATTTTCACTTGTACCGAGAACAGATGGGATTGTTGCCATCCATCTTTTGGGGAGGGGGTGGGGGTGGGGGAATGCAACAATCACCCCTCCTAAGAAAGCCTAGGACCTGCTTTCCTTTTCCTTCCAGGGCTGCCTCTCCTCCCACCTGCTCCTGCCTTTAACCCTAGCAAACCCTTTCTTCTCCCATCGGACAGCTGCTTTGCAGAAGAGAAGCATTGGCTGGGGCTTCCTCCTTTTCTCCCCTCCCTCCTTCTGGCCTTTTGCTCCACAGGGGGAAAACGGGTCTTCCAAAAGGATTGTGCTCTGTGGCAGGTTTTGTCATCATCATCAACAACTAATATCCCCGTTATAAAAGAAAAGTACGTCGTTATTTCTCTGCATAGCAAGCTAATCAGCTAAACCAGGGAAACTGTTGGGCCCAGAAGTTTGTTCCAGGGAGAAAGTATGGTATTTTTACCAGCTGCTTAATAACCACAGAGCGCCTGGGCTTAAGGAGCCTGCTGGCAGTGGCAATTGAGGGATCAGGAATGCCTCGGGTATTTCAGATGCAATTGCACAGGCAGCTTAAGCCGGGCGAGGTCTGCAGGGCTGTGGTAGAGGGAGCTTCTCCAGCCGAGCTGTTAAGCCATGTGGGCCCTTGGAGAGCGTGACCTGGAATCACCGGCTGCAGAAGGCCTGGCGGGAGCGTTTAGCGCACTTAACATCCAACCTTCACAAGCAGCTGGAAAGTTATGGCAAGTTTTAAAGGACTGGGCCAAGAGGTCTGGACCTGGAGGCTAAAATCTGGCAGGAGGTGCTGACCTCACGGGATGGATTTGTGACAAGAGGCTGCTCTCTGTGTGATCTTTTGCACGCTGTGCAAGTGTGTCCCGTTCCTCCAGGTTCTCCTTCCATGCTTGAGCAATTGTCAGGGGGGAGGCCTTTGAACACCCCCATGTGCACAACAGGGCAGCAACAGTTCCCTGAAGGGAAGGGCCGGCCTACGATGTGAAGAGGGCCACGTCTTTGGGCCTTTGGAAAGCCAGCCAAGGGGCAGCGTGCTGGGGATAAACGGGTGAAATAAAGGCCATGCGCCGGATCCCTTGATGGGATTCCTGGCATTTGGGACCTCCAAAGGCAGGTGTGCAAAGGAGGACCTTTTCTCCCTTCTCGTCCCTCGCCTTGGACGGGGAGGACCTAAGGGATTGGGCCGGGTTCAGAAAATTGTGGCTTGAACCGATGGGCGAGATGAAGCTCGGAGCTGGTGAAACATCAAATTCAGATGCTGCCGTGCCGATTCAGGCTCCCCCTCTTTCCAGGAGGAAGGGGAGTGATGGTACGTACACTAGAAAGCACATTTCTCAGTCAAAGACTTTGATAGCGTGAAACCTCAAATGCTCTTCTGGAGCACTGGCTTCCAGCATTGCCAGGGAAATGTTTCAACATGAATGAATGGGATTGGCGCCCACTGGCTCCTGGAGGGCTTCAGAGGGTGTTGCGTTAAATGTAAAAGCCACACGGGGGATAACATTCATTTGGCAAACGGTGTCTCCTGCAGGCACAGTTACTCCTCTGTGGACATTTATAACTGGTCTACAGGGGGGAGAAAGCTTAGACTGAGCTTAAGAGTCATAAAAAGAGACAAGAAAAGGTGCTCTGTGATATTTACAGGGGCCTACCTTTTTTTGTCCAATAAAGAGGCTCTTCCCATCCCAGCCAACCAACTGAAGCGAAGGTCCTAGTCTGGATATCATGAAGGGTGATACGGCAGGAATTTAAATATATATGCATATAAAAAAGCTGTACCAATACTGACAAGGTTTTTTTTTTCTGGGCTGTTTGGCCTCATTTTGTACTTTTAGAAAATTGCAGAGGGGGAAAATCTGCAAACGCATAGTCCTCAGAAGTAAATTTGGAGTGCATTTTTGCCACCGCGTCCAGCACGCTACAAAATACTCTGTGTGCTGAAACAGGACTCTTGCTCTGTGGTCCAGTTTCAATAAAGTTGGAATACTTTGAATAAGCCTCATTGTTTCCAGATTTATTATTCTAAGAATCTCCATTTTACATGGGATTACCCTGAGCGAAGGAACATTGTGCTTGTAGATGATTGTTCTGTAAGATCTCTATCCAGCACCGAGCCCTTCTGGGTTTGGAGTATTTTCTTTTTCTAGCTGGAATCCAAGAACCAGGGAGGCTTGGACAAGGACCCCTCTGCCACAAAGGCTGTTAAAGCAGATTTTAAACATTAACACCAATGTGCACCTCGCAGAAACCCTGAGGCTCATAATAGTAGGATCACTCGGCTGTGTTTGCACAATAGGCTTGCCCTGGTTTACTCAATCGGTCCGGTTTTCTGGGTTGGTACACCAAACTTACCAGAAGGGGCTGGATTAATACACGACAAGCTAAAATGTGGCCAACTGACCTATCATTGACAGCGACACGTGGACCCAGGCATAAAATAATTTGAATTTTACCTATCTGAAAGACTACAGAAACAAAACAGGCATGTTAAATCACACTTAAGTTTTTAAATGACCGCGTGAAACAAATTCAAGTAGGGAGAACGTAGCAAAGTTAGCACTCTTTGTGCTCCACAAGTATACTTGAATTTATAGCAGGTTTCTGCCACATAGAGATGGGCCTATTCATTTAAGATGGTACATTTGGCAGGACCAGAGCCCTAGCACACATTTCACTCAGAATATAAGGTTGACCCAAAGCTTGCCCAACGAAGACGCTTCACAGTTCAGTGTTTACTCAGAAATAAATCCCAGTGGTTGTGGAGAGTTGGTCAATGGCTTTATTTTCCTTTCAGGAACATGGTAAGGTCACAGTCCCCTTGAGATTTGTTTATCTGGTGGTGTGCAGCAGCAGTGCCACTAGAGACTTAGGGGCAGCCCCTGTTCCTTCCGTTTTCCTTTGTGGGGATGGTACTTACTTATAGGCAGTGGCCCAGGGCAAATCTGATGCTGTAATTCTCCGATATGCAGGAGACTTTCCATTCGCTACAATCTAAGAGCCAGACAGGAAGAGATGTAGGCCCTTTGCAACTTTCTTGTGAGGTTGGCGGGTAGATTCTTATTACAGATGGGTCTGTTAGCAGGTAAAGAGAAAGATGGAAAAAAGGCGTTTTAAACTCAAGCACACGTCTATTAGGTTTGACAGTAATAATGATGCTGTGTTCCTATTGTTAACTCATTTTGTCTCCATCTTAATTGTATGGGTTTTAGTTGTTTCCCCTGCTGTAAAAAATAGGGTAAGTGGTTTTCAGCCGTAATGGAACAATATCACAAAACAGTCCCAACAAGGGATGCATCAGAAACAAGGTGCTTTTTTGGGGGGAGAGAACCTTACCTTGGAGGCAAAAGTACATGGTTTAATTTTAGACACTCTTGAGTCACATGCAATAATTTAAGTGCCTCGAACTCCTTCCTGGATTGTGTCATGATCACCCCCAAATCCCTGTCAGTTTGGTGATGGCGGAAAGAAATACTTTGTAGTATTTGATCACATTAATTTAATTATGCCTTATAATTTATTTCTGTGGGGCATATCTAACACACTTAAGAGTAACCTGGCATTCAAATTTTATTAAATCTAATATAGCCTCTTTTAAATGCAAAACCTGACCAAAATCATATGCATGCATATTTGTGTCTGCCTGCCTGTATCAAAAGAATCTCATCTGGGAAAACAATAAAATCCCCTTTGTGAATGTGGACAAAAAAAAAAAGATCTTTTAATGAATTGCAGTAATCAGGGAGGGTTTTTTTCTTCTTCTCTTCTTCCTTTCTTGCCCTAGAGGAAAAGGAGAAAAATAAGCCACTCCCTTCTGAAGTATTTAAAGTTAGAGAGAGAGAGAGAGAAAAGGGGGGAGGAAATAAAACTCCCCTATTCTTTTTTTTTCTCCTCTTGTGCTAGTAAAGCAACCATAAGCACACACCAAAGTCATGGGTCTGACTAGTATGGAACTAGTTAACCTTTAACAATTTTATGCTGATGTCATAACTGAGCATGAGTACTGATTAATCCAACCATTTCTCTCTTTCTCTCTCTTCCCTCTCCCCGTAAAAAATATTTTTATTGAGGGAGGTGGGGGTGGGGGGGGGAGAGCCTAAGGAGAGGAGGGGAAAAAAAAAAGAAAGAAATAATTTAGAGCAGCCATCTTTGTTTTATGCAGAAATCTTGTCAGGTTCCCCCCAGTGCCAGGAATGTCTAAATATTGTTCATGACCACAGATCTTGGGCGATTGAAAAGAAAATATCACCACAGCAAGAAGAGGGGGAGGAAAAAAAACCTGCCTTGATCCTGATTATCTTTTCTTTTTTCTTCTTTTTCTTGGCTATTTTGTGTGCCTTTTCTTAAAAAAAAACTGGAGCTGATTCTGACTGCATTTTTTTAAATTTTTATTTTGAAAAGGAAGGGGGGGCATTTCTCTCTCTCTCTTTTTTTTGGAAGCTTAAGGAAGAGGGGGTTAAAATTAAGCCAGCCATTTTGGGTAAATATTTTTTTTCCTCCCCCCCCTTCTTCCTTTCTTCTCCCTTCCTTTCATGGGGGGCACCCCATTTTATCTTTTTTGTTTTTTACCTGGGGGGGGGTGTTTGATTTTTTTTAAAAAGGAAAATAATTTAGAGGCGGCCATTTTTTGCTGCTTTTTTTTTTTTTTTGCTCGGGTGGCAAAATATGATTTTCAACTCCCCACCTCAGAACTGAGGGACCCCCATTTTTTTTAAATCCCCCTGCCTTGCGCGCGCCCCCATTTTTAAAAAAATATTATTATTTCCTTCCTGAAGAGCGTCTGAGGAAGAAACCTTGAAAAGGAAGAAGAAAAGTTGTGAGGGAAAAGAAGAAGAAGAAGAGTCCCGGCCATCGCATGGGACTTCTCCTCGCGCCCCCCTCCCCAATCACCCCCCATACGCCCACCGCCCCCATTTTGGGGCGATTTTTTGGGGGAGGGCGGGGGGCGATGGTTTGAGGGGGGGTCGCTTTTGAGGGAGGGAGCGCGAGAGGCGGGGAAGGGGGGCCGCCGCCGCCCCCCCCTCCATCCCCACCCCACCCCGCCCGTCGGCTCGGCTCCGGTGTTCCCCCACCCATCGGCCACCCCCTCCTCCGGCACCACCATGGCTTCCCCTCTGAGGGAGGACGAGGAAGAGGAGGAGGAGATGGTGGTGTCCGAGCCGGAGGGGGAGGAAGACGAAGAAGAGGAGGAGGAAGAGGAGGAGGAGGAAGAAGACGAAGACGACGAAGAAGCAGCCGCCTCAGCCGCCGCCGCTAGGAACGACAGCCCGGGCGACATCTTCCCGCCCGCCGCCGCCGCCGCCTCAGCAGCAGCCGCAGTCGCCGTCGCCTCAGCGCAGGCGGAGGCTGCCCCGCTGACCCCCGCCGCCGCCTCCTCCTCCTCCTCCACGCCGGCCGCCGGAGGGACCCAAGCGCCGCCAGGTAAATAAACAAACGGCCATTTCGAGAGCTTTTTCCCGCCGCCGCCCCCCCCTTCGTTTCCCCCGCGTGAGGGAAAAGAGCGAGCCCCCCCCCGAGAGAGGGAGGGGGGAAGAGAGAGAGAGAGGGAGAGAGAGAGGGTGAGGGGGGCGGGGCGGCTGTTGGTAAACAAGCAACGGCTTTCGAACGCCGCGGGGCCGGACGGGATGCCCGCGCGCCCAGCGCTGAGGGACCCCCCCGCGTGCGCGCGCCAACCCCCCTCCCTCCCTCCCGCCTTTTTTCTCTCGCGCGCGCGCTCTCGCTCTTCCTTTTACCTCCCCCCCCCCGCGGCTGGATTCCCGGAACAGCCCCCTCCCCCCCCCGCGCGCTTCTGTCTGTCTAATTCTCTCTGTGTCCATATAGTGGTGGTGGGGGGGGAGGGGAGTGTGGACCTTGTGAGGCCAGCTAGACGCCTCTCGCAGGCGGCGGGTGGAAAAGCCCTCCTCGCTTGTGCGCCTGTGAGGGGGGAAGGGAAGGGAAAGGGAGGGGAGTGAGGGGTCACTGCCCCGTCATGAAGTGTGTGAGGGAAGGGAAGGGGGTGAGGGGATCATGGCCCTCAGGAAGGGGTCTGTGAGGGAGGGGAGAAAGGGGGTGAGGGGTCATTGCGCCCCCATGGGGTGAGGGAATCACTACTTCCCCTCCCCCCAAGGGGGTCTGTGAGGGAGAAGAGAGGGGTCATTGCTACCCCTGGAGTATGGGAAGGAGGGGGAGAAAGGATGAGGAGCCGTTGCCACCACCACCACCCCCATGGTGTGAGGGAGAGGGAGAGGGTGAGGGTATCACTGCCCAGAAGGGGTCTATGAGGGAGAAGAGAGGGGTCATTGCTACCCCTGGAGTATGTGAAGGAGGGGGAGAAAGGATGAGGAGCCGTTGCCACCCCCACCCCCCTATGGTGTGAGGGAGAGGGTGAGGGTATCACTGCCCAGAAGGGGTCTATGAGGGAGAAGAGAGGGGTCATTGCTACCCCTGGAGTATGGGAAGGAGGGGGAGAGGGGGAGGGTATCACTGCCCAGAAGGGGTCTATGAGGGAGGGGAGAGGGTGTCATTGCCCTCCTGATGGGGTCTGTGAGGGAGGGGAGGTGAAAGGGGGAGAGGGGAACATTGCACCCCCCCACACATGGAGTGTGTGAGGGAGGGGAAGGGTGAGGGGATCATTGCTGTCCTGAAGGGATCTGTGAGGGAGGGGGGAAAAGGGGGTGAGTGAGGGGTCATTGCTACTCCCCAATGGTGAGGGAGGAGGTGAGGAGATCACTGCTCCCTCAAGGGATCTGTAAGGCAGGGGAGAGGAGAGGGGGAGAGGGGTCATTGCTCTCCCCATGGAGTGTGTGAGGGAGAGGAGGGGATCATCGCCCCCCAAGGGGTGTGTGAAGGAGGGGAAGTGAATGTGGGAGAGGGAGTCATTGCCCTCCCCCCCATGGTGTCTGGGGGTGTCCCTCCCCATTGAGGGATGGAGAAAAAGGGGTCCCTTGGGGCTATCTGGGGGTCCATTTCCTGGTGGGGAGAGCTCCCCATTGAGAGATGGGGGAAAATGGGTCACAGTGTATACATTGAAAAGTAGTGTGTGTGTGCTGGGATGGCTGGGCACTTTTGAGGGGAGGGCAGAGGATGGAGGGGTGCCTGCTAGGAAATGGGGGCTGAGGTGATCTCTGAGGGAAGAGGGAGAGGCCATGACCGTCCCTCCCCCAGTCAAAGTGTCTGGGGACTCACCTTCAGGGCCCACGTGGAGGTGGCACCCATTGTGGGGTGGGGGGAAAAGGGAGCCATATAAGTAGAAAAGGGGGGGCTGGGGTGACAGGGCACTTGAGAGGCCTGTTTGACATGCCGTAGGAAAGAGGGATGTCAGGGTGGGAGTGTCAGGGTGTCTCTGGTGTTTGAGGGGATCATTGCTCCCCTTCACAGTGTCTGGCAGAAGTGGGGGTACTGGGGTGACTGGGCATTTGAGGGCTCTTGGCCTGGTTTTGACATCCCATAGGTTGCAGGAAAGGTTGCCTCTCAGGGAGGGGGGCTGAGGCTGTCGGAGGGAGGGGTAGGGGGAACCACTGCCCCCAACTCACAGTATCTGGGGGCTCGTCTCCTGGGCCTGATGGGGATAGCTCTCATTGCAGGAGGGGGTTGGCCATCCATGGGGGGAGGGGAGGAAAATCAGAGGTCACCTGGGGTGTATACCTAGAAAAGGGGGTGCTGGAGAGATGGCTGGACATTGGAGATCTCTGGCCATGTTTTGCCACCCCATTGGGCAGGAAGAATCCCACTGCAGGCTGAGATGTGGGGGATGAGCAAGGGGTTTCTTATGGAGCTGTGCCCTACTGAACTTGGCCAGACTTCCCTTGACCTGGGCTGGCTGTCCAGCTTATTATGGGCATCTTTTCCTTGCCAGTCCTGGAGATTTAAGGCCTCTGGCCAAGACTTTGCAGTGACCGTAAGAGGAAGAGTTCCGAAATCCAAACACCAGATAAAAATGAATAAAAACCTACCTCCCATACAGGTGTGTATCCTTAAAAGGCCTAACAGGTGTCCGAATCCAATTCACATGAAAAGAGTTTTGTTTCAAGACTTGGCCAAAAATATATATATAAATATATCCTGTGGTCCATCAGGAGTCAGAAGGCAAGCCCATCTGCTCTTTAGAGTAAAAGAGCCTGCCAAAAGGAAAGATTGAGAGGTTTGGAGCCAAACGGGCAACGCTAGGCCAAGCCTCACATAAAAAGAGTAAAAGTCAGCGTGAAAATAATAACCCTTCGAAAACTTTTAAAGGCCGCAATTTTCAAATTGCGTGTTTGGGTAACTATTTTGCCTGTGAAAAGGGTGCAAAAGGGAAATTAATTGAAATTTGTTCAGACAATGTTAGAAGTGATTTCTGGTAGTTCCACTAAAGATATGAAATATATAGATTATAGAGAGTGTCTTCCCTGCAGATATTTAGCAAGGAAATCTACTTATTCTCTTGCTTCTAGTTTTAAGGATAAAGTCAACTTCATGATGTGGTGGCTCAGTAGCTAAGACCCTGAACTTGTCGATCGGAAAGGTCAGCAGTTTGGCGGTTCAAAGCTGTAGCGCCGCATAACAGAGTGAGCTCCTGTTACTTGTCCCAGCTTCTGCCAACATAGCAGTTCGAAAGCAGGTAAAAAATGCAAGTAAAAAAATAGGAACCCCCGTTGGTGGGAAGGTAACTGTTAGTAACAGTTGTTAAGTGAATCTGGCTTTCTTTTGACCTTGCTTGTCCGAAGGTCGCAAAAGGAGCTCACATGGGTCACTATGGTCATAAATATGAGTTGGCAAGAGCCTGAATTTTGATCACATGACCACGGGGAGGTCCCACTTGGCGACGGTGTGAAAAATGGTCATGTGTCACTTTTTTCAGTGGTGGTGTAACTTTGAATGGTCCCTAAATGAATGATTGTAAGTCGAGGTCTACCTGTATTGTGCGATGTGCTTCTTTATTATCTGTCTGCCGGGGTGGCGTTACACTGTCACGGGTAGGCAGTGCCATTCTCCTCTCCCCCCCTTCTTTTTTTATAACACACGGTTAGCTTACAGAAATGGTTGGCTTATCGATTTGTTGTTTGGTTGATGGCTAGAAAAGTCACCAGGGTAGCTTTCCCGATTACAGCCCCCGCGGAAGGCTAGCGCCTTGATGCGTATCCGTCTGGGTGTGTATATAAATATATATACACACACGCTAATGTGGATGTGCCAGACAACACGTTGATTATTTAATTATCTGTACATTGATGGGCTCTTCCCACGTGGCTTTAGCTGGGCCCTGTGACTGGCAGGCACCCATAGGAGGGGGCTCTTCAAAAGAGGAAAAATGGATTGCCCCTTCCCAGTTGTCCTGCCTTTGATTTAATGGTGGGCCTCCATAGATAATTCGCCACGGGATCCTGTAGACTTACCAGAAGCTGATCTATAGCGTTGTAGTCTCCCCTTCTTTCCTTGGGTTGTTGGGTCATGGATGGCATCCATCGTTCCAGACTCTGGAAGAAAACCTGCGCTCAGAATTTAAAATAAAAATAAAAAATCTGTATTTAGCAGTAGATCTTTTGCTTTTGCGACAAGTTGGTGTTGCGGCTGGCAAGGGCCCCCCTTCCTTGTTGGCGACGTTTCCATTCTACAATCCAGTCTCTATTATGTATTGGGTCTCTCTTGTTTACTGGAATGAAAGCAGAAACTCTTAACGTAACTCCTAAAACACAAATCCGAAACACCGTGTAAATTAGGTAGCAGTTCCGGTAACTGGTGGGATGACTCTGCTGGGTCCCCCATTATCCGGCAGTGTATTGGGCTTCCTTGTTCGTAATGCTTAGCACTTTCCAACCGCTGATCTCGCTGTAGAAGCAAATGATAAATGCAAACTTTTACATTTTGGTCTTTTTTTTAAAAAAAAGAAAGAAACCTCAGTCCTTCGATCATGTTTTATAATGGCTTCTTAGTGGCCTGCCTCTAGGGGAAGTGCGATTATTGCTGAGACCACTCAAGCACAAGGACTGAGAATGGAGGGAGGTAGGATGCAAGCCATAAGAAGGGATGTGTTAGGGTACTAAAGTATAAAGGGACTTAGAAAAAGACTTGAAAAAAAAGGGGGGAGGGATTTTGGCCCTCTCAGGAGGATAAAAAAGGAAGGGGGGGCAGCTGCTGAGAGAAGATGGAAGGATAGGAACAGGCGATGAGGAAAAATAAGAACTTTTTCAGTCTGTAGAGATTCTCCGTCCTCCAGATCATGGTTGTCCCAAAGGTGTTTTTTTTCAGGAGGCAATCTTGTTTTTTTCTTTTGAAGCTTCTCATCCACGAAGCTTCTTCAGCTCTGACAGGATAGTGGATAAAAACTAATAGGACGGATCAACCCTTCCTTTCCCCACCGTCCTGTCAGAAGCTGAAGAAGCTTCTTGGATGAGAAGCGCAACGTCTTCAAAAGAAAAAAAACAACCAAGAGAGTCCAGTGGCCTCCTGAAAAAAAGGCACCACTGGGAGCTTTTCAGTCCCGTCTCTGCCACGGTGTGCAACCTCAGCTGGACAGTTGACCTAAGGAAGGGAGGACGACCTCTATAGCCAGTAAAGCGAGGATTGAGGGCTAGCAGGAATGGCTTTTATGTCTCCAGGCCAGGCCAGTTACATCGATCGAAGAGCCCTTGGAGATCCCATCGCTGTGTTTTGGGGGAAGTCATGGGAGTGGGCATAGCAGCATCAGAGGATTAGACTGGGCAAATGTTATTCTCATTCCCAACACGGGGAAAAAAGAGCCAGCTGTCTCTGCCCTCGTCTGCTTGTTGACACCAGGCGAAACTCAGATTATGAAGGTGTTCAGTTGTGAATATTTAGGAAACAGTGCAGGCATTTATCAAGCTAAATTCTACTAGTTTAGCTGGCCGTAGGGATGGTTCTTAGAAAGAGAGGATGGCAAAAGAAGGATCAAAGTTGGTTGAAAAAAAGTATACCCAGCGAATCCCGGTAATGCTCGATTTAGGGTGCAACAGTTGAGCCCAACATTTCTGAATGTCGCTAATTGAGTTTTGCCCCATTTGACAATGTTGTTAAGTGAATCACTGCAGCGGTTAAGTTAGTAACCCAGTTGTTAAATGAATCCGGCTCCCCCGTGGACTTTGGCTTGTCAGAAGGTCACTAAAGGGGAATCGCGTGACCCCGGGACACAGCAACCGTCATAACTACGAGTCAGTTGCTGAGCGTCTGAATTTTGAGCACGACACCCTGGGGATGCTGCAATGGTCCCAAGTGTGAAAAATGGTTGTAAATCCCTTTTTTCACAGGTGTAGCTTTTGAACGGTCACTAAAGGAGTGGTTGTAAGTCAAGGGCTTACCTGTACAGGTGACTGGATCAGGCTCCAAGGAGGGATTGAGTGGGGCTCGGTCCTAGATTCTTTGCTGCTCAACATATTTGTTGGTGAGTTAGAAAATTCCAAATTTTCAGATGACACAAAACGTGTGTGGGGTGTGTGTGTGTGTGAGGGGGTGGCAAGCATCTTAAAGGACCCCATCGAGATTTGGAAAGGCCTTGTTAAGCAGGAGTAGTGAGACAATCCACCAAGTGAATTTGAACAGGGGCAAACATAAAATCCTACATTTAGGAAAGAGGAAAGGCCCGAGTATGAGTTTATGAAAGTAGAGCTGGTGCCAAAAATGAGTTTTAGGAATCGGATTCTTTTTTGTGAACAGAATCAGGGTGTTAAGAGACTTCTACGCGCAATAGGGGATGCTTTACGCTGCTTAAAAGTTTTCCCTCCCTTTGGTTTATGAAAGTAAAAAAGCTACATTAAGTCTGTAATATTTTGACGTACGGTAGTGTATTCGGAAAGAACGAAATGCCCGTTTTGTGGTGGTTGCGTTATGTGCTTTGCAACTTTGCCCCCGTCACTGCTGTTGGGGCCATGAAATCTTACCTGCTAAGCAGCGAAACTTCTGACTGACTTCTCTAGATTGTGAGATTGTGTCCCTGGCTCCTCTGAAGCTAAGAGAGCTAGTTATTTCTTTGTTAGATTTCGATCCTGCCTTTTTGCTTGTGAGGTGCGCAAGATGTTTCCCCCCCTCCCATTTCCCCCCATCAACAGCAACCTTGTGAAGTAGGATGGGATGAGAGGGAGCGGGATTGCCCCAAAGCCGCTCAGGGAGCTTCCAAAAATTTGTGGAGAGGGGCAGCTTGAGCCTGCATCTATGACATGGCCCATAGAGGGGAAATTGGGGCTTTGAATTTAGCCCCAAAGCTGCGTTTTACTATCTCCCAAGGGAGGAGATGATTTTTAAGGCATTGTCTGCTTCAACTGGAGTCACTTGCTGGCCTCATCCTGGAAACGTCATCGTTTATTTTAGTCGGTTTTTGAAGCTGCCTCTCAGGTGGCAGGTCCCGCGGGCAAATTAGGAGGCTATAGAAATATGCAAAGAGTGGCTAAAACTTTTTGAGGAAGGGGGTGGGATAAGGAAGGCGAGGACAATAGAAAGAAAGGGAAGAGGGAAGGGCAATGGAAAAGAGGAAAGAAAAGGAAAGACGAAAGAGGGAGGGAAAGGAAGAAAAGGAAAAGGGAAATAGGAAAGGGGAAAGGAAAGAGGGAAGGGGGTGGAAGAGGGCCAAGAAGCAGAGCCTCTCTAAGGGATGGCACTTCAGAAGAAAGAAAGTTGGTATAAGAGGAGAGAGAGAAGGCGGAGTAAGGCCCCTGGGCAAAGGGTGGACGGGACCTGAGAGGAGATTTTCTTTTTTAAAAAAGTGCCCGCCAGTGTTTTAAACAAATTGCAGGCGGCCCCAACACAGCCCTAGAGACACTTAAAACTGGCCTCTGCTCCGATTTTTCCCAAGCTGCCACTTAATTCTGGACACTCCTTTTCCCTCTGCGGTCTCTTGCCTCCCCACCCCAGCATGTACATCTCTTCCCCCTCCCTCCTTCGCAATGCCCAAAGGCCTGGGAATCCCGGTGCCCTGACCTCACCCAGCTTGTAAGGGCAGAGTTTGCAAACCGGCGGGGGTGGGAGGGTCTGTCATTCCCCCCCCCCCCCCCCCGGCAGGGCTCCTTGTCAAGGGATGCTCTTGTGGTCTGCTAACCGCCTGGAAGACAAACACCCCCCCTGCTCCCCCCCCCTTTCCTGTTCTCAGCAACAGGCTGGAATTGACAGCTGGCTGTCAGGCTCCTTTCGAAAGCCCCTCGGCTGCTTTCCTCTTCCCCTTCGACGGTGGTGGAGAAGGCGCAGAGTTTAGAAAGGTCCCAGCTCGCTTCCCCCCCCCCCATGCACGCAATGGGACAGATTTTTGAAGACAAAATCGAGCCTTCCCTTCCCCCCTCCATCCATAAATCTTCCCCGTGTCACCAAATAGGCATTTCCCCCCCCCCCCACTTCTCCTTACCCTTCCCTTCCCCTGCACGACTTTTTTTTTTTAAAAAAAATATGTATTTATCCTCACGATTAAGATTTCTCACTAATGGAAATGGCTGTTATTCTCTCCGCCATTAACTGTCATAGATAAAAAAGGGCCCGTTCTTTTATTATTATCATCAGTTATTTTGCTTTTCAAATTGGCTGCCCAGTTTTTCTCCCCCCCCCCCTCTTCCTTTTTAGTATTAACTTGAAACACATAAAACGCTGTTTGTCTAAGTAGGCTTGGTTTATTATAATTTGCAGTTATGGCTACTCATCTGCATTCCTTCTCTCTCTCTCTCTCTCTCCCCTCCCCTTCCCATTTCCTCCCCAAATCCTTTGTTAGCTTTATATAATATATATTTTCAAGGTAGGGAGTAGAAATATCACGTGTGTGGAAAATTCTAGTTGATTGCCTGCCAAATATAAGAATCTTCTGCGCATGTGTGCCAATATTATGATTAGAAATGGGGGGTGGGGGTGGGGGTGGAGAAGCAGGGGGAGCAAGAAAGCGTGGAAGAAGTAGGCAGAAAAAAAAAAGATTGATAGATGAATTAGAAATTGACAAGAGTTGTGAGGGAGGGGGCGTCTGGTTTAAAAACCCTATCCTGATGTATTTCGGGGGCCCCTCCTCTGCTATTTGTCAATCCCATCCCATCAGAAGCGGAAGGAAGGTGGCGTTGTAAGAGGGGGAAATGCAACAAGGTGAAGCTTCTTTGGAGGATTCAAGAGATAAATGTTGTATTGTCAGAAGGAGCTAGGGTTGGGCCAGAGGCAAAAAATAATAATATGTAATATGGGGAAAGGGGGAGGGAGGGGAAGTGGAGGATGGTGGTGGGGTGGAATGTCATCCTTGCACCCCTTATTCATGAAGTTGAACGGGTTTTTTGTTTTCTTTTTTGTTGGAGTCGAGAAGGGGGCGACAAGCTTCCATTTATCTGCAAGATGCTTTGTTGTGTGTGTGCGTGTGTGTGTGTGTGTGTGTGGCTTTTTTTTATAACAGCATAATAATACTTGCTTGGCTGAGCAAGGATTGTATTGTAAATGCTTCCCATGCGTCCTCTCCCCTCCCCCTTTCTCCCTTCCCCATTTGAGAGGATGCCTGCAATGGAGCATTGGTTAAGCCCAATGCCTGCCTGAACCCCTGCTTTTAATCGGGGAGGGGGGGAATAGATTATCCCCCCCCCAATTGCCTTGTGAGCAGAAAAGCAAGCCCCTGTGGCAAGGGGGAGAGCCCACGCGTCGTATCTCGGCTCTTTGACAAAGAGAGGAGGGTGGGCGTGTGTGTGTGGGGGAAAGAGAACCGGGTCTGAAATAGGACCAGGGGATTGGGCACACAATGCCAGTGTCTACCCGCAGGCCCGATTTAGGAGTCTATTTTAGAGTTTGGCAGGCTTTATCGACGGAGGGAGGCTGGCGTTGGTTGGCAGGAGCGAAGCCGTTGGGATATAAAGCGATCAGGTTGGGTCGAAAAAGGCTGGATGGGTACCAAGACCCGTCACTCGCTCTGTTGACCTACCGCGGGTGGGCACAGCCTTCTCTTTCCCCTGCCCCACTCACGCCGCCTTCCTCCTCCCTCCTCCTCCTCCTCCTGCCCGCCTTCCTCCCATCTGTTTAATCTTTTGACCCGAAGGGACTCCCCCTGCGGGAGCACTTTAGCCTCCCGCCGTCCCGTTTAGCCTGCGACCTCTTCGGCAGTGCGGTTGGCGCGGGGAGCCAATTAGTGCCAGCTGTGATTTATACAGGAGCTTCTGTGTGTGTCCTGTGGGTTAGGGAGGCAGGGTGGAAGGAACAGGAGCGGTTGGCGATGGAGGGGCGGGCAAGGGCAAGGCGTAAGACACCCCCCCTCCCCTCCGACAACACATTGTGTTGTAGGTCATCCAGCAGACACGGGGTGGCAGCGACTCCCGGCTGCCCTGATGGGCTCTCTGTCGCAGCGTTGAAGGCTTTTATTTTTGTACTTCCTGTGCCGTCTGTCTGGGCTGGGACTCATCCATCACTGCCAATTGCAGGGATTTATCTGGAAGGGGGCTAGTCTGGGCTGCCAGCGTGGGCCAGATCCAGCCATTAAGCACCGCATGACGTGACTTTGAGACGCCCCCCCCCACCCCCCGGGAAGCGAAGCCAGGAAACGTCCCTGGTGACTTTGTGACAACCCTTTGGGGAGGGAGGACTCTTTTAAATTGCAAAAGACATCGAAAAGTCTGTTTGTGGTGCTTTTTGGGGGTGGGGGTGGGTGGGAGAGTGACTTTGGAGCCTCGATGTATTGATCCTCGCGGGGGTCTGCTGTGCGAGGGGAACGGTGACGGCGGCCTCCTTCCAACCGAACGGATCAGGAAGCCGCCCCACGCGCTCATTTTTCTCTGAGGGGGGTTGTAAGTTAAGGATGAAAATACTTAAAGAAGTTGATATAGGGTCCCTCCTGCTTGAGCAGGGGGTTGGACTAGAAGACCTCCAAGATCCCTTCGATCCCTTCCAGCTCTATTCTGATTGCATATTTGTCTGAAATAGTATATAGGGCCTCCTGCTTGAGCAGGGGGTTGGACTAGAAGACCTCCAAGGTTCCTTCCAGGTCTATTCTGATTACATATTTGTCTGAAATAGTATATAGGGCCTCCTGCTTGAGCAGGGGGTTGGACTAGAAGACCTCCAAGGTTCCTTCCAGCTCTATTCTGATTGCATATTTGTCTGAAATAGTATACAGGGCCTCCTGCTTGAGCAGGGGGTTGGACTAGAAGACCTCCAAGATCCCTTTTCAGTTACATATTTGTTTGAAATGGCCTAGGGCCTCCTGCTTGAGCAGGGGGTTAGACTGTAAGGTCCCTTCCAGCTCTATTCTGATTGAGTCATTGATTGAAATAGAGGCAGTCCTTGACTTACAACGTTGGTTTAGTGACCGGAATTAACAACGGCACTGAGAAAAGTGGCTTTTATGACCGTTCTCCCACACCTGCGATCCTTGCAGTGTCCCCACAGTCCTGTGACCATAATTGAGGCAGCTGGCAACTGGCTCCGGTTTCGGACGGTTGTAGCGTTTCCTGGGGGGGGTCACGGGATCCCCTTTTGCAAGCTCCTGACCCACAAAGTCAATGGGGAAGCCAGATTCACTTAGCGACCGTGTGACTAACTTCACTTAACCACCGTGGCAAGAAAGCTTGTAAAAAGAGGCAAAATCTGCTTAGCAATGTTCTTGCTGAACAATGGAAATGTTTGATTCCAATGAGGTCGTAAGTCGAGGACTGCATGTGTCTTTATGTCAAATAGATTCTTTTACTACCAGGCAACACAATGGGGACAGAACTGGTTTTTCTTTCTTTCTTGATAGTTGGTGGTAACTCAGATTGCCGGGATTCAGTGCTGAATTTTGGGGCCACGATCCCCAATATTTTGGGGGCTGCAGGAGAAGAGTTTGATCACCTTGACAAGGTGATCAGTTCCTGATTCAAAGAACGGGACGTGCAATTTAAAATGCGAAATAAAAGTTGGGACTTTTGAGCCTTCCTGGTACGTAACTTTCTGGGTTTGAATTAGAGTTAAAATTAGAATCACAGAGTTGGAAGGGGCCTTGCAGGTCTTCTAGTCCAACCCCCTTGTCAGGGAGGAAACCCTAGACCATTCCAGACAAATGGTTCTCCAAACTCTTCTTAAAACCTTCCAGTGATGAAGCACCCACAACCTCTGGTGGCAGGCTGTTCCACTGGTTAATTATCCTCACTGTTAGGAAGTTTCTCCTTCATTCCAGCTTGCTTCTCTTTGGAGAATAGCTCGACTCCCTCTTCTTTGGGGCAGCTCCTTAAATATTGGAAGACTGCTATAATGTCACCCTGAGTCCTTCTCTTCATTAAACTAGACAGCCCCAGTTCCATCAACCATGGTTTCCTGCCTAAGCAGGGGGTTGGACTAGAAGACCTCCAAGGTCCCTTCTAACTCATTCTATTCCATTCTGTTCCGTTCCGTTCTATTATATGGGCATTAAGATCTCTTTTATGCTCAACTGATGGAGTAGAGATGAGATGGGATCCTTCTCATTTTGGGCTGATTACAGATGGGTCTTTGCTTCGTTTAGATTCTAGATCGGGATCTCCAAACTTGGCAACTTGTGGACTTCAACTCCCAGAATTCCCCAGCCGGCATGGGGGAAGCCTGGGAATTGAAGTCCACAAGTCTTTCAAAGTTTGCCAAGTTTGGAAACCCCTATTCTAAATTAAGACTTGTGTAGTAATTTTACACGAGATATATAAATAGAATATATCTGCTGAACAAAACTCTGCATTAGCAACAGGAAGAGCATCCGGCCATTAAAACACTGCTAGCTCTGCTCAGTTGCCCAGACTCCATCCCGCAAGGGATTATGGCGTCGTTAAATGAAGATGATGATGATATAAATAGTCCTCAATTTATGACTGGTTGTTTAATGAACGTTTGGGTTCATGGCTCAGAAAGGATGATTTTAGGCTTGTAAAGCGTTCCTCATCCTTAAAATCACACACACACACACACACACACACACACACACACACACACACGGACATGACCCCATGTTTGTTGCTTGGCGACCAGTTTCACATTTACGATTTTTGCAGTATCCCACAGCCCCGTAACTCCCATTTGTGATGCTCTTTTGCCAGTTTCTGACATTTCGGAGAATAGGTTCACACTTAACGACTGTGTGATTTGCTTAACTACTCTGTGCCTCGGACTTATGACTTTTGATTCTCTTAACGACCTCTGTAAAAAAAATGGGTCCAGTCATATGGTCGCCTCAACTTTTAAATGCCTTTGCCATGACGGCTTATGGCAGGATCTCCGGTCCCAACGGTAGTCATAAGTCAAGAACTACCTGTAGAAAGAATTCTGGCCGGCGTGTAATGGAGACCAGCGGTCATATTTCTCCTGTATATAATGTCATATTCCCCGCAGGCGGTGAATTAGCACATCAGGGCTTAGTCGTAATTTATCTTGCGTTCCAGTTTAACGCGGGAGATACCCAGGACTGTGATCAGCCGGTCCCTTGCTTTAAATCACTTAGGTAAATTAAATACAGCGTGATCTCATCCGTGGGTCGATTTCAACTCCCAGAATTCCCCAGCCGGCTTTCAAAACTCACTTTAACAACTTCTCTCGCTTAGCAATGGACATTTTGCGCTTGATTCTGGGTCGTAAGTCAAAGGGTTCTCCCCCCCCCCCCCCCCCCGAGGTAACTGGACTTGGTTTTTCCTTGAAGATGTTTCTCTTCTCATCCAAGAAGCTTCTTCAGCTCTGTCCTAAGTCAATGGAGATTCTCCATCATCCAGGGGATGGTGGTTCCAAAGATGCTTTTTCCAAAGGCAACTGAACTTTCGTGGGTTTTTTTTTTTGCTTGAAGAGGTTTCGCTTCTCATCCAAGAAGCGTCCTCGGTTCTGAATGAATGGTGGAGAATGGAAGGATTTATATTTATATAGGATGACGGCAAGGAATATAAATCCTTCCATTCTCCACCATTCGTTCAGAACTGAGGAAGCTTCTTGAATGAGAAGTGAAACCTCTTCAAGCAAAAACTTTAAAAAGTCCAGTTGCCTCTTGAAAAAGCACCTGATCACCAGCTGGACCATGAAAGGAGAAGGAGAGAACTAAAAGAAAAGTTAATTTTTATCTAGCATGCCATATTTGATTTTTAAAAAATTAATCTAGGTTTATTTACAGGTAGTCCTCGACTTAGCAACAGCTCATTTAGTGACCGTTCAAAGTTACAATAGTTATTATATTCACTCTCCTAGATATATATCTCTTATGAAATAATATCAGATTTCATTGTTTTTCTGGCTTTACCTTGTCTTTGTCCTGGCCAGGCTTTTTGGGAACACAGGCAGTCCTCGACTTACAACAGCTCACTTAGTGACCGTTCAAAGTGACAACAGCACTGAAAAAAAGGGACTTACAACCGTTTTCCCCACTTACGACCGTTGCAGCATCCTCTGTGGTCACGTGATCAAAATTGAGATGCTTGGCAACTGGTTCCTATTTATGACGGTCGCAGCATTCTGGGGTCACGCAATCCTCCTTTGTGACCAGCAAAGTCCATGGGGAAGCTGGATTCACTTAACAGCCGGGTTACTGATTAGTGTACATTCAAAGTGACAAATATTCTATTTTCTATTCTGTTCTATTTTCTATTCAGTGCTGTTCTATTAATATTCTATTCTGTTCTATTCATTTTCTATTCTATTCTATTCATTTTCTATTCTATTCTGCTCTGTTCTATTCATTTTCTATTCTGTTCTATTTTATATTCTGTTCTATTCTATTCTGCTCTTCTTTTCTATTCTTCCTCATTCTGTTCTGTTCTATTCTATTCCATTCTATTTTTCCTCATTCTATCCTGTCCTGTTCTATTCCAATTCTATTAATTCTGTTCGATTCTATATTCTGTTCTATTCCACTCCACGCCATTCTGTTCTATTCTGTTCTAAATTCGAACTGTGGTCCTATGTGAAGGACTGCCCTGTATTTCCAACGGATCAAAGCAGTGCCTGTGTCATGCCTGGTGATGGTGAACTCAGCCGTCGGCTTTTAAGAGTGTGTCACCTGGCTGTGCTCCCTTTGAACCTCGCCTCGAACCTGTCATGGGAATCGAACCTGAAAGACCCATCATGCAGAGAGAAGCCGTTTACCTTTGCGTGACTTTTCTGACTGCATGAAAAGCCAGACGTTCAGCCAAGGCAGCATGCGTGGTTTTCAGAGGTCTTGTTTGGATGGGTGGATAGGTAGGCAAAAAGATTGAATGGAGGCTTAAAGGTTTTCGGAGAAAGTCGCGGGCGCAAAACAGCACTTTAAAATCCAGCAATCATTTGTCTAAAACCGACGCGCCCCCTAAATGCCCGCGGGATGGTCAGCTGTCCCGTAAGGATCACGGTTGACTCGGCTGTTGAACCCAAATGGGAAAAGGGCCCCTGTCTGTCTCCCAGGAATTTGGAACATAGAATCCTAGGGCTAGAAGGGGCCTCAGAGGTCCTGTAGTCCAACCCCCTGTACAAGCCGGAGAACCTACGGGAGTATTCCTCAACTTACGACCACGATTGAGCCCCCTATTTCTGTCCCTAAGTGAGACAGCTGTTAGGTGAATTTTCCCTCATTTTACAACCTTTCCTGCCCAAGGTGTTAAATGAATCTCTGCCGTTGTCAGATGAGTGAAAAGGGTGTGAAGTGAACCTGTCTTCCTTTTGCTTGTCCGAAGGTTACAAAAGGGGATGATCACATGACCCCAGAACATCATAAACACGAGTCAGTTGCCAAGCGGCTGAATTTTGATCACGTGACCATGGGGACACCATGGTAGTTGCAAGTGCGAAATACGGTCATAAGTCACTTTTTTTCAGTGCCGTTGTAACGGTCATTGTCTATGGAGCTTCTCAGTCATCCAGGTCATGGATGTCCCAAAGGTGCTTTTTTCAAGAGGCAACTGGGCTTTCCGGGTTTTTTTTCCCTGGAAGACGTTTCTCTTCCCATCCAAGAAGCTTCTTCAGTTCTGACTGCATGGTGAGGAAGGATTGATACTCCTGGCAGACAGCTGGTCATTTGCATCCTTTTTAGAGGGTCATTAAGGCCACTTGGAGTCCCAAAGGTGCTTTTTTCAAGAGGCAAGTGGACTTTCTGTTTTTTTTCTTTTCCTTTGAGGACGTTTCGCTTTTCATCCGAGGAGCTTCTTTGACTCTTGACTGGACGGTGGTGGGGAAGGGAAGGATTTCATTTCCTTTCAGCTTGCAGACAGCTGGTCATTTGCATCCTTTTTGGAGAGTCGTTGAAGCCACTTGGAGTCCCAAGTGCCGCTTTTTTCACGAGGCAACTGGACTTTCTGGGGTTTTTTTCTTTGAGGACGTTTCGCTTTTCATCCGAGAAGCTTCTTAGGCTCTGACAGGATGGTGGGGAAGGATTGATACTCCTTGCAGACAGCTGGTCATTTGGATCCTTTTTAGAGGGTCCTTGAGGCCACTTGGAGGTTTGTCTGTGTCCTCAGGGTCCCCTGAGTGATGCAAAGGGGTGTGGAGCCGCCTTGGAACTGCTGAAAGGATACAGACAAACCTCCAAGTGGCCTCGAGGACTCTCTCAAAGGATGCAAATGACCAGGTGTCCGCAAGGAGTATAATATATAAATCCTTCCTTTCCCCACCACTGTCCAGTCAGAGCCGAAGAAGATTCTCGGATGAGAAGCAAAACGTCCCCAAAGAAAAAAAACAAACCAGAAAGTCCAGTTGCCTCTTGGGAAAAAAAGCACCTTTGGGACTCCAAGTGGCCTCAATGACCCTCTAAAAAGAACGCAAATGACCAGCTGCCTGCAGGGCGCATAAATCCTTCCCTTTGGTTTTGTTAAGCGGTGACAGCAGGTGATGGATGGGCGCTTCCGATTTTGGGGGTGTGGGGGAAAACCTTCCCAATGTTGACACTCGGCTGGGGGACGCCCCACATTAATCACAGCCGGGTTAACGGCCGAGGCTCCCTTGCCCATTTTGTCTTGTTGAGGCGGCTGAGAAATCGCTCGAGGGGGCTCCGAGAGTCTCTGGAGCATCTAATTACCGCCGAGGTAGAGGTAGCTGTCCTGCGATATTAATCGAGTCGGTTCGGCTGCCCGTCGATACAGAGCTTCCCTCCGTCCACGGAGGGGAAGAGCGGGAGGTTACAAACTTCTTGGAGGAACCCCTTCGGGGGAGGGGGGGAGGGATTAATGGCCTCTCCTCCTCCTCCTCCTCCGTCTTTAATACGGCAAAGTCATTTCGGCAGCTGTGAGGTGGAGTTGCTTCTGATTTACAACGATGGGGAACGAGAGGGGAGCTGGTCCCGGTGACTCCTATTAAGGAGTTACATTGCGTTGCCGTACCTGCAGCATCAAAGGGACTAGTGCCGCTCGTGGCTCTCACACTTGTACCAGGCCTTGGGAAATTGGGAGCCTGACCCCTTTTTAGGAATGGTTGTGTTGTTAACTACATGTTTTCTCCCCCCCCCCCCTCTACTACTTCTGGAAGGGGAGGGGAGGTTCTAGTGCACTCTGGCCATAATAAGCCTAGGAGACGTAGGAGAAGGAGCCTGGGGCCTCCTTCAAACCTTACAGAGTAGGGTTGAGAGTAAAAAGACCCGTTAAAAAGGTGGGAATAGTAATTGAACTTGTCTGGATTAGGCTGGCGATGCAGGATTCGAATAGAGGAGAATGCTTGTAATTCAGGGTTGGATGGTGGGAGTTCTCGGCGCTCTTGAGCTGGGTTGTTTCCTTGCATGGCCCGGCTATGAAGCATCATTTGGGGGTGGGGGGGGGAGAAGGGTTTGTGGAATGGAGAAAGGGAAAGGATAACTACGAGGTCCATGGTGCTGTGTGAAGTTGGTGGCTTTCTTGTGGACGTTTCATGACCTAACTAGGGAACATCATCAGTGCTAGAAGGGAGTGGGGTTTGCGGAGAGGAGGAGTAGGTGAAGGACTGTTGGGTCCTTGGTGGTCTCTGAGCTTGGTGGTTTTCTCACAGACGTTTCATGACCCAACTAGGGAACATCATCAGTGCTAGCAGGGAGTGGGGTTTGCAGAGAGGAGGAGGAGGGAGAGGAGGAGGAGGAGAAAAGGGAGATGAAGGAAGAGGGGAGGAGGAAGAGCAAGTGGCCCTTGGTGGTCTCTGAGCTTGGTGGTTTTCTCACAGACGTTTCATGACCCAACTAGGGAACATCATCAGTGCTACGAGAGATTGGGGTTTGGGAGGAGGAAGAAGAGGACTGAAGGGTCCTTGGTGCTCTCTGAGCTGGGTGGTTTTCCTGCAGACGTTTCATGACCCAACTAGTGAACATCATCAGTGCTAGAAGGAAGTTAATCAGCACTGATGATGTTCCCTCGCTGGGTCGTGAAACATCTGCAAGGAACCCCCAAACTCAAGAGACCGCCAAGGACCACCCAGCGGAGCTTTCGACGTTCCCTTGCTGCTCTTCCCTGCCTGGCCCTTTCCTCTCTGTGGTCTGCCCTTGCTGGCAGAGAGTGCAGCCGGAGGGTTGGCGGCAAGGCTCCAAGAGGACCACCTCTTGTCCCTCGCCATTGAGCTCGGAAGTGGCACTGAAGTGGTCTCAAAGCAGGCGGTCTCCTTCTGTCGTCTGCCCGTCTGTCTCTCTTTCTCTCTTTTTCCTTTTGACGCCTGGGGATCCTTTCCCCCCTGTTTTGTATTCCAGACGACGAAGAGGAGGATTTGTGCAGCTTAGAGAGTCCCCTCGTCGTCAAGAAGAAGAAACGAGGGCCGAGGAAGCAGAAGGAGAACAAGCCGGGGAAACCCAGGAAGCGCAAAAAATTAGTAAGTCGCCCCAACCGAAGCCTTTTCCTCTCTCTCTCTCTCCCACGCGGACCCGTATCCCGTATCGTTGGTGCTTGTGTACTTTTGCGTCAAGCCAATTCGCCAACAGAAGGAGGACTTCTTTAGCGGCATCCGTTCCTGACCTTAGGTAGAGGAGAACCAGTTTTGGGGTGTGTGTGTGTGTGGGGGGAATGGAAGCTTGACGTGGCCCCGTGGCAGGATTTCTCGCCTTGGTTCTCCCCCTCACAGGGGAGTTGGACCTCCTGTAGTCCTAACGATGCCTCAATCGGTTCAGAATGGTGTCGGCCGAGATTTGAACACCTCTCTTGTGGGTAACTGCACCGGCAGCCAGTTTCCTTCCAAATATTGGTGGTCCCTGGGAAAAGAGGGTCCTTCCCAGAGGTAGGGATTCAGCCGGTTCGGATCGGTTTGGCCGAACCGGTAGCGAAAATGGCAGGTGGCCCCGTCCGTCCACCCCGGCTCTATGGCATCCCAATTAGGCACTTTTTTTTAAAGCCCAAAGCGCACGTGCGAAAGGCGCCTGGGGCCACATTTGCAAACCGGTAGGGAGGTGAATGCCACCCCCTGGCCCTTCCAATAACCCTGGTGCCAGGCCACGTAGCGCCCAGAGCCCAGTTATTTGAAGGACCGCCTTTTTCCCAGTGACATCTATGTGACTCACCAGAGCAGGGAGGCAGGAGATGTTAGGGGTCTCCTTCCTTGAGTGGGACCCAAAAGAAGGGCCTTCTCCCTGGTGCCTATAGATAAGATTCCTCTCCCCCCCCCCCACTTTGATGCTCTCTTCCAAGGCTTGGAGACCCCAGAATTAGCCCATCAAGGGGTTGGTACAATTTCTGTTTGCCAGGAGGATTTATTGGGGGAGGGGGTGTTGTACCGGGGTTTTATATTTGCCAGCCGCCTCCTGGAGTCACCAAGAGTGAGTTGGGCAGCTTATATACATGTTCTTAATAAATAATAAAAATTGCTGTGCGTGAAAAGGTTCTGCCTGGGTCAGAGGCGTAGCGGATGGATGAAAAAGCAAAAAAAAAAATTCACTTTTAATCACACAATGGCCCGAAGTAAAGAACGACGCACGTTTTTTTTATTGTTGTAAAAGATTGCCATTGTAATCTACCGTGTTTCCCCCCAAAATAAGACAGGGTCTTATTTTCTTTGGATTCCCCCCACCCGAAATAAGCCCTTGGCCTTATTTTTCGGGTGGTCTTATTACTTTTGACGTGCAGGAAGCAGCGAGCGCGGTCACCTCATGGCTGCTGGTGTGTTGCAATATTTTGGGGGAGGGCTTATTTTTGCGCATGTGCTCGAAAGCCAAATTGGGTTTATTATCCAGGGAGGTCTTATTTTCAGGGAAACATGCTGTTTCTGACTTAGGAGCCACCCAGAATCATTGGCTGAGATGGGTGGCTATAGAAATCAAACAAAATAAATGTGTAAATCAGAGGTGGGGAAAGTTGCCCCCTTTACCACCTGCGGATTTCGACTACCCAGAATTCCTCGAGCATGGCTGGCTCAGGAATTCTGGGAGTTGAAGTCCACAGGTCATAAAGGGACCATCTTTCCCCACCCCTGGTGTAAAGCGATGGAAGCTTTTCTGCATCTCCTCTTCGCGTTGACAAAAAAAATCCCCCGGGCTGTTTTATTCGTTTGCCAAGTCGTTATGTCACAATGAAATGGGAGGGGTGGGAGGGGGAGACTGTGGTCCTGGCAGGGGGGGCTTCTCCGTGCTCAGCAGGGAGGCTGGTCTCTTAATTAATGCTAACGATCTCACTCGCCTTGGGCTCTGGGTTTTTTTCTTTTCCCCTCTTGGCAGGTCAGTGAGGATGAGTTTGAGTCCGACCGAGAGGAGTATCGGGCCAAGTCAGAGAGCGGGGGCAGCGACTATGGAGGCGTGGGGAAGAAGAAGCGGCGCAAACACCGGGAGAAGAAAGAGAAGAAGACCAAGCGGCGGAAAAAGACGGAGGAAGACGGAATGCAAAAGCCAAAGGTGAGAAGGAGCCTCGGCCTCCTCCTCCTCCTCCTCCTCCTTCGTGGCTGATGGGGTGGTGATGGAGTTGCCGGATGGTGAAAGGTCCAGCTCCACAGCTGTGTTGGCTGCTGCTTGTAGTAGAAGAGTCTCCCCAGACAGCTCAGCTTCCCCTGGGAACAGACAGACAGGGTTTCATGGGGCTTAGGCGTTGGGAGGTCAGGCTAACGGCTCTAGCCACTACGCAAGGCTTCAAGGCTACTTCCCCACTTGACTCCGCCTTGCCTTGCGTTTCCCAATTTCCCAACATGTACAAGAGCAATTAGCTTCAGGCTGAAAGCGGGGTGGGGTGGGGGGTGGGAGGGTGGGAGCTGATAAGACTCCCCCTCTGCTGATCCCCTATTTTTCTCCTGTGCTGCAAAAGAAAAGAGGCTGAAGCCCTTTCTCTCCCTCCCTCTCTCTCTCTCTCTCTCTCTTTCTTTTTTTCTTTCTTTCTCTCTCTCTCTCTCTCTCTCTTTCTTTTCTTCTTTCTTTTCTTTCCTTTATTTTCTTTCTCCTTCTTTCTTTCCTAACTTTCTTGTCTTTTTCCTTCCTCCCTCCCACTTTCTTTCTTTCTCTCTCTTTCTTTCTCTTTCCTATCTTTCTCGTCTTTTTCCTCCCCCCCTTTCTCTCTCTCTCTCTCTCTCTCTCTTTCCTATCCAACTTTCTTAATTATTTGTCTTTTTCCTCCCCTCCCTCTTTCTCTCTTTCCTCTTTCTTGTCTTTTCCCTTCCTTCCTTCCCTTTTCTTTCTTTCTTTTTCTTTCTTTCTTTCTTTCTTTCTTTCTTTCTCTCTCTCTCTCTCTCTCTCTCTCTCTCTCTCTCTCTCTCTCTCTCTGTCTCTTTCTTTCCTATCTTTCTTTCCTATCTTGTCTTTTTCATTCCTTCCTCCCTCTTTCTTTTTTTCTTTCTTTCCTATCCATCTTTCTTGTCTTTTTGTCTCCATCCTTCCTACCTTTCTTCTGTCTCTCTCTGTCTCTACTTTGCTCTTGGGGGGATGTCCTGAGACTTTCTGTCCCCTTCCTTCAAAGGTGGAGCAGAAGTCCTCGGCCCAGCTGCTCATGACTTGGGGCCTGGAAGACGTTGACCATGTTTTCACCGAGGAAGACTACCACACCTTGACAAACTACAAAGCCTTCAGCCAGTTCATGAGGTGAGTTCTTATATCAGCCGGTGGGCGAGGTGGGCGGGCAAGGGAAACGCGACCCAGCAGGTTTTCAAGTTGATGGTTGAAATTTCTCGCGGTCAAGTGATTACCATTTGCAATTTTCCCAGCTGGCTTCCGACAAACAAAGTCAATGGGGGAAGTCGGATTCGCTTAATGACCGAATGATTCATTTAATAACGGCAGTGGTTTGCTTAACTGTGGCAAAAAGAGGTCAGGAAATGGGGGTAAACTCACTTAACAACTGCCTGGCCTCCATTGTGGCCGTAAGTGGAGGGCTACCTGTATCTATCATCTACCTATCATTATCTGTCTATCATCTACCTATCACCTATCATCATCTTTGCATCTCTCTCTCTCTATCTCTATCTCTGTCTATCCATCCATCCATTATCTATCTTCTATCTATCATTGTCAACCTATCATCTATCATTGTGTGTGTTCATCCATCCATCTGTCCATTATCATCTATTTAACATTATCATCTACCTATCTTTTATCATTATCTTTCTGTGTCCGTCTATCTATCTACCTATCTACCTACCTACCTACCTACCTATCTGTCTATCTATCTGTCTATCATCTCTCTCTCTCCTCTATCATCATTCTCTGTGTCTGTCTATCTATCTATCATCTCTCTATCTATCTATCTATCTATCTATCTATCTATCTATCTATCTATCATCATTCTCTCTGTCTGTCTGTTTATCATTCTCTGTCTGTCTATCTATCTATCTATCATCTATCTATCTATCTATCTATCTATCTATCTATCTATCTATCTATCTATCTATCATCTATCTATCTATCATCTATCTATCTTTCTTTCTTTCTTTCTTTCTATTATTCTACCTATATCTATCTATCTACCTACCTACCTATCTATCTATCTATCTATCTATCTATCTATCTATCTATCTATCTATCTTTCATATTGCCATTTCCTTCTGTGGAGTTTTAATTTGATGAGACCTTGAGAGGGGCAGCCAGATAAAACGAAGGATGCGTCTCTTGGCCCACACGCCCACAATGCACAATTCTCCGCAAAAAGGGTGGCTGCTCAAAGAAACCCCAGGTCCCCTTTCTCCGTCCCCCCCACTCCTCCCCCCCATCCCTTTCTAATGCGATCCTACTCGGGGTGGCCTTAAGAACCCCAACGAGCCTTTTGAGAGGAGAAGGGTTCCTTCTGCTGATCGTCGTCGTCTTCTCTCTGGGGAGACGTCTGCTGGAGGAATTGAAATTCCCGACTTGTGCCAGGGGAGCTTCTCATCCCCGTCTCGGCCTCCCTGAGCGGCAAAAGACTCTGGGAAAGGAGGGGAGGGGGGGGGGAGGCGAGACACCTGCCTGGAGAACAGGAAGGGTTTATCACTCGCTCCTAAGCCAGCTGGCCTCAGTTGGATGCAAATCCTGCAACCTCTGGCGGTTCTCCGGCGCGTCCCGAGACGTTTCCTCTGGCTGCCAGCCTGCACTTCTCGCCAGGCGAGGCTGAGCTCATGTCAGCGACAGGGAAGCAGCCCGTGGCCTTGGCAGCCCCCGTGGTCTCTCCCGGCTTCAGCCTGGTGGGCAGAGGCGCGCTCGGCTGCCAACCGACTGCTCTGTGACCGATGGGAGGGAATCTGGCACCAGCAATCGCCAGGCCACCTGGGTCTTCTTTTTTCTTAATAAAGGCAGTGATTTATCCCAGCTTGCCCAAGAGGTTGGGGGAGAACAGGCCTGCTGAAGTGGGGCGGAAGGGATTTGTGGGGAGGAAACCCTCCGCCTGACTCTAATTAGCTGTGAATTGTTGGGCACTTGCCTGGGCGGGAGGCAGATCGTCTGCCTGCAGCCGCCTTCCCTGCGGCTGGCGGCTGCCGTGGCTGGAATTGGCCGAACGCTCCCTTGATGGAGAGGGAATTCCTTCTGGGGAAAGCCCTGTGGGGCCCTTTGATGCCTCCTTCTTGGCTCTCGGAGGGCTTCGAGGACTCTCACGCCTCTCTCGCTGGGCTTTGGGGAGGGGCTGCGCTCCTAAAATACCTTAACAAGGCTCTGGGGGGAGAGCTGTGCGATATCTCCCATTTCCTGGGCTGCAGGAAGCCAGGGGCCACCGTCCCTTCAGAGAACTGGGGGCTGTGATGTCCCTCGTGGCAACCCTGGAATTGGAGAGGGCGGGGGGGGGGAATAAAACTGGTATTGAACCTTGGGGTGATTTGGGGTTTGCCTAAAGTCGTGGGGACAAACGGGGGGCTGCTAAGGCTTGTGTGGGTCTTGCCCCAATGTGATCGGGCGAGTTGGAAGGGACCTCGGAGGTCTTCTAGTCCAACCCCCTGCTCAGGCAGGAAACCCTATAGTACCGTTTCAGACAAATACCTGTCTAATCTCTTCTTAAAAACCTGACAACGGCACCGCGGGGCGGAAAAAATGGGGGGATTTATGACCGTTTCCCACCCTTACGGCCGTTGCAGGGTTCCCCGTGGCCGCACGGTCAGAATTCAGACGCCTGGCAGCGGACTCCGTCTTTATGGCGGCCGCGGTGTCCTGGGGCTCCTGCGATGATCCCCTCTTGCGAAGGCAAACGAGGAAGCCGGATTTGTTGAACGACTGTGTTCCTCGCTTAAGAACTGCATAGAACAGAGGTGGCAAAGCTCATGGAGGTTGGGGGCTTACGATGGTGGTCGTAAGTCGAGGAATACCCTGTATTGCAGGGCTACGTTCCTCTTTCTCTGCAGAGGGGACAGGAAGTGTAGCTAACAGTTGGGTTGGTTCATTGATTCTGCTGTCTTTCGCCCATGCTACATTTCATCTTGGAAGGGGCCTTTGGAGGTCATCTAGTCCAGCAGTCTACGGCCTTTGCGGCTCGGTGGCCCGGCTGGAAAGGGGGCCACAGCCTTGGAGATTGGGGACCCCTGTTCTAGTCCAACCCCCTGCTCAGGCAGGAAGCCCTCTACCCTTTCACACAAATGGCTGCCCAGTCTCTTCTTAAAAACCTCCAGGGATGGAGCAATTACACCTTCTAGTGGCAAGCTGTCCCAAGGGTTCATTGTTCTTACTGTCGGGAAATTCCTCCTCAATTCCAGGTTGCTTCTCTCCGTGATGAGTTTCCATCCATTGTTTCTTGTCCTGCCTTCAGGTGCTTTGGAGAATAGGTTGGCCCCTTCCTCTTCTTTGGGGCAGCCCCTCAAAGATTGGAAGATACCCTCGTGTTTCCCCTAGTCCTTCTCTTTGTTAGAATTGCACAGTGGGAAGGGACCTTGGAGGTCTTCTAGTCCAACCCCCTGCTCAAGCAGGAGATCTTATACACCATTTCAGACAAATGGCTGTCCAGTCTGTTCTTGAAAACCTCCAGCGATGGAGTGCCTACAACCTCTGGTGGCAAGCAGTTCCACTGGTTAATTGTTCTAACTGTCAGGAAATTCCTCCTCGGTTGTAAATTGTTTCTCTCCTTGAATGGTTTCCATCGGTTGCTTCTTCTCTATTGGAGAATAGGTGGACCCCCTCTTCTTTGGGGGAGCCCCTCAAATATTGGAAGACTGCTATCATGTCCCCCCCTACTCCTTCTTTTCTCTAGACTGGCCAAAGCCAGTTCCAGCAACCGTTCTTCGTTATGTTTTATCTTCCAGTCCCCTCATCGTCCCCCACCTTCTATTTCCTCGATCTGTTTTTAATATTCTACCTCTGGTTTTATTTTTCTTCTTCTTCTTCTTCTTCTTTTCCTTTTAACCCCCTGGATGCAGAATTATTCCCATCTGGCTACGGCAAACAACCAACGGTATAGGCTGGGCTTTTCTTTTATCTTGTGGTTATCCTTGTGTGTTTGCCTCCCCCATCCCTCCCCTCCCCTTGCCACATTCTTCACACACACACATTCTTCACACACACACACACACACACACGGCCAGACCGACTGTGTCTTTTTTTTTTTGTTCAGGCCTGCCTTTGTTTCTGCGACACGCCTATTTCTGGAAACCATTTTGAAATTAAATAAATTCAGATCCCTCCCTCTGTTGAGCTGGCTGCATTTTTTTTAATTTTCAATCTCTCTCTCTCTCTCTCTCCTCCCCCCCTTTTAAAAGCCCCGAGCTCGTATTTCTTTAATGGCATCCCTTCTTTTCTTCCTTTTAATCGCCCATCCGCAGTGCATTGTGGGAGGTATCGACCATCAATAATTAAACAAGCCTGATCCACTCGTCCAAATGAGATCATAGAGCGCCCGGCGGCCATAAGGAAGGTGGCTTCGTGGGGATAAATTTTCGAAATGGTTGGAAGCAAAGCCTCCCCCAGGCTGGAAAAATGTGCCCCCCCCCCGAATTTTTTTCTTTTTAATGTAATAGAAGAGAGAGAAAAATTATTATTGCATTCATTCTCCTATGAGATAGAGAGGCCTCACATTAAATCGTATCAAATTTCTTTTTTGTTGTTGTTGAGGCTTTACCTCGTCTTTGTCCTGGCTGTGCTTTTTGTAAGTCCTCGACTTACAGCGTCCTCGTGATCCCCTGATCAAAATTCGGACGCTCGGCCAATTGACTCCGGTTTATGATGGTCGTAGTGTCCCGAGGGCAGGTGAAATCCCCTTTTGCGACCTCCTGACCAGCAAACTCCATGAAGGAGCCAGAATCGCTTAACAACCAGGTTACTAACTGATCAACCACGGTGTTTCATTGAACGACGGTAGCCAGAAAGCTCGTAAAATGGGGCAAAATGTCACAAATGCCTCGCTTAACAACTGAGGTTTTGGGCTCCATTGTGGTCATAAGTCGAGGACTACCTGCATAGCTCCTTGCATGTCATTCAAGGTCCAAGGTTCAGAATTTTGGCCTGAAAAAAATGTATACTGGGCATTTCTGATTTAAGGAACGTGGGCATATATTTTCCCGCACATCACTTTCCCAATCTATTTTCCTGAATTTAAATGTGGCTTTATGATTTCTACAGTGCGGTTGCAAGTAATCTTCCAAACCGTGGTTTGTAAAAGCATCTCAGTTTCTGTTTAGCTCTGATCAACTGCATAACCGTAGTTTGTCATTACGCAAGCAAGTATAAAAAGTGGAAAGAGGGGGCAAATAACTAAGGCGGAACTATTCTCCAAGGCACCTGAGGGTAGAACAAGAAGCAATGGGTGGAAACTAATCAAGGAGAGAAGCAACTTAGAACTGAGGAGAAACTTCCTGACAGTTAGAACAATTCATCAGTGGAACAGAAGTTGCCTCCAGAAGTTGTGAATGCCCCAACACTGGAAGTCTTGAAGAAGATGTTGGATAGCCATTTGTCTGAAGTGGTGTAGGGTTTCCTGCCTAGTCAGGGGGTTGGACTAGAAGACCTCCAAGGTCCCTTCCAACTCTGCTATTGTATTATTGTATCAGCAAATAGCCCGAGCCTGTAAAAGAGGACATGAGGAAAGCTGAGACTCACAATGAAGAAAGGCTTGCGACAAAAGTAAAACAATAATAATAAAAAAAGCTTCTTCCAACATGTTAAAAACTAGAAAAAAAATCAAGGAAACAATTGGTCCATTGCTGGGAGAAAGTGGCAAGAAGATGACAAGCAGCAGGGAGAAAGCAGAGCTACTTAACTGGTTTTTTGCACCTGTCTTTACGCAGAGGGAAAAAACAGTCCAACCTATCAAAAACAGCACCACAAAAAAAAAAAAAAAAACAGATTAGGAACACAAGTTGTAGCAGTCTTCCAATATCTCAGGGATTGCCCCAAAGAAGAGGGAGTCAAGCAATTCTCCAAAGCACCTGAGGGTAGAACAAGAAGCAATGGGTGGAAACTAATCAAGGAGAGAAGCAACTTAGAACTGGGGAGAAACTTCCTGACAGTGAGAACAATGAATCAGTGGAACAGAAGTTGCCTCCAGAAGTTGTGAATGCTCCAACACTGGAGGTTTATAAGGAGAGAATGGATAGCCATTTGTCTGAAGTGGTGTAGGATTTCCTGCCTAAGCAGGGGGTTGAACTAGAAGACCTCCAAGGTCCCTTCCAACTCTGCTATTCTATTCTGCTCTACTCTACTCTTATTTCTATTTCTATTTCTATTTCTATCTCTATTTCCTATTCTATTCTATTCTATTCTATTCTATTCTATTCTATGCCGTGTCTGAGTAAAAACCAAAGTGATTCAAAGAAAGGAGAGACAGATCCTCGTAGATGGGACATTCATCCAGACTTTTTAAAGAAACCTGCCGTTATTAACCTGGTCGTTAAGCGAATCCGGCTTCCCCATGGACTTTGCTTGTCGGGAAGTCACCCAAAAAACCAACCCAGAGATCGCGTGATCCGGGACGCTGCAACCGTCATAAATAAGAACCAGTTGCCAAGCATCTGAATCTTGGTTACGTGATATGGGGGAATGCTGCAACGGTCATAAGTGTGAAAAACTCTCCTAAGTCACTTTTTTTCAGTGCCGTTGTGACTTCGAACGGTCACTAAATGAAGTCAAGGATTACCTGTGCAGACCAAAGCTAGGTTGATCCTGCCGTGATTTTCTGCCAGCCCAAATCCAAGGGATCCATACACCAAAGAATAATAGAGTCGGAAGGGACCTTGGAGGTCCTCTAGTCCAACCCCCTGGTCTCAGGGTTCCTTATACTCATGATGGCGAACCTACCTACCTACCTTCCTTCCTTCCTTCCTTCCTTCCTTCCTTCCTCCCTTCCTCCCTTCCTCCCTCCCTCCCCCTCCCTCCCCCCCCCCCAACTTCTGGAGGCAAGCTATTCAGCAACACAGAGTTGGAAGGGACCTCGGAGGTCTTCTAGTCCAACCCCCTGCTCAGGCAGGAAACCCTGTACTACCATTTCAGACAAATAGTTGTCTAATCTCTTCTTAAAAATCTGACAACGGCACCGGCGGGATTAAAAAAAAGGGGGATTTATGACCGTTTTTCACCCTTACGGCCGTTGCAGCGTTCCCTGTGGCCGCGCAGTCAGAATTCCGACCTCTGGCAGAGAACTTCATATTTATGATGGCCGCAGTGTCCCGGGCTCCTGTGATGACCCCGTCTTGTGACCATCCAACACTGAACAACCGTGTTACTCGCCCTTACCCAGACCCCATCCCCTTTTGAACCAATGCTCTTAGTAGGCCGAAGCCCCTCTCCCACGTGGTCGGGTCAGACACGGGCTCTTAGCCTTGACAGCCGATGAAGTCCTAAAATGCCCAGGCAGGGTGTGTGTAAGTGCGTGTGTGGGTGTCTGCAGGGAGCAAGATCCAGAGACATGCAGCCCCCTTTGGCCAGCAGAACGATTGCAAATGATGGATGTCTTCTGCTTGGAGGGGGGGGGGGAGTTCCTTGTGGCTGTGGGCTGTGGGGGTGTTGAGTTGTGGGGAGGAGATGAAGGCTGGTTGTGGGAGGCGGGGGAGAGCATCAAGAAGCTTGTGCCTCTCTGGGCTTGCTCTGCCAAGATTTGAGCCTTGTTCCTCCTGCTCGCTCGCTCACTCGAGCACCCCGTCGGCTTCGGTCGGATTAAATGGAGCGTTGGCCTGTTCCAGTTTGGCAGTTCTCCATCTTCCCTGGAGACTGATAAGAGCCCCTTTAATCCTCCGCTTTGGTGCGTGCTGTGTGTGTGTGTGTGATTCCTGGGGGAGGAGGAAACGGAAGCAATCGCTGTGATGTTGCAGCTCGCTGGAGGGGCAGACTCGCTCTCATCTCCAAACACGTCACATCAGACGCTCGGGAAGAGCTCCTTTCTCACGTTCCCCGTTTAGAACCTGATAAAAATGTTTCTCTTAGCCCTCTCTGTGGGATCCTGCAGGAAGCACAACTCCACAATGCAGCTCCTTTCAGCAGGCCCAAGAAGGCTCCACAGCCAGAGGTGGGCTGCTGCCGGTTCGGATGAACCAGTAGTTCCGGCCAGTAGTTGCGCCCACCTGCCTGGCGCTATCCCATCGTATATACCGTATTTTTTGGAGTATAAGACCCACTCCCCCCAAAAAAAGAGTGTGAAAATTTGGGTGCATCTTATACACCAAATGTAGCCCCACCGGCCCACACCCTTTGGCCACTGCCTCCTAGCAATTTGCCTCCTTGCAGCAAGCAGCAAATAACCTCTTTCGGTTTCAACTGCAGCACAGCCTGATTAGCACAAGCAGCTGATCGGCCTTCCGACCATCAGCTGATTCAGTCTGCAGGGATTGCTATTGCCTATTGCCGCTTCTGTACCCCCTTTTCCACCCATTCCGATCCCCGCCGCCCGGAATGGGTGCAGAATGGGGTGCACGGAGCCCGAAAGCGGAGGCAGCAACAGGCGATGGCAATCCCTGCAGCCTGAAACAGCTGATGTTTCGGGGGCCGATCCAACCGACAATCAGCTGCTTGTGCTAATCACGCTGTGCGAAGCTGAAATGGGCTGTTTGCTGCAAGGAGGCAGAGGCAGATTTTTTTTCTTGTTGCTAATCAGGCTGTGCTGAAATTGACATTGAAGCAGAAACAGGCTGTTTGCTGCAAGGAGGCAAATTGCTGGGAGGCAGAGGCAGCTTTTTTTTCTTGTTTTCTTCCCCAAAAGATGCCTAGGTGCGTCCTATACTTCGGAGAGTCTTATACTCCGAAAAATAAGGTAATCGTGTTTTTGCTGCCGCGCACATGTGTGGAAGGCACACACTCACATTTTCGGTTCTGGACGAACCGGTTGTTACATTGTGTGACACCCACCTCTGCTCCACCCACATTGCACCACTCAGGGGACTCCAAGGTCACAGACAAACCTCCAACTGGCCTCAGGATCTCTCTAAAAGAATTGCAAATGACCAACTGCCTGCAAGGAGTATAAATCCTTCCCTTCCTCCACCATTCAGTCAGAGCCGAAGAAGCTTCTTGGATGAGGAGCGAAATGTCTTCAAAGAAAAAACGAGTCCAGTTGCCGCTTGAAAAAAAGCGCCTGGGGGATATTCTGTTGTGGGTCTTTTAATCTTGGTGTTGTGGCCTCTCTAACTGCCTGCAGAGCAGATTCGGACAGTGAGGAGGTTGGGGAGGAAGATGGGCCAGTCCTGGAGTCTGGGGAAGTCTCTGATGAGGGCTCTGTATCGAAGGCCAGGACCGTATGCCAGTTATCAGCTGCCTTCGGAGTCAGACATCAGTGAGGCAGAAGAACAGCTGGAGCCTGTTCCCAGTGTGCTCATGCGCAGAGTTGCCAGGAGAAGGGAACAGCTAAAGAACAGGGATCGACTCGGGAGTAAAGCCACAGGTGGACGGCGAATGGTCCCTCCCAGAAGAAATAAAAGAGGAGCGACAGGGGAGTGGAGTTTGCAGGAGGCCATTAGTTCCATTCATTAGGGTGAAGAACTGTTGCTGACTTCTTGCCAAGGAATTGCTGCTACAGCGTGGAGTTTAGAAGATATCGGCCTGGCAGCTCTCCAAGCCTGATCAAGGTCCGTAGTGGTGAAATCTCATGAAAGATTGTTGGCCGGGACTTTTCTGGAGAGGAATTCCCTTTAATCTAAATAAAAGGGGTTTCATCGGGACGAGGAGTCGGTTTCGTGCTCTTGGGAAGCCCAGGGCAAAACACTTGGTCATGAATGCGAGGGAACATTGGCCTGGCCATCCAGGTGTCCTTTAGGTCAGAATTCAAGGCAGCGCGTCGGCTTCCTTTCCCACGCGGAATTAACACGACTCTTTTTTTTCCCCCTCTCCTCCCTCCAGGCCTCTCATTGCCAAAAAGAACCCCAAGATCCCCATGTCCAAAATGATGACCATCATGGGAGCCAAGTGGCGGGAGTTCAGTGCCAACAACCCCTTCAAAGGATCGACGGCCGCTGTGGCCGCTGCGGCTGCTGCGGCTGCGGCCGCCGTAGCAGAACAAGTCTCGGCTGCCGTCTCGGCCGTGATCCCTTCACCTGAGCCCCCACACCTGCTGCAGCCCCCGCCTCAGCCTCTTCCCATCCGCAAAGCCAAAACCAAAGAGGGCAAAGGTGAGTAGCGGGCCTTTCTCTGGAGGATGAGGATGGTGCAAAGAACAGAGGGGAGGGGGGAACACGGGGAGGGGCGGTTTCTGGCTGGATCGGAGTCAGCCGTTCGGTGCGCTGAGGCCGGTATCACCAATAGGAAATTGTAATGCTAAGAAAGAAAAGCTGGGAAGAGAATATTTGTGGGTTGAAATGAAGGGTCCTGGGTGCTCTTTGAACTGGGTGGGTTTCTTGCAGACGTTTCATGACCCAACCAGGGGATGGAATCAGTGGGAGGAGGAGGGGTTGTGGAGAGGAGAAAGATGGGGTGGAGGAGGACTATGGGGTCCTTCATGCTCTCTCAACTTGGTGGTTTTCTTGCAGACGTTTCATGGACCAGCTAGGGAACATCATCAGTGCTAGAAGGGAGGAGGGTTTGTGGAGTGGAGGAGGGTTTGGAGGAGGAGAGGAAGCACTTTGAGGTCTTTGCTGGTCTCTGAGCTTGGTGGTTTTCTTGCAGACGTCTCATGAACCAGCTAGGGAACATCATCAGTGCTAGAGGGTTTGTGGAGAGGAGGAGGAGAACTGTGAGGTCCTTGGTGCTCTCTGAACTTGGTGGGTTTCTTGCAGACGTCGCATGGACTAACTAGGGAATGTCATCAGTGCTAGAAGTGGAATTGGAGAGAGGAGGAGGAGGAGGAAAGAGAGGAAGAGGAAAAGGAGAAATACTGTGGGGTCCTTGGTGCTCTCTGAGCTGGGTGGGTTTCTTGCAGACGTTTCATGGACCAGCTAGGGAACATCATCAGTGCTAGAAGGGAGTGGAGATTGCAGAGGAGAGGACTGAGAGGTCCTTGGTGCTTTCTGAGCTTGATGGTTTTCTTGCAGACTTTTCATGACCCAACCAGGGAACACTCTCAGTATTGGAAGAGTGGGGGGATTGCAGACAGGAAGAGGGGGGGGCGGAGGGAGGAAGGAGGTGACAACTTTGGAGGCCATCATCAGTGCTAGGAGGGAGGGGTGTGTTTGGAGAGGAGGAGGAGGAGGTTTGGTGCTCTATGCGCTTGATGGTTTTCTGTGTGGACCGGGCTGACCTCAGAATCTGTCCCTTCGACATTTCATGACCCGTCTAGATCATATCATCAGTGCTACAAACAACAACAACAACAACCCCAGAATACAGAACTCTTCCAACAGCTCAGACACCCAGATAAGCAGGGATGAAACCCAGACAAACAATGAAGCTGAAAGCAATACCTCAATAAAAGAACAACCGAGGAGGCTACGACACTCCCCCCAACGGATGATGTTACCTAGTTGGGTCACGAAACCTCAGCAAGAAAACCACCAAGCTCAGAGAGCACCAAGGACCCCCCAAATAGGGGAGTGTGCCTATATTTCAGGGTTGAGTCGGCTCTAGGCTGAAGCTCCTGAGTCATCCTAGACTTAAAAGCAGAAGACCTGAGGTTTTACCTGCCTCTCAGACTTGAGAAGTCAAGCATGGGATGTTACTATATAAAGTGGCCACTTGCATCCTGGGACAAATGTTGACTTTTAAGTTGTTCACGCTTCCTCCGGGCAAGCTCCAACCTTCCCGGAGAACAGAAAAGAGCCATCTTTGAATGGACTCTACCCCTCCCCTCCCGCCGCCCTCCATCACGCCACCCTCCCCCCTCCGGTTTGATTCTTTGCAAGTGATGTTCTGACCGAGGCTTCCCAAGAGCCTGGCGCAAACTCCTTGTCCTGACAAAAACCCCTTTTTATTCATTGACTCTGAATTCTGCTCCTTCCCATCCAGCAAAGTCTTTCCAGGGAGGATTTACAGTCACAGACCTTCTCTGGCTTGGAGAGCTGCCAGGGTGATATCTGTCAAACTTGGCCAGGAGTCTCAGAGAGTCCCGAACCAATGAAGCGAACTCCTGCAAGCTCCACTCCCCTGGCGCTCCCTCTTTTATTCCCTCTGGGAGGGGCCGTTCCCCGTCCACCTGTGGCCTTCCTCCCAAGTCCATCCCTGTCCTTTAGCTGCTCCCTTCATCTGGCAACTCTGCGCATGTGCACACTGGGAACAGGCTCCAGCTGTTCTTCTGCCTCACGGATGTCTGACTCTGAAGGCAGCTGATAACTGTCAGACGGCCCTGGCCCCCTCTCTGCCTCCGACCCAGAGCCCTCATCAGAGCCTTCCCCAGACTCCAGTTTATAGTTATAGTTATAGTTTATAGTTTATTTAATTTATAGACCGCCCCCTCTCCCCGTAGGGACTCGGGGGGACTCCAGGACTGGCCCAGGTTCCTCCCCAACCCTCCTCACTCTCTGATTCTGCTGCCAGCTCCCCTGACCAGTAAGCGGTCCACAACAAGTGAGCCGAGCAGAGAGGAGGGCAGCCAAGATGCTTGTGTTTTTTCTGCAAGCATCTGGTTGGGATGCGATTATGCCCGGGCATCTCTTACCAAGGGTTCGCCATCTGCTCTGCTGCTTCGGAGCGTCCCCCAGAACAACCCCGCACGGCTCTTTCCGACCAGGGGCCAAATGTTGACTGTTCACCTGAGAGGTCCTTTCTCCCCCCCACCCACCCCTCTCCCTCTCCAAGGACCAGGCCACAAGAAAAGGAGCAAAAGCCCTCGCATCCCCGAGATGAAGAGGAAGGTGAAGGGGAAGAAGATGATGCCCCTGAAGATCAAGCTGGGCGTGATCGGCGGGAAGCGCAAAAAGAGCAGCTCAGTAAGGCACACTTCAATTGCCGTTATGCGTGTGAATGTGGGCCCTGAGCCGAGCTTGGCATTTCTGCACAAAATTAGCCAGGAGGAAGAGCTTTTAGCTTTTTTTTTTTTAAGAAAGCGACCGCCAGTCCACCTCAAAGCGAGCTAATTCCCGTGACTGGTGGCTGTTCTGCAATTTTAGCTCTTTAATTTAAATTTTGCACGCCAGGCGGGTTACCACCAGCCACAGGGTGTGACTCTAAGCCAGGGGTGACTCCAACCTTGGCAGCTTTTAAGACCAGGGCACTTCAACTCCTTACAGCTGGGGAATTTTGGCAGTTGGGAGTCCACGGATCTTAAAAGTTGAAGACGGTTGAGTTCTGTGAGTTGAAGACTTTTGAGTCCAATTCTGGGAGTTGAAGACTTTTGAGTCCAATTCTGGGAGTTGAAGACTTTTGAGTCCAATTCTGGGAGTTGAAGACTTTTGAGTCCAATTCTGGGAGTTGAAGACTTTTGAGTCCAATTCTGGGAGTTGAAGACTTTTGAGTCCAATTCTGGGAGTTGATGACTTTTGAGTCCAATTCTGGGAGTTGAAGACTTTTGAGTTCAATTCTGGGAGTTGAAGACTTTTGAGTTCAATTCTGGGAGTTGAAGACTTTTGAGTTCAATTCTGGGAGTTGAAGACTTTTGAGTCTAATTCTGGGAGTTGATGACTTTTGAGTCCAATTCTGGGAGTTGAAGACTTTTGAGTTCAATTCTGGGAGTTGAAGACTTTTGAGTCCAATTCTGGGAGTTGAAGACTTTTGAGTCCAATTCTGGGAGTTGAAGACTTTTGAGTTCAATTCTGGGAGTTGAAGACTTTTGAGTCCAATTCTGGGAGTTGAAGACTTTTGAGTTCAATTCTGGGAGTTGAAGACTTTTGAGTCCAATTCTGGGAGTTGAAGACTTTTGAGTCCAATTCTGGGAGTTGAAGACTTTTGAGTCCAGTTCTGGGAGTTGAAGACTTTTGAGTCCAATTCTGGGAGTTGAAGACTTTTGAGTCCAATTCTGGGAGTTGAAGACTTTTGAGTCCAATTCTGGGAGTTGAAGACTTTTGAGTCCAATTCTGGGAGTTGAAGACTTTTGAGTCCAATTCTGGGAGTTGAAGACTTTTGAGTCCAATTCTGGGAGTTGAAGACTTTTGAGTCCAATTCTGGGAGTTGAAGACTTTTGAGTTCAATTCTGGGAGTTGAAGACTTTTGAGTCCAATTCTGGGAGTTGAAGACTTTTGAGTTCAATTCTGGGAGTTGAAGACTTTTGAGTCCAATTCTGGGAGTTGAAGACTTTTGAGTCCAATTCTGGGAGTTGAAGACTTTTGAGTCCAATTCTGGGAGTTGAAGACTTTTCAGTTCAATTCTGGGAGTTGAAGACTTTTGAGTCCAATTCTGGGAGTTGAAGACTTTTGAGTCCAATTCTGGGAGTTGAAGACTTTTGAGTCCAATTCGGGGAGTTGAAGATTTTGAATTCAATTCTCGAAGTTGAACATTTTGATTTTAATTCGGGGAGTTGAAGATTTTCAATTGTGGGAGTTGAAGACTTTTGAGTTCAATTCTGGGAATTGAAGTCCACAAGTCTTAAAGTTGCCACGGTTGGACCCCCTTGCTCTAAGCCCAGTGCCCCTTCCCAACAGCATCATTAGCTTGAGATTCCTTTTAGGAACTGGTGCAGCACATTCAGGTGGCATGTTTGCGACTGCTTGCTTGTTTATAGCACCATCTCCATCTCCTCCTTCCTTCCCGCCCTTCAGCCTTTGCCGTGTGACCTAGATCTGCATGCCGTCCCCCCAAATCCAACTGCTAGTAGCTGAACCGGGTCAATTCCATAGTTGGTCGAACCTCCTGTAGCTGGACCCGGGGGGTCGGGTGGAAAACCTCCTCCTTGCTTCTTTCTGCTGGCTTTTTGGACATAGCTCCGAAGTTGGGGTAACCCCGCGGCCCTTTCCTTTCCCTTCCCATCGTTCCTCTTCATCTCTGCCTGTTTTGTGGCCTTTTTCCTAATGGAGGGCCGCTCCGGTTATGTACAGCATTTGTTTCAGAGTGACGAGGTGGCCGAACCGGAGGAAGAATCCGACCTGGATAACTCCAGCGTCCACAGTTCTTCCGTGCGTTCGGACAGTTCAGGAAGGGTCAAGAAGGTCAGGCGAGGCCGACCTGGGCGAAAGAAGAAAAAAGGTGAGGTTAAAAAAGGTGACGGGGAAGGCCTTCTCGATAGCTAAGGAGAGGCTACCTTATTAACTTCTAATTAAGTTTGTAGAGATTCTCCATCATCCAGGTTACGGTTGTCCCAAAGATGCTCGTTATCTGGACTTCTCTTGTTTTTTTCTTGGATGAGATGCAAAGCATCTTCCAAAGGGGGAAAAAACCCAACCATTGCAGGAAATGGGACCATGCACCAGGCCCCTTCTACCATATGTGGTGGTTGTGCCAAAAAGCAAAAGCGTATCAGCAGAATATCCAAAAGTGGTTGATAGAGATAACTGAAGAGGAAATAAAATTCACACCGGAACTATTTCTCTTGGGAATTATAAACAAGAAATACAACAATACATATTATCACGGCGGCAAGAATGATCGTTGCCCAAAATTGGAAAAACAAGGAAACCCCCCAAGAAGGGGAAATATAATTAGGAAAATTCTGACTTGTGCTGAAATGGATAAATTGACGTGGGAATTGAAGAATAAAGGTGAATCAGAATATTATAAGATCTGGGATAGATTTTATCGATAAAAGAGAAAGCCCGAAATAGGCTTAGGACTAAGATTCATAGAATGGAGGCTAGAATTACATATGAAATGATAAATGTGAGAATGCACAAGATAAACACTATCCAGCAGGGCTGTGAATAAGATACTCTATAATTTGTAAGTACGGTATGGATCAAACGTTAAAAAACAGGGTGGCTACGATGTATAACTTGATATCTTAGCATGTATGGCATAGATTTCGGCAGGACGGTTTACACGGTGTCCAGCCTTTTAATTTGTGTGTTTAATAAAAAAAACTTTTTATAAAAAGAAAAGGAAAAAAACAACAACAACCAGAAAGTCCAGTTGCCTCCTGGAAAAAAACAACAACATCTCTGGGACAACCGTGACTTGGATGGCGGAGAGTCTCTACAGACTTTATAATAATAAGTTTGAATTTATTAGCCGCTCCCTTTCCAAGTAGGACTCGGGGCGGCGTACAATGGGGCATATAAAACACAGAAAATATATAAAAACACATAGGCGTACATACAGAACATACATACAGATACACAAACACGGACTCGAACTCGGAGGAGGTAGACAATTTACATCATATAGACAGTTAAAAAACCCGCATTAAGATACCCCAATTATAAAAACCCCATATAGAATTAAAATTTAACGTTTAAAATACAATTTAAAACCAGTTAGGAGGAATAAGAATAATTACGATTGAGCCAGGCCAGATAATTGAAAGAGGTGGGTCTTCAGCTGTACACGGAAGGAGCGGAGATCGGAAGTAATCCTGATGTCACGGGGGAGGTCATTCCACAGGGCTGGGCCCACCACAGAGAAGGCTCTGCTCCTGGGTGTCGCCCCCCGGCACTGTTTGGCGGACGGCACCCGGAGAAGTCCCTCTCTGTGTGAGCGAATTGGTCGTAGGGATGTGTGAGGCAGGATGCGATCCTGCATATAACTAGGCCCTGTGCCATGGAGCGCTTTAAAGATCATAATCAAAACCTTGAAACGCACTCGGTAGACCACAGGAAGCCAGTGCAGCTCGCGCAGGAGAGGTGTTACAGGGGAGTATCTAGTCCTCCCCATAATCACCCGCGCGGCCGCGTTCTGGACCAACTGTAGTCTCCGAGTGCATCTCAAGGGAAGCCCCATGTAGAGAGCATTGCAGTAATCCAGGCGAGACGTCACTAGCGCATGGGTGACTGTGCGTAGGGCATCCCGGTCCAATAAGGGGCGCAATTGGCGCATCAGGCGAACCTGATGGAACGCCCCCCTTGCCACGGCTGTTACATGGTTATCCATGGACAGCCGGGCATCCAGGAGGACGCCCAAATTGCGCACCTGTTCCATGGGGGCTAGTTGGACGCCCCCGATGGCCAGAGATGGAAGCACCTGGTTGAACCGGGAGGCCGGAAGCCACAGCCACTCCGTCTTGGAAGGGTTGAGTTTTAGTCGGTTGCCATCCATCCAGACCCGTACGGCCTCCAGACACCGGGACATCATTTCGACGGCCTCATTGGGGTGGTTCGGAGTGGAAATGTATAGCTGAGTATCATCAGCATACAGATGATATCCCACTCCAAAACCACGGATGATCTCGCCCAGCGGTTTCATATATGTGTTGAACAGGAGAGGCGAGAGCACCGATCCCTGTGGCACTCCACATGTGAGTGGCCTCCGGGTCGAACTCTGCTCCCCTGTCAACACACGTTGCGTCCGACCAGAGAGGTAGGAGCCAAACCACCGTAAAACGGTGCCTCTGACTCCCAGCCCCTCTAGCCGGTGCAACAGGATACCATGGTCGATGGTATCGAACGCCGCCGAGAGATCTAATAGGACCAGGATAGAGGAACAACCCCTATCTCTGGCCCTCCAGAGATCATCAACCAATGCGACCAAGGCCGTCTCCGTGCTGTGACCGGGTCGGAAGCCGGACTGGCGCGGGTCTAGATAATCATTTTCCTCCAGGTGACGTGGGAACTGCTGTGCTACCACACTCTCTACAACCTTCGCCAAAAAAGGAAGGTTGGAGACTGGACGATAATTGGCTAGGTCCGTTGGGTCCAGGGAAGGCTTCTTGAGCAGGGGCCTCACCACCGCCTCTTTCAAGGCGGCCGGTAGAGACCCCTCACCCAGCGAGGCGTTCACCAGGCCCAGGAGCCAGTCACGCGTGACCTCCCAGGATGCCAGTACAAGCCAGGAGGGACACGGGTCCAATAAACATGTGGTGGGTCGCAGACGTCCACGCAACCTGTCCAAATCCTCGATGGCAACCGAGTCAAACTCCTCCCAAAGCGGTCCCTCAAGACTCGCAACGGGCGTCTCTACTTTTTAGGGATACAATTGGGGATGAAGACCCTTGGGATGGTAGTGGGAGTAGGAATGGATTTCCAGAGGAAAGAGAAATTGCAGACTGTAGGAACCATTAAGCACCATTCAGGTGACCCTGAGGACACAGATAAGACTCCGAGTGCTTCAAGGACCCTCTACGACAAGGGTGCCCAACCCGAGGGCCGCATCAGGGTTGTGTGTGACCTTGGGGGAGAGGGGGGGAGGTGTGGCCCGATCTCCGTTTTCACTGGTAGAGGCACTGCAGGCTGGTCCTTTGCTGTTTCCAGCCCGGCCCACGGGCCTTGAGTTTGACACCCCTGGTCTAGAGCAGGCAGCAGGTGTCTCGGGACACCAGGGAGACCCTCACCCTTTTTCTTTTCTCTCTCTCTTCCCCCTCCCCGGGTTGGCAGTTGCCGGTGAAGAAGAGGCAGATGGCTACGAGACCGACCACCAAGACTATTGCGAGGTGTGTCAGCAGGGCGGGGAGATCATCCTGTGCGACTCCTGTCCCAGAGCTTATCACCTGGTGTGCCTGGATCCGGAGCTAGACAAGGCCCCCCAGGGCAAATGGAGCTGCCCTCACTGCGTAAGACACTCACCTTTCTTCCTTGCCTCTCTGCTGCACACTGGCAACCTCCCAGTAGGCACAACACCCCCCCCCCCCCAGTTGGACGTGGGCATCTTGTGGCCCGCCAGAGGCAGCAGATTCGGACATTGAGGAGGTTGGGGAGGAGCATGGGCCAGTCCTGGAGTCTGGGGAAGGCTCGGATGAGGGCTCTGTGTCGGAGGCAGAGAGGGAGCCAGGGCCGTCTGACAGTTCTCAGCTGCCTTCGGAGACAGACATCCGTGAGGTAGAAGAACAGCTGGAGCCTCTTCCCAGTGTGCGCATGCGCAGAGCTGCCAGACGAAGGGAGCAGCTAAAGAACAGGGGTTGACTTGGGAGTAAGGCCACAGGTGGACAATGAATGGCCCCTCCCAGAGGAAATAAAAGAGGGAGCGCCAGGGGAGTGGAGTTTGCAGGAGGCAATTAGTTTGCTTCATTGGTTCGGGACTCTCCGAGACTCCTGGCTAAGTTTTGCCAGAGCTCTCCAAGCCAGAGAAGGCCTCTGACCGCAAATCCTCCTTTGAAAGACTTTGCTGGAGGGGAGGGAGCAGAATTGGCAGTAAAATTAATAAAAGGGGTTTTTTTGTCAGGCGAAGGAGTTTGCTTCGTGGTTTGGGGAAGCCGAAGTCAGAACAACACCCAGCCTTCCTTCCCTGCTTTGCCAAGAGATGCATCCGCCTACCCTCCTGGGGAATTCGGATTGCTACCCAATGAACTGAATCAGTTTGTTCGAACGGATTCCTGTGGGTCCAGCTGCAAAGCATGTGTGGGGCTGGTTCCTTCGGGAACATTTTGGGGTGGATCGGAGGGGGGGTCAGAAGGGAAGGGACTGGACTGGGTGGGTGTGTGCACAGGGACGGACTGGGGTTTAAGGAAGGACCCTTGTCTGCTCAGGTGCCTTGTGATTTCCCGCCTTTGAGGGGTTGGACTAGAAGATCTCCAAGGTTCCTTCCAGCTCTGTTCTTCTGTTGGCTTCTGGAGTCGTGGAGGCTTTTAAGAAAGGCCTGGAAAGCCATTTGTCTGAAGTGGTGTAGGGCCATAATGGCAAACCTTTGGCACCTGTGCCCGAAGTGTGCCCACGGAGCCATGTCGCCTGGCAGGCGCGGAGTTGCCCGTTCCTCTTCTGGGTTTCTGGAGCGCATGTGCGCGCAATGATCAGCTGGCATTTGTGTGTGTGGCAGTGCCAGAAACTGGAAGAGTGGTCTTCCGTTTTCCAGCGTGGTGGCCTGCTGATCATTGTGCACGCATGCGTGCCAGTAACAGAAGGCTAGCTGGCTGGTGTGCATGCATGCGCCAGAAACCGGACATTCATTTTCTGGTGTGCGCATGCCCTCTGGGCAGCTCCCCTTCTGGGTTTTGGCCATGACTTGGTGCCGAAAAGGTTTGCCGTCACTGGTATAGGGTCTCCTGCTTAAGCAGGGGGTTGGACTAGAGGACCTCCAAGGTCCCTTCCAACTCTATTATTCTGGTTATTCTATAATCCTAAATCAATTAACCAGTGAAACAGCTTGCCACCAGAATTTGTGGGTGCTCCATCACTGGACATTTTAAAGAAGAAACTGGATGGTCACTTGTCTCCTCCTTGAGCAGCGGGTTGGACTAGAAGACCTTCAAGGTCCCCTTCCAGTTGTGTTGCTCTGGTCTATTTCTTCACTCCAAAGGCTAAAAATCAGCTCTCTAGAACAGTACGGGTAGTCCTCGACTTAACAACCGTTCATTTAGTGACTGAGGTTATAAAGGCAGTGGAAAAAAAGTGACTTGCGGCCCTTTTTCACACTCAACGACCGTTGCAGCATCCCCGTGGTCACATGACCAAAACCTGGACACTTGGCGACGGACTCGTATTTACAACCGTCACAGTGTCCCCGGGATTGAGTGTCTCACGTGATTCCCCCTTTGGCGACCTTCGGAGAAGCGAAATCAGAAGGGGGAAAGCCAGTGATTCACTGAACGACTGCGGGAACTAACTTAACCACTGTGGCGATTTCGCTGGAACGACCGTGGTGGGAAAGGTCGTAGAAATTGGGGCAAAGCTGACTTCCCCGCTGCCTTGCTTCGCGGTGGAAATCAGGCCGAACGGTGGTTGTAAGTCGAGGATACCTGCAGAAGTGGGATTCACAGCCGTTCACCACCGGTTCGCGAATGTGAGTGCGCTGGCCTTCCGTACCTTGTGCGTGGGCCTTCCACGCATGCGCTTTGCTCTTGTGCGTTGTCGAAAACGAGGCTACTTTGGACGTCATGGAGCCGGGGCGGGTGGGTGGCTGCAGGTCTCCGCTACTGGTTCGGCCGAACCGATCCGAACCGTCTGAGTACCCCCTCTTGTAAACAGGGAGAGTCAGGCTGGGGATCTGCGAAGATCGGGAACCAGATCTCTCTACTGAATCCTAAATTCTACCAAGCGATTCTGTACAAACCCCCCACCCCCCAATGCTTAAAGCTCCCCCTACCCCAGGGGTGGGTCCCTGCCGGAACTACTACCGGTTCAGCGGCCGAAAAATTTTGCAGGCCCATGCTCACTTTGCTTGAGTGCACATTTGCACTTAAAAAGGTCTGCGCAGGTGCACTGTATTAAAAAGGGTTTAAGGTTTAAGGTTTATTTGGATTTATATGCCGCCCTTCTCCAAAAGGACTCAGGGCGGCGTACAACATTAAAAACACACATCACAAAAGTTAAAAAAAGATTAAACCCAATTCCAAAAAGACCAAACCGATTTTTTTTTAAAAAAAGAGAAACAGTACATTTAAAATAAATTCACATTAACAGGCCAGGCCGGCTTGCTGGAAAAGCCAACTTTTTAGGGCGCGTCGGAAGGACCGGAGGTAGGGGATTATGCGAAGCTCCGGGGGCAGCTCATTCCAGAGGGAAGGCGCTCCCACAGAGAAGGCTCTCCCCCTGGGGGTCACCAGCTGACACTGTCTGGCCGACGGCACCCTGAGGAGGCCAACTCTGTGGGATCGTACTGGACGGTGGGAGGCTACTGGTGGCAAAAAGGAAACAAAATGTACATTTTTTCCATGAATCAAGATGGCGGCGCTGAGGATAAAACCGGTACGGTCACACGTCCGGCCGAGTTACTACCTATTCGGCCGAACCGGTACGAACCGGGAGGGACCCACCTCTGCCCCACCTCCTTTTTCAAAATTCTTGCATGGGGTCGCCGGAGTCGCTCTGGCTTTGCTTCCTCTTTCGAACTCCCCAGCCCTGCTGTGTGCTGACCCCTCCTTCATAATCCAGCTCTTCTTTGTGTGTGTGTGTGTGTGTGGCGGTGTCGTATCCTACAGGAGAAAGAAGGGGTGCAGTGGGAGCCGAAGGAGGAGGAGGACGAATACGAAGGGGAGCTGGACGAGAAGGAAGAGGAGGACGACCACATGGAATACTGCCGGGTCTGCAAGGACGGCGGGGAGCTCCTGTGCTGCGACGCCTGCATCTCTTCCTACCACATCCACTGCCTCAACCCGCCTCTCCCGGAGATCCCCAACGGGGAGTGGCTGTGTCCCCGCTGCACGGTGAGGGTGCTGGGGGAAGGACTTCGGAGGGAGCGGTTGGATGACAAGGGAGGCTGGGAGGGAGGGTGGATCCTCACCCTCATCGTCCCTATACTTCTGGCGGGACCCAGAAGGAGGGCCTTCTCCATGGTGGCTCCTTCCCTGTTATTTGGAGGACCCTCTTTTCCCAGTGACATCCATGTGACCCGCCAGAGCAGGGAGGCGGAGAATGTTAGGGGTCCCCTCTTTTGAGGAGCGCCATCTGGTGGGACCCAGAAGAACTGGGACTCTGTGGTGGCTCTCCCTCCCTCTTACAGGTTGCCCTCCACTTACAAAAGTTCATTTAGTGACCGTTCAAAGTTACAACTCCATCCCAAAAATGGGACTGTTTTTCACTCTTATGACCGGTGCCTCATCCCCATGGTTTATATTCAGATAGCTTGACCTCCGACTCACATTTGTGACGGTCGCAGCGTGTCGGGAGTCAACGCGATTCCTCTTTGGTGACCTTCTCTGACCAGCAAAGCCGGTGGTGGTGGTGGGAATCCAAATTCACTGAACAACTGTCTGACTCTTTTAAAGACGGCCGTGATTTTGATCCCGCGGCCGTGGGGATGGCTGCGACGGTCGTGAAACTGTGGTCAAAAAAAGTCCCTCTCCCCCCCCCCCCCGGTGCCGTTGTAACTTTGGTCACTAGCAAGGAAAGAACAGGACAATGAGGAAAGAATGGAATCACGGACCACTTCTTCAGTGGCCAGCTGCGCAGGCATTAAATTCGGCTTATTTTGGGGAGGGGGAGGTAGGGCTTATTATTACCATGTTTCCCCCAAAATAAGACAGGGTCTAATTTTCTTTTGACCCCCCCAAAATAAGCGCTTGGCCTTATTTTTGGGGAGGTCTCATTATTTTTGAGGTGCAGGAGGCGGCGAGCGTGGTCACTTCATGGCTGCTGCTGTGTTGCAATATTTTGGGGGAGGGCTTATTTCAGCGCCTGCGCTCCAAAGCCCGATTGGGCTTATTATCCGGGGAGGGTCTTATTTTCGGGGGAAACCGGGTAGGCGCAGGCGTAAAAACATGCTAGGTTTTAACCTTCAAGAGAGAAGCGTCCCGATTTCTGACGGTTCCTCCTTCCCGCCCGCAGTGCCCCATGCTGAAGGGCCGGGTCCAGAAGATTCTCCACTGGCGATGGGGCGAGCCCCCCACGCCGGTGGCGGTCCCCCTGCCCTCCGACGGCAACCCTGACGACCCACCCCCCAAGTTGCTCCAGGGACGTTCGGAGCGCGAGTTCTTCGTCAAATGGGTCGGCCTCTCGTACTGGCATTGCTCCTGGATAAAGGAACTGCAGGTACCCCCTTTGGCACGGCGGGCGAGGGCAGCAGGGAGGTAGAGTGGAGGGGAGGGGGCAGAGGTCTTCAAAGGGGGGCTGGGAGGGCAGTCAGACCCTCTAACCGAATGTGGGGTTTCTGAGGGTCAGCCCTGGCTGCGTGGAGCTCGGGGCTTTGAACTGGGAGCTCTGCTTTGCCGGTCCCGGCTGTTTTTGTTTTCTCAGTGGGCCTTTTTGGATATACGGTTGTATGTAACGATGACTATACATTTTATTTACCGCTGAACAAAAAATGAAAGGGAGTATTTATAGGTCAGGGTTAAAGAGGTCAGGAGAGAGGACTCGGGGGTCCCTGGGGGTCCCTGAGCTTGGTGGTTTCCTTGCAGACGTTTCGTGACCCAACTAGGGAACGTCATCCGTGTTAGAAGGGAGTGGGGTTTGCAGAGAAGAAGAGGAGGGGAAGGTAGAAGGAGGACTGTGGGGTCCTTGGTGCTCTCTGAGCTTGGTTGTTTTCTTATTGACGTTTTATGACCCAACGATGGAACGTCATCAGTGCTAGAAGGGGGTGTGGTTTCTGGGGTGGAGGAATGAGAGGAGAAGGAGAAAGACAGTGGGGTCCTTGGTGCTCTCTGAGCTTGGTACTTTTCTTGCAGACGTTTCATGACCCAACTAGGGAGCATCTTCAGTGCTACAAGGGAGTGGAGTTTGCAAAGAAGAAAGGAGGAGGAGGAGGAGGAGGAGGAGGAAGAAAAGGACAGGGAAACCCTTTTGCTCCCTGAGCTGGGTAGCTGGGTGTTTTTTTTTTTTGCAGACCTTTCATGACCAAACTAGGGAACGTCATCAGTGTTAGAAGGGAGTGGGGTTTTTGGAGTAGAGAAGAAGGAGAAGTGGGGGGGGGGAGAGGAGGAGGAAGAGAACTGTGGGATCCTTGGAACTTGGAGATTTTCTTGCAGACGTTTTGTGACCGAACTAGGAACGTCATCAGTGCTAGAAGGGAGGGGGGATTTGTGGAGGGGAGGGAGGAGATGGGGGAGGAGGAGAGGAGGCGGAGGGGAGGAAGAAGAGGAAGAGGAAGACTGTGGGATCCTCGGTGATCTCGGAGCTTGGCTGATTCCTTGGAAACATTTCATGACCCAACTAGGGAACCTCATCAGTGCTAGAAGGGCGTGGGGTTTGCTCTCAGGGCATTCCCTACCATGGCATGCGCTGCCTGTGTTGGTGGGAGGGTTGTTTTCTTCCTGGTAATTCCTCAATTAGGCTGTTGTGGCTGTTTGTTTGTCTGTGTTGGTCGTTCCTTGATTGGGAAATTGTTTACTTCTTGATTGTTGGTCTAATATTAATCTTGGTGCTAATCATTGCTTATCTGGCTGTTGATTGCTGGCAAGGAGGGGTTTGGGTCGTTATCTATCTATCTATCTATCTATCTATCTATCTATCTATCTATCTATCTATCATCTATCCTATCTATCTATCTATCATCTATCTATCTATCATCTATCTATCTATCTGTCTATCTATCTATCTATCTAACTATCTATCTATCTATCTATCTATCTAACTATCTAACTATCTATCAATCATCTATCCTATCTATCATCTATCTATCTATCTATCTATCTATCTATCTATCTATCAACTCTCAATTTACCTATCAATCATCTCTCTAATCTCCCTCCCTCCCTCCCTCTCTCTCTCTCTGTCTCTATCTATCTATCTATCTATCTATCTATCTATCTATCTATCTATCTATCTATCTATCTATCTATAATCTATCCTATCTATCTATCTATCTACTGTATCTATCTATCTATCTATCTATCTATCTATCTATCTATCTATCTATCCATCCATCCATCCATCCATCTATCTATCAACCAACTCTCCATTTACCTATCAATCATCTCTCTCTAATCTCCCCCCTCCCTCCCTGCCTATCTATCATCTATCTATCATCTATCTATCTCTATCAACCTCTATCTAGCTATCTATAAACTGTCTTCTGTCTGTCCGTCTGTCCATACATCCATTTACCTATCAAATATCTCTCTCTTTATCTCTCTCTCTCTCTCTCTACCTACCTACCCACCGATCAATCATCTCTCTCTAATCTCTCTCTATATATATCTATCGATCTATCGATCTATCTATCTATCATCTATCTCTATCAACCTCTATCTAGCTATCTATAAACTATCTTCTGTCTGTCTGTCCATCCATCCATCCATCCATCCATCCATCCATCCATTTACCTATCAATCATCTCTCTCTAATCTCCATCTTTCTTTATCTATCTATCTATCTATCTATCTATCTATCTATCTATCTATCTATCTATCATCTCTCTCTCTCTCTCTCTCTCCCTCCCTCCCTCCCTTCCTACCCACCCACCCACATACATACATACATACATACATACCCACCCAGCTATCAATCATCTCTCTCTAATCTCCCTCTCTTTATCTATTTCTATCTATCCATCCATCCATCCATCCATTCATCTACCTATCAATCATCTCTCCCTCTAATCTCTCTCTCTTCTATCTATCTATAATCTCTCTCATTTGTCTGCCTGCCTACCTACCAACCTACCAATATCTTATCTATCTATCGATCTCTCTCTCTGTCTCTCTCTTGTCTGTCTCTGTCTCTGTCTCTGTCTCTCTCTCTCTCTCTCTCTCTCATCTATCTTATAGTTTTTGTATTTGAGGTTTTATTTCTGTAAACTGGCTGGAGCCACCCTGAGTGAGTTGGATGGCCATGTAAATTTTATTAATAAAAAAAATTAATAGTAATATCAAAATCAAGGTTTTTAAATCGGGAGAGAAAACCAGGCTTTTCAAACGTGGAGAAAAAACAGCCTATCCGCGATTGATTGGTGGTGATAGCCGAAACCTCAGTCTTTGTATCTGTAGTGTGGGCGCATCCTTGCTCGGATGCTTTGGATTCACACGGTCCAAAATCCTCCGGGCTGACGCCTCCCTTCTGCCCTCCCTTCCAATCCCAGCTGGAGATTTTCCACTTGGTGATGTACAGAAATTACCAGCGGAAGAACGACATGGACGAGCCTCCCCCGTTTGACTACGGCTCCGGCGACGATGACGGGAAGAGCGAGAAAAGGAAGAGCAAGGACCCCCTCTACGCCGAGATGGAAGAGAGCTACTACCGCTACGGCATCAAGCCCGACTGGATGACCATCCATCGGGTGATAAACCACAGGTCACTTTCCATTGGACTGGAAGCCTTGGCGGTTTGGGGGGGGGGTTAGATTTTTTTTTAATCCCACCTTTATTTTACTTTATAATTAGTTCAAGGTGGAGAATATGCATCGTGTTCCTTTCTATTTTCCCTGCAACAAGAACCCTGGGAGGTGGGTTAGGGTGAGAGGGAATGACTGGCTTAACATCACTCAAATGGCTTTCATGCCTAAGGCGGAATTAGAACTCACCGTCTCCTGGTGATTGGCCCAAAGTCACCCAGCTGGTTTCATACTTAAAGTGGGACTAGAACTCACCGTCTCCTGATTGGCTCAATCACCCAGCCTCCTTTCATGCTTAAGGCAGGACTAGAATTCCCTGTCTCCTGGTGATTGGCCCATAGTCACCCAGCTGCCTTTCATGCTTAAGGCAGGATTAGAACTCCCTGTCTCCTGGTGTTTGGCTCAAAGTCACCCATCCAACTTTCATGCCTAAGATAGGACTGGAACTCACCATCCCCTCGTGATTGGCTCAAAGTCACCCAGCTGGCTTTCAGCCTAAGGCGGAACTAGAACTCACCGTCTCCTGGTAATTGGGCCAAAGTCACCCAGATGGCTTTTAGGCTAAGGTGGAACTGGAACTCACCATCTCCTGCTGATTGGCTTTCTTGCTTAAGGCAGGACTAGAATTCCCTGTTCTCCTGATTTCTACCCTGGTGCCTTTCCCTGCAGTCCGAATTCTCAGATTCTTATACAGTGGCATTTTTTGTTCGTTTGTTGCATTCAGATTCACAAATGAGAAGCGTTGAACTGTGGGTTGATTTCCTGATTCCATCAGCTGCTTTGTAATCTTAGCAACCATTGCTGATACGGAGCACAATCAATAAACCCTGATATGTGTCCTTCTTTTCTGCTCCGCTCTTTCCCTGCGCCCCCCTCCTGGATTGACCGCCTGCAGCATTGACAAAAAGGGCATCTATCACTACCTGGTGAAGTGGCGGGACCTCTCCTACGACCAGTCCACCTGGGAAGAAGACGAAATGGCCATCCCCGAATATGAGTACCACAAGCAGGCCTACTGGTCACACAGGTAAGGAGGGCTGTAATAGGGGAGAACGTAAAGGCCTGGAGGCTAAAACATATGAAGGACGGTTGCAGGAATTGGGTATGGCCAGTCTAGAGAAAAGAAGGACTGTTGTGGCCTGCCCAGCAGCCGAATCAGAGGAGGAGGAGGAGGAGGCAGCGTGGGAGTCAGGGTCCCCATTCGAGGGGGAAGAGGGAATGGAGCTTGGAGGGGGGGGGCGCGGAGCCTGGGCTGTCCATCAGCCCTCAGAGGGACAGTCAACACCTCCAGGTCTGGAGGTGGCTGATGAGGAAGAGGAGGAACAGCTGGGTCCAGTGCCTGATGCGCAGATGCACAGAAGACAGAGGAGAGACCATGGGATGGACTTGTGGGTGTTGGGGGCAAGATCTTGAACTTTCAACTAGATGGGGAGAACCAGGAAGCATTCAGATTCGGGTTTTCCCAGATGTGCCAACATGGCTCTCTTCATAAATTGGAACTTTGAGCAAGACAGAGGAGAGGAGAACAGTGGAAATCTAGGGGCCGGTCCTCGGGGTGGAAGAGCCACCGCTGCTAGGGAAGATCCACCCTATCTCTGGAGATAAAAGTCAGGGGGCAGGGATGAATAAATGAGGCAGACAACTATTCATCTCCCCTGCCGGACAGACATGTGAGAAAGAAACTCTTTGCTGAGAAACTCCTGTCTCCTGCCTGAGCGGGGGGGTTGGACTAGAGGACCTCCGAGGTCCCTTCTGATTCTAGTCGTGTCAGCTCAGCTTAGCAGCAGCCTCTGCAGGGGGACCTAAGATCATTTTTTTCCCTCTCTTCCTGACCCAGAGAATTAATTATGGGGGAAGATCCTGTCCAGCCCAGGAAGTACAAGAAAAAAAAGAAGGAGTTGGATGACCCACCCACGTCCCCCACCACCGACGTGAGTCACTCCTGTGCGGTAGTCGGGCGGGGGGCCTGCAGGCAGTCCTCGCCTTACGACCATGACGGAGCCCCCCCTCTCTGCTGTGAAGCGAGACCTTTCTTAAGCAGATTTTGCCCCACTTTTACCACGATTTCTTGCCGGTGTCGTTGAGTGAATCACGGCCGTTGTTAAGCGAGTCCCATGGTTGTTAAGCGAATCCGGTCCCCCCCCCTTGACTTGGCTCGTCAGAAGGACACTGCGACCGTCATAAATATGAGTCCTTTGCCAAGTGTCTGAATTTGGAGCACAGGGGAGGATGCAACGGTCGTTAAGTGTGAAAAACGGGCCCAAGTCATTTTTCCCCCCGGTGCCGTTGTCCCTTTGAACGGTTGCTAAGCGAACGGTCGTAAGTCGAGGGCTGCAGCTAAGGGAGCGGGAGCACAGCTCTCTGGGTTCAGGTGTGTAAGCGGGCCACCTGGTGGTGCCCTTTCCTCCCCGTAGCCCACGGTGAAGTACGAGAGCCAGCCGCGCTTCGTCACGTCGACCGGAGGGACCCTTCACATGTACCAGCTGGAAGGGCTGAACTGGCTGCGCTTCTCCTGGGCGCAAAGCACGGACACCATCCTGGCAGACGAGATGGGCCTCGGCAAGACCATCCAGACCATCGTCTTCCTCTACTCGCTCTACAGGGAGGTAAGGACCCCCCCCCATCCCCCCGCCCACAGGCCTCATTTAAAGGCAGGAGGACGCTTGGCTTCTCTCTTTCTCTCTCTCCCCCTTTCTTTCTTTCTTTCCTTCCTTCCTCCTTTCTCTCTCTCTTTCTCTGTCTTTCTCCCTTGCTCTCTCTTACTTTCTTCTTTCTCTCTCTCGCCTTTCTTTCTCTCTGTTTCTTAGTTTCTCTCTCTTTCTTTCTCCCCTTTTCTCTCTTTCTCTTTCTGTCTTTCTCCCTCACTCTTTCTCTCCTACTCTCTCTTCTCTCTCTTTCTCTCTGTCATCTTTCTTTCTCTGTTTCTCCCTTTCTTTCTCCCCTTTTCTCTCTTTGTCTTTCTCCCTCTCTTTTTCTCTCTTCTCTATCTTCTCTCTCTTTCGTCTTCCCCTGAGTTTCTTAGTTTCTTTCTTTCTCTTTCTCCCTCTCTTTCTCTTTCTATCTGTCTGTCTTTCTCCCTCGCTTTTTCTCTTACTCTTTCTCTCTTTTCTCTTTTCTCTCTCTCGCCTTTTCTTTTGCTTATCTCTTCCTTTTATCTCTCTCTCCCTCTCTCTCTGTTTCTCTCTCATTCCCTTAGGTTTTTCTCTCTCTCTCTCTTTCTCCCCTTCTCTCTCTCTTACTTTTTCATTCTCTTAGTCTCTTTCTCTCTTTTTGTTCTGCTCTGTCTCTCTCTCTCTCTCTCTCTTTCACACACACACACACTCACAGGTGCACTCATGGAGTTCCTTGGGAGTCCAGCTTGTGCCCCTTCCTGCCCTTTCCTCTCTGATTTCCCCCTCCCTCTTCTTTTCCATTTCCAAATTGTGGCTGCTTGCACAGACAGGCCAACCTGTTTTGCGTCCTCTTCTCCTCTCCCTCTCCCTCTCCGTTTATTTTACACCGGAAGAGAAGGGGTTTTTTCTCCCTTTCTTTTCTCCCACTCTTGCGTTGGAAGAAACGTCCCTCTGGGTTCATTTCCAAGCGAGGGGAAAAAACCCTGGAAACGTGGAGGCTGCTTGGAAGGGAGATTCTTAATGGCAAAGCTGTGTAATTCTGGGCCGTGGCTGACCACCTGGTTTGGATGAGCCCCTGGCTTTTCCTACACTTTGTTCTACACAGGCTTTGGTCATTTAGAGGCTCGTTTTGCATCTCTTGTTATTCGATTGTCACGGGAGTTTGTCGCAGGACGGCCGGCCATGAGTTGGGTTTTTTATTAAAAAAAAAATCTCGGTTTAACAAACGTCGTTAATCTTGGATGCCGGTTCCTTGGGGTTTTTAAATCCTGTCTTGAATTTGGATGACCAAATCTGCATTTCTAGAAGCTGGAGCCCCTTCGGTTCGACATGGGGCAGAGGGCGGAGGCTCTTCTTGGGTTTCTGTCTTTTTATTAAATTATTATTCACGAACGTTTTGAAGACAGGGTATCGTCTGGGTATATAATTTACAAAAAAAGAACAGGGGGGGGGGGAGGTGAAAACTATTAACACAATAGTAATAGTAATAATATAACAGAATGGTTTTGCCAAAGTTTCTTTTCATATTAGCTTATTTATAATTCCGTTAAATATATTGGCGTATTTATAATTATAGACCCGTGATGGCGAAACTATGGCATGTGTGCCATAGGCGGCAGGCAGACCAACACTTGAGGGCACGCAAGGCGTTGCCCTATGTCAGCTGCAGCGCTCATCCACGTCCTGCCCAGCTGATTTTCAGCCTTCTGCATGGCGGGGGAGGCCGTTTCCCCCATCCCCAGGCTTTGGAAACAAACTCCCGGGGAGGCCTGTTGGGCTTTTTCCCCCCATCCACAGGCTCCGGAGTCTTTCCTGAGGCCTGGGCAGGGTGAAAAATGGCCCAACGGGTGTACCAGAAGTCTGGGGGCTTCAGTGAGGCCGGTGGGCATGCGCCGGGTGGGAGGGCATTGCATTATGGGTGTGGGGATGCACCTGTGTTGCTGTTGTGCGTGCATGTGCCCTTTTGGCACTCGAGCAGAAAAACGTTCGCCATCACCGTCATAGACCATCTTTACGTTTAGTTCATACATAGCCTTTTTTAGACAGACAGATACATACATACATACATACATACATACATACATACATACATATATGATAGATAGATACATACATACATAGATACAGGATAGATAGATAGATAGATAGATAGATAGATAGATAGATAGATAGATAGATAGATGATAGATAGATGATAGATAGATAGATATAGATAGATGATAGATAGATAGATAGATAGATAGATAGATAGATAGATAGATAGATAGATAGATGATAGATACAGTAGATAGATAGATATAGATAGATGGAGATAGATAGATACAGGATAGATAGATAGATAGATAGATAGATAGATAGATAGATAGATAGATAGATAGATAGATAGATACAGTAGATAGATGATAGATAGATAGATAGATAGATAGATAGATAGATAGATGCAGTAGATAGATAGATAGATGCAGTAGATAGATAGATAGATAGATAGATAGATAGATAGATAGATATAGATAGATACAGTTGATAGATAGATAGATAGATAGATAGATAGATAAATAGATAGATAGATAGATACAGTAGATAGATATACAGTTGATAGATAGATTGATAGATACAGTAGATAGATAGATAGATAGATAGATAGATAGATAGATAGATGATAGATAGATAGATATAGATAGATACAGTTGATAGATAGATAGATAGATATAGATAGATAGATAGATAGATAGATAGATGGATGATAGATACAGTTGATAGATAGATAGATACAGTTGATAGATAGATAGATAGATAGATAGATAGATAGATAGATAGATAGATAGATAAATAGATAGATAGATAGATACAGTAGATAGATATACAGTTGATAGATAGATTGATAGATACAGTAGATAGATAGATAGATAGATAGATAGATAGATAGATAGATAGATAGATAGATATAGATAGATACAGTTGATAGATAGATAGATAGATAGATAGATAGATATAGATAGATAGATAGATAGATAGATAGATAGATAGATAGATAGATGGATGATAGATACAGTTGATAGATAGATAGATACAGTTGATAGATAGATAGATAGATAGATAGATAGATAGATAGATAGATAGATAGATACAGTAGATAGATGATAGATAGATAGATAGATAGATAGATAGATAGATAGATAGATACAGTTGATAGATAGATAGATAGATAGATAGATAGATAGATAGATAGAGATAGATAGCTAGATAGATAGATAGATAGATGGATGATAGATACAGTTGATAGATAGATAGATAGATAGATAGATAGATGATAGATGATAGATAGATAGATAGATAGATAGATACAGTAGATAGATAGATAGATATAGATAGATGTAGATAGATAGATAGATAGATAGATAGATAGATAGATAGATAGATACAGTGCATAGATAGATAAAGATAAATAGATAGACAGACAGACAGAGATAGAAAGATAGAATGATAGAGTAATTTAAGTAATATTCTGTCATCTTTAGCTTTTATTTTTAAAGTCAGTCTGTCCATCTCAGTGCAGTCGAATATTTTCCTAATTACATCCTCATCTGGTGGTGTAGTCTCATTCTTCCAGTATTTTGCAAATATACTTTATTTTTTGGAGCATAAGACGCACCTTCCCCCCCCCCTCCTAAAAGAGCGTGGAAATGTAGGTGCGTCTTATACACCGAATAAAGCCATTTGGGGCCTCCTGAACCCTGCTCCCGCATCCAGTTTTGGGGGAAAAGGAGCTGTGTTCCACAAAAAGCCAGATCTTTTTGCCTTCCCCCAGCCCCCAGCAGCACTCTGCAGGCTTCAGCAGGGCTGGGGGAAGGCAAAAAGGCCTCCGTTTTTGTGGGAAATGGCGTTTTTGCCCTGCTGAAGCCTGCAGAGTGCTGCTGGGGACCGCGGAGGACCAAAACTTTTTTTTTCTTACTGACCTCTTCGAAATCTGGGTGCGCCTTATAATCCGAAAAATACGGTACTCCTGGCTGCTGTCAGTAGTCCCTTGATCCTAAAAGCCTTTCTGTCTTTAGAAGCAAGGTTTCTCCTTTAGGGAAAAGGTCATATTCTGCCTTTGGAATATTCCCTAGGATATTTCATTCCTCTAGGAGGGGGGGCGGCTGCTGACTTTCTTCACTTGATTACGCCTCTCCCCCAATCCCCCCCCCCCCCGTAGCCCCCTGCCCTCTTGGGCCCTTCAGAGTTTCCATCTCAGTGTTCAGATTCTTCCTGCCTGCCTGAGCCACATCTGGAGAGGCCTTGGGACGCCTCCTTTGCCCCCTCTTGGTTCCTCTGGCCAGAACAGCCGTCCATGTGTGTGTGTGTGTGTGTGTGTGTGTGTGTGTGTTCTCCTTCCTTTGCCAGCACACTTGGCTGAAGCCCTCGAGTTGCAGGCTCTTTTTACGAAGATGAAAAGGGTGTGTGTGATTTCTCTCTCTCTCTCTCTCTCTCTCTCTCTCTCTCTCTCCGTGTCTCTCTCTCTGTCTCTCTCTCTTTCTTTCTCTGTCTCTCTTTCTTTCTTTCTCTTCCTCTCTCTTCCTTTCTCTCTCTCTTCTCTCACTCTCTATCTTTCTCTGTCTCTCTTTCTCCTTTCTCTTTCTCTCTCTCTCCCTTTCTTTCTCTCTCTCTTTCTCTCTTTCTTTCTCTTTCTCTCTGTCTTTCTCTCTCTTTTTCTCTCTCTCTCTTTCTCTCTCTTTCTCTCTCTCTCTCTCTCTCTTGCTTTCTTTCTCTTTCTTTCTCTCTCTCTCTTTCCCTCTCTGCCTCTCTCTTGCTTTCTTTCTCTTTCTGTCTCTGTCTCTCTGTCACTCCCTTTCTTTCTCTCTCTCTGTCTCTGTCTCCCTCTTTCTCTCTGTGTCTCTGTCTCTGTCTTTCTCTCTCTCACTGTGTCTCTCTTTCTCTGTCTGTCTGTCTCTCTGTCTCTGTCTGTCTGTCTGTCTCTCTCTCTCTCTCTCTCTGTGTCTCTCTCTTTCTCTGTCTCTCTGTGTCTCCGCGCTCTCTCTCTCTCTCTGCTGGAGCCCAGCAGCTGATAACTTCTAAGAGCTCCAGCTGCTGTTTTCTTTAGCCCAACATCAATGGGCTTTTCCTCTCTTCCTTTCCCTCTAGAGAAAAGGACCAGACTCTCAAGGGGAGGTGGGGGGAGAATCACATTTGCACCAAGAAAGCCTTGGCTCACCCCCCCCCTTTTAGTCATGGCTGCCTGGGGAGGAAACAAAACGTCTTTCCTTAGTGGGGATGCGCCTGGCTGCACCATGTGCCCTTGTCTCCGTTGCCGCGCGGTGCAGAGGTTTCCCCCGCCACCCTCTCCGCCGTGATCGCGATGTTGATTTGGACTGTCTTAGGACTCTTGCGGCGACGTACTTGTCCCCCCGCGTTCCGGCAACAAGACCGCATCCTGGGTAGGGAGCGCGTGTCAGCTGCAGGCGCAAGGGCCCTTCTGCGAACAGCTGTTCTTTCCGTGCGAACAGCTGGCGCGGCTGGCGGTGTGTCAGTGATCCCGGTTGAGGCACAGGGGAGCCTGGCTCCTTCTGGCTTTTTTTTTTTAAATTTTATTTTCATTTTTTTATGAATGGAGCTCTCTCTTGGCCTAAGAGGGCTCCCGGGAGTCCAAAATAAAAATTGCACACAGGCAGAGAATGGCTGCGTGGAGCTGAGTCAGGGAAAGGGGGGGGGGCACACGTGGTCACGTTACCCATATAGATGGGCAAGTTTATTTCTTTATATATGTCAGCCTTTTGAAACACACACACACACACTCACTGGTTTCTCTCAACAAAGGGTCTCTGGGTGGGGCCCAACTGAATCCATACAATCCTATCCATTTACTTTATTGTCATTGCACCTCGTATAACTGAATTAAAATGCCATTTTCGGTGTACCTTATAACTATAAAAATAAAGACACTTCCTTCACCTTCTATGCAATGGAATTGAAAAACCCCTGATACTGCATTTGTTGTCGTGAGTTGCGAAGTTGTGTCTGACCTTCCTGTCCTCTACCATCCTCCGGAGTCCATTGAAGCTCACACCTACTGCTTCAGGGACTCCATCCAGCCCCCTCCTTCTTCTTCTTCTGCCCTCCATCCTTCCCAGCATGAGGCTCTTCTCCAGTGAGTCCTTCCTTCTCATTAGGTGGCCAAAGTCTTTGAGTTCCTTCTTCAGGATCTGGCCTTCTCAACAGCAATCAGGGTTGATCTCCTCTAGGACTGACCGGTTGGATGGCCTTGCAGTCCAAGGGACTCAATGCAGGAGTCTTCTTCTCCAGCACCAGAGTTCAAAGGCCTCCATTCTTTGGCGCTCAGCCTTCCTTAAGGTCCAACTTTCACAGCCATCCATTGCAACTGGGAGAACCATAAACCTTGACTATACGTACTTTTGTTGGCAGGGTGATGTCTCTGCTTTTTAGGATGCTGTGTAGATTTGCCATCGCTTTCCTCCCCAGGAACGAGCCTCTTTTCATTTCGTGGCTGCTGTCATCCTCTGCGGTGATCTTGGAGCCCAGGGAAATAAAATCTGTCACTCCCTCCATTTCTTCCCTCATCGATTTGCCAGGAATGGAGAGGGCCGGATGCCATGGTCTTAGTTTTCTAATACTGCATTAATATTGTACTATACAGCAGAATCTGATATAGTTTCTGCCCTGGGATAGAAGCCTATTTGTCCTTGTTTTTATTGTCCTGTACCGTCTGCCAGATGATAATAGTTTTTTTTAAAAAAAGGATGAGATGGATTTTTAAGAATCTTTTGAACTTTCTTAAAGCAGCGGGAGCTATAAAGCTCTTCCAGGGAGGGGAGAGGGCAACCCATCTTTCTCTCTCAGGTTTTGCATATTTCTAACCCATATGGTCCCGAGCTTTCCTTGGCCAATTGGGCCCGCCGTATTTGCTGATGGCCAATCGATCGATCCATCTTGTTTGAGGTCTCCTTTGGGGGATGCTTTCGATCGAGCGGGATCCATCCGTTCAATACAATAAAGCATGGTGGAACGGTGGTTAGAATGCGGTCTTGCAGGTTAATTCTGCCCGATTGCCTGCAGTTCGATCCTGATTGGCTCAAAGTTGACTTCTGTCCTTCCTTCCCGAGGTCGGTAAAATGAGGAGCCAGATTGTTGGGGCGGCGGGGTAGTTGGGGGGGGGGGTAAGAGGCTGACTCTGTAAACTGCTTAGAGAGGGCTGTTAAACACTGAAGCGGCATATAAGTCTCAGTGCTGTTGCTATTAAAACTGGAATAATATAACACATTATTACAATTGCAATATTGTAATACAGGTAGTCCTCGACTTATGGCCATAGTTGAGCTCGACGTTTCTGCTCTTAAAATACAAGCTTTGTTCAGTGAGTTTTGCCCCCTTTTACGACCTTTCTTGCTACAGTTGTGTGAATCGCTGCGGTTGTTAAGTTAGTAATCCAGTCATTAAGTGAATCTGGCTTCCCCGTGGGCTTTGCTTGTCAGGTGGTTGCAAAAAGGGCATCACCTGACCCCCGGGGGGACGCTGCAACCGTCTTAAATACGAGTCAGTTGCTGAGCATCTGAATTTTGATCATGTGAATACGGGGATGCTACAACAGTCGTAAGTGTGGAAAACGATCATCAATCACTATCCCGTTGTCCCTCCGAATGGTCACTAAACGAACTGCTGTATAAGTCGAGGACTGCCTGTCATTCATCCCTGATCCACTCCCCTCCCCCTTTTTTTGTCCCCTCTCGTATCCAGGGCCACACCAAGGGGCCCTTCCTAGTCAGCGCCCCTCTGTCCACCATCATCAACTGGGAACGGGAGTTTCAGATGTGGGCGCCGAATTTCTACGTGGTAACGTACACGGGAGACAAGGACAGCCGTTCGATCATCCGGGAGAACGAGTTTTCCTTCGAGGACAACGCCATCAAAGGCGGGAAGAAAGCCTTTAAAATGAAGGCAAGTGAAGGAGAATCTCTATCTATCTATCTACCATTCTATCTATCATTCTATCTATCTATGTCTGTCTGTCTGTCTGTCTGTCTATGTATCTGTCTTTATCTATCTATCTATCTCTATCTATCTATCTATCTATCTATCTCTATCTATCTATCTATCTATCTCTATCTATCTATCTATCTATCTATCTATCTATCTATCTATCTATCTCTATCTATCTCTATCTATCTCTATCTATCTATCTATCTATCTATCTCTATCTATCTATCTATCTATCTATCTATCTCTATCTATCTCTATCTATCTATCTATCTATCTATCTCTATCTATCTATCTATCTATCTATCTATCTCTATCTATCTCTATCTATCTATCTATCTATCTATCTATCTATCATCTATCTTTCTTTCTTTCTTTCTTTCTTTCTTTCTTTCTTTCTTTCTTTCTATTATTCTACCTATATCTATCTATCTATCTATCTATCTATCTATCTATCTATCTATCTATCTATCTATCATCTATCTATCTTTCTTTCTTTCTATTATTCTACCTATATCTATCTATCTATCTATCTATCTATCTATCTATCTATCTATCTATCTATCATCTATCTATCTATCTATCATCCATCCACCCACCCATATCTATCTGTCTATCTATCTATCTATCTATCTATCTATCTATCTATCTATCTATCTATCTCTGTCTGTCTGTCTGTCTGTCTGTCTGTCTGTCTGTCTATGTATCTATCCTTATCTATCTATATCTATCTATCTATCTATCTATCTATCTATCTATCTATCATCTATCTATCTTTCTTTCTTTCTTTCTATTATTCTACCTATATCTATCTATCTATCTATCTATCTATCTATCTATCTATCTATCTATCTATCTATCTATCTATCTATCTATCATCTATCTATCTTTCTTTCTTTCTATTATTCTACCTCTATCTATCTATCTATCTATCTATCTATCTATCTATCTATCTATCTATCTATCATCCACCCACCCACCCATATCTATCTGTCTGTCTGTCTGTCTATCTGTCCATCATTCTATCTCTCTCTCTCTCTCTCTCTCTCTCTCTCTCTGTCTATCTATCTATCTATCTATCTATCTATCTATCTATCTATCTATCTATCTATCTATCTATCTATCTATCTATCTATCTATGTATCATCCATCCACCCACCCACCCATATCTATCTGTCTGTCTGTCTGTCTGTCTATCTGTCCATCATTCTATCTCTATCTATCTGTCTATCTATCTATCTTATCTATCTATCTATCATCCATCCATCCATCCATCCATCCATCCACCCACCCACCCACCCACCCACCCACCCATATCTAAATATCTATCTATCTATCTATCTATCTATCTATCTATCTATCTATCTATCTATCTATCTATCTATCTATCATCATCTAATCTAAAAAAGACTGCATGTATGTATGTATGTTCCAGCATAACTCTGGAATGCCTCGAGCAATTTCAACCAAACTTGGTACACAGATGACTTACTCTCTGGAAACAAATATGGGGGGAAGGGGTTTAAGACACCCCAGGTGTGTGTGTCTGTGCGTGTGTGTGCGCGCGCACACGTGTGTATATTCCAGCATAACTCTGGAAAGCCTCGCCCATTAAGGAGAGCTAGTCCTACAGCGGCCATTGTTCGCCCTCCAGTGGACCGATGGGGAAGTGCCTGATGCATTTGGAACAAAGTGCCAGGATCGTAGAAAGGGTGGGAAAGAGGAGCAGGGGTGGGGGGAGAGGGCAGGGGTGATGGGGCAGGGGGATGAAAGGCCCCTATCAGTGGCTCCCTGTCAGACAAACACTTCGATTGTTGTCTTTATCTAAGCCTTGAAAGGCTCCAATGTTGAGTCTTTAACGGGGGGGATTCCAATTGGGCCATCTTGACGGCTTTCCTTAAAACCGGCAATAGGTGTCAACTTCAAAACGACAACGGGACTCTGCACTTTCGCCCAAGACATAGGGCTCTGTTTAACTGAGCTAACGGTTTGTGTTGATTTTCTGGATCAGCAACAGTGCTAGGAAACTAAGGTCAAGGGAAATAAGCTCTTAATTGAGGCCACATCTCTCTCCCCCCCCCCCCCTTTATTGAGAGGAGCGTGAAACATTTAAGCCCATTCTGGGTTTATTTATTTAGTTTTAAAGCGTATTTATTTACGTGGATCCCACTTTTATTATTTTTGACAAGGAAGTCCTCCCTCCTACTTTCCCCACCACGACAACCCTGTGAAGTGTGTTAGGCTGTGAGAGAGGCCACCCAACAGCTTTCATGCTTAAGATAGGACTAGAACTCACAATCTCCTGGTGATTGGCCCAAAGTCACCCAGCTGGCTTTCATGCTTAAGACAGGACTAGATCTCACTGATACCCGATGATTGGCCCAAAATCACCCAGCCGGCTTTCATGCCTGTGCCAGGACTAGAACTCCCAGTCTCCCACTTTCTAGTCTGATGCCTTAACCCCTAGACCGAACTGGCTCTCAGCAGGGGAGGGTTTGTGAAACGCACATTAAACATTTGAGTTTGGCCTCTTGCTGAGGTCACTGTCCGTTCATCCTAGACAAGTGAGTGGCACCGGTGACAGCCTCCTCCTCCTCTCTTTCTTCCCCCCCAGAGAGAAGCTCAGGTGAAGTTTCACGTCCTCCTGACATCCTACGAGCTGGTCACCATCGACCAGGCTGCCTTGGCCTCCATCCGGTGGGCCTGCCTCGTGGTGGATGAAGCTCACCGGCTCAAGAATAATCAGTCCAAGGTGAGAATGACAGCAAACCAGCAGGTTTGTGGCAGGCCAAGGTGGGGGGGGAGGGGGATGAGGGAGGAAGAGGAGGGGAAAAAGCGGCTACGGGCCCTTGATCGCCCTCCGCGCTCGATTTCAGTTCTTCAGGGTGCTGAACGGTTACAAGATCGACCACAAGCTGCTCCTGACGGGGACTCCTCTGCAGAACAACCTGGAGGAGCTCTTCCACCTGCTGAACTTCCTCACGCCAGAGAGATTCAAGTACGCTCCGCTTCCCCCCACCCCTCTGCTTTCGAACTGACAGAACAATTAACCAGGGGAACCCCTTGCCTCCAGAAGTTGTGAACGCTCCCAACCCTGGAGGTTTTTAAGAAGAGATTGGACAACCGTTTGTCTGAGATGGTCTAGGGCTGTGATGGCGAAACTATGGCACGCCTGCCACAAGGGCCACACGGAGCCATTTCTGAGGGCACGCCAGGCATTGCCCTGTCAGCTCCAGCATGCATGGGTGCGCTGGCCAGCTGATTTTCGGCCTTGATTTTCAGCCGTTTTTCGCCCTCCGGAGGAATTTCCATTCTCGAAATTCCTGTTCGCACGTTGAGCCATTTTCCGCCCTCCCCAGGCTCCTAGAAAGCCTCTGGAGGCTGGGGAGGGCGGAAAACGGACGTACTGGGCTCACCGGAAATCAGAAAATGGCCCTTTTCCAACCTCCAAAAGGCCTCCAGGGGTGGGGAAGGCCCATTTTGCCCTCCCCAGGATCCAAGAAAGCCATACATGCATGTGTGTGTGTGTGGGGAAATAGGGGGGGCATTAAATTATGGGTGGCACATGTGGGCATGCTTTTGGTACCCGAGGTGAAAAAGGTTGGCGATCAATGTTATAGGGTTTTCTGCCTAAGCAGGGGGTTGGACTAGAAGACCTCCAAGGTCCCTTCCAACTCTGTTATTCTATTCTGTTCTGTTCTGTTCTATTCTATGTTCTGTTCTATTCTATGTTCTATTCTATTCTTCTATTCTATGTTCTGTTCTATTTTATGTTCTGTTCTATTCTATGTTCTATTCTATTCTATGTTCTATTCTATGTTCTGTTCTATTCTATGTTCTGTTCTATTCTATGTTCTGTTCTATTCTATTCTATGTTCTATTCTATTCTATGTTCTATTCTATGTTCTGTTCTATTCTATGTTCTGTTCTATTCTATGTTCTGTTCTATTCTATTCTATGTTCTATTCTATGTTCTATTCTATTTTATGTTCTATTCTATTCTATGTTCTTCTATTCTATGTTCTATTCTATTCTATTCTATTCTATGTTCTGTTCTATTCTATGTTCTGTTCTATTCTATGTTCTGTTCTATTTTATGTTCTATTCTATTCTATGTTCTATTCTATTCTATGTTCTATTCTATTTTATGTTCTATTCTATTCTATGTTCTATTCTATTCTATGTTCTTCTATTCTATGTTCTATTCTATTCTGTGTTCTATTCTGTGTTCTATTCTGTGTTCTATTCTATTCTATTCTATGTTCTGTTCTATTCTATGTTCTGTTCTATTCTATGTTCTGTTCTATTCTATGTTCTGTTCTATTCTATTCTATGTTCTATTCTATTTTATGTTCTATTCTATTCTATGTTCTGTTCTATTCTATTCTATGTTCTATTCTATTCTATGTTCTATTCTGTGTTCTATTCTATTCTATTCTATCTTCTGTTCTATTCTATGTTCTGTTCTATTCTATGTTCTATTCTATTTTATGTTCTATGTTCTGTTCTATTCTATTCTATTCTTGTGGCAAGCTGTTCCACTGGTTAATTGTCCTCACTCTTAGGAAGTTTCTCCTTAGTTCTAGGTTGCTTCTCCTCTTGATTAGTTTCCACCCGTTGCTTCTTGTCCTACCCCCTGGTGCTTTGGAGAATAGGTGGATCCCCTCCTCTCTGTGGCAACCCCTCAAATCCTGGAAGGCTGCTATCATGTCCCCCCCTGGTCTTTCTTTTCATGAAACTAGACACACTCAAATCCTGCAAACGTTCTTCGTAGGTTTCTAGAAGCAAACAGGATTTGATGCAGTGTTGAGGCGGGAACGATGGGCTACCAGCGCTGAGGGTGGTTTTTTTCATATGTTTTGTCCTCCAGTCCCCTAATCCTCTTGGTTGCTCTTCTCTGCCCTCTTTCCAGAGTCTCCACACCTATTTTTACGTTGTGATGACCTGGGAGTTAAAGTCCACAAATATTAAAAGTTGCCCAGGTTGTACCCTCTTGCATTCTAGAGGAAGGTGGACAAGATACCTTTGCAACACCTGACGGGTGACCCACAAGAGCCCATCTCCTTTGTTGTGGGTCTGTGTGCAATGCGGAGGTGACTTGGGGACACTTCACAGTTGTTTCTCAGTTTCACAAAGTTTTGTGTCTGGCAAAAGGGCTCCCTCTCCTGGCCAGATTGGGTATTGCCAACACTCCGGTTCCCCTTCCCCACTTCACTTGCTTTTGCATTGTTGATGGTCCTTTTTCGTCTGAGAAGATTTGGGGATGACTCCTCCCGTCCCACTGACATTGCAATGGAGGCATTGCAACAATTTGCTTAACAACCAAGGAGGTTTGGTTGTTGGACTGGAGGATTAACCCTAACCCTATCTAACAAAAGGAAATTAAACGTAGAGAAAAGTCAAGTCTTACACTTAGGCCAGAAAAACCCAAAAGCACACCTATAAACTGGGTGAAACCTGGCTTAATGGCGGTCACTGGGAGAGGGATCTTGGAGTCTTAGTGGACAACCAGCTAAATAGGAGCCAGTTATGTGCAGCGGCAGCCAAAAAAACCAATGCAATCCTAAATTGCATTAACAGAAGGATACAATCAAGAACAAGGGAGGTGGTAATACTACTCTATAAAGCCTTAGTAAGAGCACAGCATCCAGTTTTGGTCCCCACACTATAAAAAAGGATGTTGAGACTCTGGAAAGAGTGCAGAGAAGAGCAACCAGGATAATTTATTTTTATTTATTATTCATGCTTCTAGACCGCCCCCTCTCCCAAAAAGGGACTCGGGGCGGTGTACAGTCCATGCCAAATATTTCAAAATACAATAAAAATTGAATATGTACAGTTGGAATGGAGGAGGTTAAAAATGGAATTAAAAGAACTGTACAAAGCAATATATATAAATATAGGATTTTGAACCCCTAAAACACACACAATAAGTTAAAAACAATACCCCTAAAATAACCAGTTAATACATTTGCCAGGAGGGACAGTTGTAATTATGCCAGGCCTGCTAATCGGAACAGGTGAGTCTTCAATTTTTGCCGGAAGGAGCGGAGGTCAGTAGTGGTTCTAATGTCGGGGGGGAGGTCATTCCAGAGGGTTGGGCCCATCACAGAGAAGGCCCTACTCCTTGGTGTCGCCCGTTGGCATTGCCTAGTGGACGGCACCAGGAGAAGTCCCTCTCTGTGTGAGCGAATTGGCCGCAGGGATGTATGTGGGAGGATGCGATCCCGCAAGTAACTAGGTCCCGTGCCATGGAGCGCTTTAAAGATGGTAATCAGCACCTTGAAACGCACCCGAAAAACCACAGGTAGCCAGTGCAGCTCGCACAGGAGAGGTGTTATGTGGGAGTACCTTGTACTCCCCATCACAGCCCGCGCGGCTGCGTTCTGAACTAACTGCAGTCTCCGGGCGCGTCCCAAGGGCAGCCCCATGTAGAGAGCGTTGCAGTAATCCAGGCGGGACGTCACCAACGCATGAGTGACCGTGCGTAGGGCATCCCGGTCCAGTAGGGGGCGCAATTGGCGCACCAGGCGAACCTGGTGGAACGCCCCCCTTGCCACGGCTGCCACATGGTCATCCATTGACAGCCGGGCATCAAGGAGGACGCCCAAATTGCGCGCCCGTTCCACAGGGGGCAATAATGAGGGGACGGGAGGCTCAAACCTACGATGAACGGTTGCAGGAACTGGGCCTGGCTAGTCTAGGGAAGAGAAGGACCAGGAGGAGACATGAGGACAGTCTTCCAATATTTGAGGGGCTGCCCCAGAGAGGAGGAAGGGCTCAAGCATTTTCAAGTTTAAAAAGAAGAGTAAAATACAAAGACAAATACAAAACAAATGAAAACACAAAAAAACATAATATAATATACTTTTATAGCTGTAAATTTATGGCATTTGATTCTCTCTCTCTCTCTCTTTTCTCTCATTCTGTCTCATTCTCTCTTTCTCTCTCTTTTTCTCTCCCTCTCTTTCTCTCTCATTTTATCTCATTCTCTCTCTCTCCCCCCAGCAACCTGGAAGGATTCCTGGAGGAATTTGCGGACATCTCCAAGGAGGATCAAATTAAGAAACTCCATGACCTCCTGGGTCCTCACATGTTACGTCGCCTCAAAGCCGACGTCTTCAAGAACATGCCAGCCAAGACGGAGCTGATCGTTCGGGTGGAGCTCAGCCCCATGCAGAAGTACGGGGCAGCGTTGGGGGTGGCGGGCTTGTTTGGGGGCAGAGGAGCCTCGAGTCCTTTCCGTGGGTTGAGGGTTTTTTAGGTCTCTGTGGAGATGATTCTCCATCCAGGTTACGGTTGTCCCCAAAGGGGCTTTTTTTTCTTTCTTTCTTTCTTTCTTTCTTTCTTTCTTTCTTTCTTTCTTTCTCTCTCTCTCTCTCTCTCTCTCTCTCTCTCTCTCTCTCTCTCTTCAAACGGCAACTGGACTTCCTCGTGTCATCCCCCCTTTCCTCTTTCTCTCTATCTCTCTCTTTTTTTTTCTCTCTCCCTCTATTTTCTCTCCCTCTTTCTGTTCCTTTTTTTCTCTTTCTATGTCTCTCTCTTTTTCTCTTTCTCTTTTTTCTCTCCCTCTTTTTTTCTCTTTTTCTCTTCATCTCTCTTTCTCGCTTTCTTTCCCTCTCCTTCTATCTCTTTCTCTCTCTCATCATCTCTTTCTCTTTCTTCTTTATCTCTTTTTCTCTCTCCCTCTTTTTATCTCCTTTCATCTCTCTCTTTCTTGCTTGCTTTCTCTCTCTTTCTGTCTCTCCGTCTTTCTTTCTCTCTTTTCTCTCTCCCTCTTTCTATTTCTCCTTTCTCTTTCTTTTTATCTCCTTCTCTCTCTCCCTCTTTCTATCTCTTTCTCACTTTCTCAATCTTTCTGTCTCTTTCACACTCTCTCCATCTTTCTCTTTTTTCTCTCCCTTTCTATTTCTTTCTCTTTTTTATCACTTTTTCTTCTCTCTTCCCATCTCTTTCTTTCTCTTTCTTGCTTTCTCTCTTTCTTTCTGTCTCTTTTTCTCTCTCTCCATCTTTCTCTTTTTAATCTATTTTTCTCCCTCTCTCCTCTCTCTCTCTCCCCCTCCCTCCCTCTTTTTGTCTGGATGGGAACCCAGTTCTTGTATGGTTTTCAGAGGCCTCACGGGCAACCGCGTGTCAGCGAAAGTGCCATGGTGTGCCACCTGTCATAGGTTTGCCACCAGAGCTGAGTGAGTCAGCTTTGAAACCGTTAAGGTTTTAGCTTTTGGGACTCGTCTAGAAATTGCTGTCATGGAGGGATTCATTGGACATAACTCTTTCCGTGCGTTTGCACAATCTTGTTTTAACCAAGCCGGCTGGAGACCTAGCACAGTGATGGCAAACCTTTTCAGCACTGAGTGGCCAAACCGGGACACGCATGCATGCACACGTCTTCAGAAACCCAAAGACCAGCTCATCGGCACACGCCTGCCTGTTTTTGGACCGTTTTTCTGGCTGTTTTCAGGCCATTTTTGGGGGCCATTTTCAGGCTTTTTTCTGGACCGTTTTTGGTCTGAAAAACTGCCTGACAACAGCCCGAAAAAAATGGCCTGGATTTTGGGCGTTTTTGACTATTTTGGGGGGCATTTTCTGTTGCTCCAGTGCCCACGAAGACCAGCTGGTGACGGCACGCATGCCCACAGAGAGGGCTCTGCGTGCCACCTCTGGCCCGCATCCATAGGTTTGCCATCACGGACCTAGCAGCTATAAGCACATTTATAGCCACAGCCCTTAGAGTTATATACCGCTTCACTGTGCTTTCCAGCCCTCTCTAAGCGGTTTACAGAGTCAGCCTCTTGCCCCCCCCCCCCCCAAACAATCTGGGTTTTCATTTTGCCCACCTCGGAAGGACGGAAGGCTGAGTCAACCTTGAGCCTGGTGAGATTCGAACTGCCAAACTGCTGGCAGCCGGTGATCAGCAGAAGTAGCCGGCAATACTGCACTCTAACCACTGCGCCACTGAGGTTCATATATCCGTGACATAGCAGCTGGGGTTCAGCCTATTTAATGAACGCCCCCCAAATGGATCAACTCAGCAACTGGGTGAACGATGTCCCCATCTAGTTATGGGATTCCCCCCCTCCCTCCTTCCATAAAGTTATTAGATGTGCTTCTGTGAATATGTATATTATAGCACCTTTTCTTACGTAATTCCCCTTCCCTTCTTATTTCCCCCCCCTCTAACTCTCCCTTTTCCCCCAAATCAGGAAATATTATAAATATATCTTGACTCGCAACTTCGAAGCCCTGAACTCCCGCGGGGGAGGGAACCAGGTCTCCTTGCTCAACATCATGATGGACTTGAAGAAATGCTGCAATCACCCCTACCTCTTCCCCGTCGCGGCGATGGTACGTTTGCCAGCCCACTGGGTGCCAGGGGAGTTTAGAACTTGGCACTTAGTCTTGCATCAATAGAAGGGAATCCTTGCAGCTCAGGGTTGGGCCCCTTGGGGGACTCTGAGCTTGGTGATTTTCTTGCAGACGTTTCATAACCCAACTAGGTAACATCATCAGTTCTAGAAGGGAGGGGGTTCGTGAAGTGGAGGGGGGAGGAGGAGGAGGAGGAAGACTATAGGGGTCCTTGGTGTTTTCTGAGCTTGCTTGTTTTCTTGCAGATGTTTCGTGACCCTGCTAGGGAACGTCGTCAGTGCTAGAAGGGAGGATTTATGAAGTGGAGGGAGAGGGGAGAGGAGGAGGACTGTGTGGTCCTTGGTGTTCTCTGAGCTTGGTGGTTTTCTTATACACGTTTCATGACCCAGCTAGGGAACATTGTCAGTGCTAGAAGGGAGTGGGGTCTGTGGAGAGGAGGAGGAAGGGGAGGAGCGTGGGATCCTTCGTGCTCTCTGAGTTGGGTTGCTTTCTTGCAGATGTTTCGTGACTCAACTAGGGAACATCAGTGCTGGAAGGGAGTGGGATGTGTGCAGTGGGGGAAAGATAAGGGAGGGGGAGGAGGAGGAGATGGAAGAGGAGGACGACGCTGGGGTCCTTGGTGAAACATCTGTAAGAAAACCACCCAGTTAAGAGACCACCAAGGACCCCAGAGGAGTCATCGTCCTCCTTCCTTCCTTCCTTCTCCTCCTCCTCCTCCTTCTTTTCCCCTCCTTCTTCCTCCTCCTCCTCCTCCTCCTCCTCCTCTTCCTCCTCCTCCTCCTCCTCCTCCTCCTCCTCCTCCTCCTCCTCCTCCTCCTCCTCCTCCTCCTCCTCCTCCTCCTCCTCCTCCTCCTCCTCCTCCTCCTCCTCCTCCTCCAAGAGATCCCCAAGTACTCCACGTTTAACCTTGGGAAGAGCCTTGGTTGGCCAATCAGCTCCTTTGTCCAGTTCTCCGGGCCTTCCCCCCCCTCCTCATCCAAAAACTTAGGACCACAGACACGGACACACACACACACATCGGTGTTATTTTCCATAGGAAGACTGACCGCTGCTGTCTTTTGTCCCGGCAGGAATCTCCCAAGCTGCCAAGCGGTGCCTACGAAGGGGGGGGGCTCATCAAGGCCTCTGGGAAACTGATGCTTCTGCAGAAGATGCTGAGGAAGCTGAAGGAGCAGGGCCACCGAGTGCTCATCTTCTCCCAGGTAAAAAAGGGGGGCTCAGGTGCGGACTGCCTAGAGAGAGAGTGAGTGTGTGTGTGTGTGTGTGTGTGTGTGTGTGTAACAGCCTTGCCAGAAAAATCACAGCAGGCTCACTGATGCAGTAGAGTGCTTGAGATCCTAGAAAGAGTGCAGAGAAGAAGGACCAGGGGAGACATGACAGCAGTCATGGAGGAGGAGGGGAGGGAGAGGAGGAGGAGGAATGGAGGAGGAGGACTGTGAGGTCCTTGGTGCTCTCTGAACTTTAAAGTTTTTTTGCAGACTTTTCACGACCCAACTAAGGAACTTCATCAGTGCTAGGAGGGAGCGGGCTTTGCAGACAGGAGGAGGAAGAGGAGGAAGTGGGGGAGGTGGAGGACTGTGGGGTCCTTGGTGGTTCCATTGCTAAGCGCCTGGATTCTGATCACGTGACCGCTGGGGATGCTGCAAGGGCCCTAAGTGTGAAAAACGGTCGCGAGTCCCTTTTTCCAGAGCTGTTGCCACTTTGAACGGTCACTAAGCCAGCCGTTGTAAGTGGAGGACCGAGGGTGCCTTCATTTTCCTCGAGACGTTCGACTTTTTGAGAAGCCAAAACGGGGCCGTATTCTCCTGACCGTGAGGTTTCACACCGGCCTTCTTCCCCTTCTCACTTGAGTCTCGCTGACGGGTGTGTCTTTTTTCCCCCAGATGACCAAAATGCTGGACCTGCTTGAGGACTTCCTTGACTACGAGGGCTACAAGTACGAACGGATAGATGGTGGCATTACCGGAGCCTTGCGCCAAGAAGCCATAGATAGATTTAACGGTGAGTACAGAGGCCACAAAGTACAAAAAGGGACTTGGTATCAGGGGCTAAGACGCCGAGCTTGTCGATCAGAAGTTCGGTAGTTCGGCGGTTCGAATCCCTAGCACCGCGTAACCGAGGGAGCTCCCGTGACTTGTCCCAGCTTCTGCCAACCTAGCCATTCGAAAGCAGGTAAAAAAATGCAGGAAGAAAAAAATAGGAACCACCTTTGGTGGGAAGGGAACAGTGTTCTGTGCACCTTCGACATTGAGTCACGCCGGCCACATGACCACAGAGCCGTCTTTGGACAGCGCTGGCTCTTCGGCTTTGAAACGGAGATCAGCAGCACCGCCTAGATTTGGGAAGGACTAGCACAGATGTTTACCTTTACTTGAGGTGATTACCTGTGTTTTCCCCAAAATAAATCCCAGGTCTTCTTTTATTTTGGGCCCCAAAATAAGCACTAAGAGGGAGTGTCCTATTTTGCCCATGTACCCACTTCTTCTGCTTGTTCACAGTGGGGCAGGAGGCCCTGCAGTGCAGGAGGGGATAGAGCTGCCAGCAGGACCCTGCGTGGCTGTTGGCCCACTTCTACTTGCTCGCAGCTGCAACGGAGCAGGAGGCCGAGCGACATGCTGGTTCCGCCAGGTGAGGTGGGGGGCAGTGCAGCTGCCTCGCGTGCCCCTCACCAGCCTACCTCAGAGGCCATCCACGCCCCAACATCTGCCTCGCGGATGTGGCACCCAACACACCGCTTAGCCTCCTGCTCCGTTACGGCCACAAGCAAGCAGGAGTGGGCTGGTGGCCAAGTGGACTCCTGCACATGGCCGCAAGGCAGGCGTCGAGGCTTGGATAGCCTGATTGTGGGGGCCCTGAGGTAGGTGTGGGGCACGTGGGACGGCTCCACCGCCCAGCGTCACCTCGTGGCCGTGTCACTGCGAGCAACCAAGTGGAATGGGCAGGCAGTGGCACAGGTTCTTAAGTATGGCTTATTTTGGAGGTAGGGCATGCAAAACACAAATGCTAAGGCTTATTTTTGGGGGATAGGGCTTATTTTCAGGGAAACTGCAGATATGGAGGCAGGAGATGGCCCTTGTGGTTTGAAATTCCTCTCCCTTTCTTGGCTGCAGCAAGCAAGCAATTTCCAAGAGCGTTCCAAATATTCAATGTTTCACTTTCCTCTCAGTTACTCACCCAACCGTTCCTTTCCAGCCCCAGGAGCTCAGCAGTTCTGCTTCCTGCTCTCGACGCGAGCTGGCGGCTTAGGGATCAATTTGGCCACGGCAGACACGGTGATCATCTTCGATTCCGACTGGAATCCCCACAATGATATCCAGGCGAGTATCTTTCTCTGTCAGGAAGACTCAGGCAAACACGAGGAGTGATCCTTTGGGGAGGATTCTACCCTCTGGTCCTTCACAAGGAGCCCTGCTCATCCAAAGCAAGCCATGCCATCCGTTGCTTTATTTATTTAGGATTAGGATTTAAGAGATGTGTGAAGGTGTTGTAAGCCTCAGTTGGACACTGTCTAACCTCTCTGCCTTTCATTAATGTCTTCAGGCAGCCCCAAATATATTGGGAAGCCCACCCTCAATTCTCCCTCCATCTCGAGCGTCCTTGATTCATTTCCTATCGATCTGGATGTAGGGATGTTCTGTAAGATGCCCAGAATTACCTGATGATAAGATGGACGGCCAATAAATTGGATAGATGATAGATAGGTAGGTAGATAGAGAGAGAGAGAGAGACAGACAGACAGACAGACAGACAGACAGACAGACAGACAGACGCAGACAGACACTGGATGGATGGATGGATGGATGGACAGGCAGACAGATAGATTGATAGATAGATACAGAAAAATAAACACACAGACAGACCTTGATGGACGGACGGACGCAGATAAACACTAGATAGATGGATGCATGGACAGACAGACCTGGATGGATGGATGGATGGATGGATAGACAGACTGACAGACAGACAGACAGATAAACACACAGAAAGACCTGGATTAGTGGATAGACAGGCAGGCAGGCAGACAGACAGACAGACATCAGACATACTAAGATAGGTAGAGACAGACAGACAAATAGATGATAGATTGATATACTGTAGATAGACAGACTGGAAGATGGATGGACAGACAGATACAATAGATAATAATAATAATAATAATAATAATAATAATAATAATAATAATAATAATAATAATAATAATAATAATAATAATAATAATAATAATAATAATAATATTATTATTTATTAAATTTCTAGACCGCCCCTCTCCCCGGGTAATAGATGATGGATAGATAGATAGATAGATAGATAGATAGATAGATGATAGATAGATAGATAGATAGATAGATAGATAGATAGATAGATGATAGATAGATAGATGATAGATAGATGATAGATAGATGATAGATAGATAGATAGATAGATAGATAGATAGATAGATAGATAGAGAAAGAGATAGAGATAGAGAGAGAGAGAGAGAGAGAGAGAGACAGAGAGAGATAGATAGATGATAGATGGATAGTTAGAGATTAACATAATGGCCTTGCAATCAAGTGACCATTGGTTCTAGCCCACCATAGGTATGAAAGCTGGGTGGGTGACTTTGGGCCAATCTCTCAGTCTAGCTCGCCTCACAGGGTTGTTGTGGGGAAAATAAGAGGAGGAAGGAATCACTGATATATTCGCCCCCTTGAGTTATTTACAAACAATAATAAAGGCGGGCTAAAAAAAGATTCCAATACATACATAATAAATACATAATTTGGGGTTCTTTTCCTTCCTTCCTCACTCCCCATCCCCCCTTCAGGCCTTCAGCAGAGCTCATCGGATTGGCCAGGCGAACAAGGTGATGATCTACCGCTTCGTCACACGGGCCTCCGTGGAGGAACGGATCACCCAGGTGGCCAAACGCAAGATGATGCTGACTCACCTGGTCGTCCGTCCAGGGCTGGGCTCCAAGTCGGGGAGCATGTCCAAGCAGGAACTGGACGACATCCTCAAATTTGGCACAGAGGAACTCTTCAAAGACGAAAATGAGGGTGAGAGACTGGACCGTGTGTGTGCGCCTGTGTGTGTGCGTGATCCCTCTAAGCAAGAGGTTTAATTGCAGTAATCTAACTGGATTCCAAGCAACACGTCCATAGCAAGCAAAATTGAGATTCCTCAAAAGAATAGCTTTATTGGATATATCATATTGGCATACATCTGGTGAAAACCAACTCCGAATTTTTCCGCCGTTTTCACCTAATTAAAAGTAAAAGTTTGTCACTCTCTCAAAACAATCGGTCACATGGTTCAATCAAAGCGCTGCCTGGTTACCTGATGGCTTCACTCCTCCTTCCCCTGATCAGGTGTTGGAATGTCCTTGGTTCTCAAGAGAAAGTACCGTATGTTTTGGAGTATAAGATGCACCTAGCTTTTGGGGAGGAAAATAAGAAAAAAAAATCTGCCTCTGCCTCCCAGCACTTTGCCTCCTTGCAACAAACAGCAAACAGCTTGTTTCAGTTTGAGTTTCAGCACAGCCTGATTAGCACAAGGGGAAAAAAATCTGCCTCTGCCCCCCAGCAATTTGCTTTCTTGCAGCAAACAGCACATTTCGGTTTCTGTTTCAGTACAGCCTGATTAGCACAAGCAGCTGATCGTTGGGAGGCCCAACGATCAGCTGTTTCAGGCTGCAGGGATTGCCATACCTATTGCCGCCTCTGAGCGCCCCATTTTCAGCCTACGCACATCCCATTTTTGGCCTCCACATGCCCCATTTTCCGCCCATTCCGGACGGTGGGGATCAGAATGGACGGAAAATGGGGCGTGCAGAGGCCAAAAACGGCAAGCGGGGACTGAAAATGGGGTGCGCGGAGGCGACAATAGGCAATGGCAATCCTTGCAGACTAAAACAGCTGATCCTCGGGAGGGAGGCTGATCTAACCAACAATCAGCTGCTTGTGCTAATCAGGCTGTGCTGAAACTGAAACAGTCTGTTTGCTGTTTGTGACAAGGAGGCAAATTGCTGGGAGGCAAAGACCAAAGGGTGGGGAGGCGGTGGGGGGCCGGGGCTACATTTGGTGTATAAGACACACACAAATTTTCACCCTCTTTTAGGGTGGGGGAAAGTGCGTCTTATACTCCCAAAAATATGGTATTTTGTTTTGGCTACAAAACCCCAGCTATCTCTATTCCCCCTTTTCCTATCCCTTAGCTCCAGTGTAGCAGCATGGTTGACACTAACCTTGTTGGTCCTTTGGAAACTTTGAAAGACCAAATTGTCTGGAGTACAGAGAGTCCTCAACTCACAACCATTCGTTTAGTGTCCGTTCAGTGCCCTGACTTCATCAGCCTGGTGGCTGGATTTTTTGTCACCGGCTTGAAGACTTTCTCTTGGATCGATCAGGGACTTTGCGATGTCCCTGAGATCAGCAAGACGTATTCTTCCTGTTCACTGTCTCTGCGGGACGGTTTAGGTCCGATTGGCCCCCCCAGCGGCAAAAGTATCGGCTGCGGTCTCGGAGCATCGAGACCGCACGTCCGTGTCGTCGCGACGTTGGCTCCTCCTCTGAGCCCAAAATTTCTGTTGCTAAGCGAGACATTTGTTAAGGGAACTTTGTCCCATTTTACGGCCTCTTGGGCCACAGTTATTAAGTGAACCACTGCAGTTGTTAAATTAATGACACGGTTGTTAAGGGAATCTGGCTTCCCCGTGGAATTTGCTTCTCAGAAGATCGCAAAAGGGGATCGCCCGGTAAGCTGCAACCGTCGTAAATACAAGTCAAGCATCCGAATTTTGACCACGGAGAGGCTGCAAAGGTTGCAAGTGTGAAAAAAAGTCATAAGTCGGTTTTTTCAGTGCCCTTGTAATTTCGAACGGTCACTTAAATGGACTGTTGTAATTTGGACTACCTGCATCTATAACCATTCTGGGCTGATTCACAGGGAAATCCAGTTCTCCTCATCAGTTTGTTTACTGACCGAACGTCATCAAATCAGCTGTGATATTTTACCCTCCCCATCCTCTTCCAGGCGAGAACAAGGAGGAAGACAGCAGCGTTATCCACTATGATAATGAGGCCATCGCCCGTCTCCTGGACCGTAACCAGGACGCCACTGACGATGCCGACGTCCAGAACATGAACGAATACCTCAGCTCCTTCAAGGTGGCGCAGTACGTGGTTCGGGAAGAGGATAAGGTCAGTTGTGGGGTCGTGGCTGTTTTGGGTCTTAGCTGGTGCAAAGGGGTTTACCAGCAAGGGTTTACCAGCGTCCCTGGCCTGCTCTCGAGTTGCCATAGGAAAGGGTGAGGGACGGGAAACCAATGAAACGGCACAGCAGCAGACTTGTCTCTCTCAAGGCTGTCTCCCAGGGTTACTCACAGCAGCCGGAGAACCCCCGAAAGTGCCCTGTTGGCGAATGTGATTGATGACACGCCTTGGGAGGAGTGGGGAAACAGGGTCATTACTGGGCCGTAAATGACGTGGGGTCAGAGCTGGCTTCACTTGGGAACTTGCGACATGAATCTCCTGATAAATAACTGGATTTCTTTTGAAGCTTGGCTGGAGGCTCATGATTTAATTAGGGCATTCGCCAGAACCCGGATAGCAAGCCAGCTCTCTCAAAACTAATCAAAATTACCTGACACATTCAGCATGAATATGACAAAGTCATAGAACATCAGAGTTGGAAGGGATCTTGGAGGTCTTCTAGTCCAACCCCCTGCTCAAGCAGGAGACACCGTACCGTTTCAGACAAATGTTTGTCCAAGCTCTTCTTAAAAACCTCGAGTGATGGAGAACCCACAACTTCTGGTGGCACGCAGTTCCGCTGGTTAATTGTTCTAATTGTGAAGGCGTTTCTCTTCAGTGCTAGGTTGTTCCTCTCCTCCATCCGTTGCTTCTTGTCCTGCCTTCTGGACTCTTGGGGTATCGGTTGACCCCCTCTTCTTTGGGGCGGCCTCTCAAATATTGGAACGGGTGTATCTGGACTACCTTTTCCACATTTCTTTGCAACTGTCTTAATACATACCGTATTTTTCAGAGTATAAGACGCACCAAGATTTTGAAGAGGTAAATTAAAAAAAAGCTTTTGCACTCTGAGACCTCCCCCCCAAACCTCTGCACGCCTCATTTTTTGTGAAAATGTTTTGGGGGAAACCAAAAATGAGAAAAAACTGTCCTGTTTCTGGCAAATAGGCCCGTTTTTTGCGTAGCCTTCAGGAAGCTTGTAGAGTATTCCTGGGGGCTGGAGGGGGGGAGCGCAAAAACGAGCAAAAACCGGCCCATTTTCTGCTCGTTTTTGCCCTCCCCAGTCCCCAGGAGCACTTTGCAGGCCTCTCAAACCCTCTGCATGTCCATTTTTGCAAAGGGGTGGGGTTTCAGGAGGCCAAAAATGCTGTATTCAGTGTATAAGACACACCCATATTTTCACCCTCTTTTTTGGGGGGAAAAGATGCGTCTTATACTCTGAAAAATACGGTAAGTAACTTTCTTAATAGACGGTGGGAATGCAGTAGACATAATATATCTTTGACTTCAGCAAAGTGGGTGGGAAAATTGCTGGCTGCGGAGTTCAGAGAGTTGAAGTCCACCCACGTTAAGGTGGCCAAGGTTGAGACATTTTGCTCTGTGTGTAGTTGTGTGTTCCAATCTCTCTCTCTCTTTCTCTCTCTCTCTCTCTCTCCACCGATAGATTGAAGAGATTGAACGGGAGATTATTAAGCAGGAAGAAAACGTCGACCCCGATTACTGGGAGAAACTGCTGAGGCATCATTACGAGCAGCAGCAGGAGGACTTGGCTCGCAATCTGGGCAAAGGGAAGCGGGTGCGAAAGCAAGTTAACTACAACGACGCTGCCCAAGAGGACCAAGGTCAGTGCTTCAGAAACGAAAAACGGTACCCCTCTGGCCAGCCCCTGGACATTACCTCGACTAAAACCCAAATGGGCTTCAGGTTTTGAGTCCGACACGTAGTTTGCTGAAAAACTCCTCCTCCTCCTCCTCTTTTAATGACCCCATAATCCCTTGCGGGGTGGAGTCTGGGCAGTTGAATGGAGCTGGGTGTTTACTGGCCGGATGCCCTTCCCTGTCGCCAATGCGGAGTTATATTCGGCATATCTATTCTCATTGTGCCCAGAGAGAGAAATATCTGCCTCTACCTAGGATCAAACCCACAGCCTCCTGATTGTGAGGCGAGAGCTCCACCTCTAGGCCACCACACCACTCTCCAACTACATTTAGTCATCATCTTCTTTTAACGATCTTATAATCCCTTGCACGGTTGGAATCTGGGCAACTGAATGGAGCTGAGTGATTTACTGGCCCGATGCCCTTCCCTGTTGCCAATGCGGAGTTTTGTTCAGCAGATACATTACGTAAAAAATGCAAGGGGAAACATAGGGACCATGCTCCTTCGTTCCATGCTCCTTCGGCCTTCCATGCTCCTTCGGCCTTCAGTCATGCCGTCCACATGACCATGGAGACGTCTTCGGCTTTGTAACGGAGATGAGCATCGCCCCCTAGAGGTTGGAAGGACTAGCATATATCTGCGAGGGGAACCTTCACCTTTACCTTTTTATTTATTTTTATTTATGAATCCCCCAGTCAGCGTGCTTTAAGATGGGTGGACTTCGACTCCCAGAATCCCCCAGCCAGTGTGATTACAATGGGTGGACTTCATGGCTGGCTGGAGAATTCTGGGAGTTGGAGTCCAACCTGTCCTAAAGTGGACAAGCTTGAGAAAAATAAAAGACTTGGCTTTATTCTTCTGGACTTCAGTTTTGGGAACTAATCCCCCAAATCCCCGCCTTGTATCGCTTGCAAATCGGCATTATGTTTTTCTTTTTTCTTCTTCTCTCTTATTTGTTTTCAGACAATCAGTCTGAATATTCCGTCGGCTCCGAAGAGGAGGATGAAGATTTTGACGAGAGGCCAGAAGGTAATGATGGCTGGTCGGGTCTTCGTGCTGAAGGTTCTGGAAAGGCTCTGAGGCCTTCTTTAAGACTCCCAAGCGTCCGATCTAGAACGCTCCCTTCCTTGTACGGCCTTCGGTCCGAACAGAATGAAATGTGTGGCCCCTTGCTCAACAGTAGTAACTGTGAGAGGGACCATTTAAATAGGAGCCAGCCGTGTGCAGCAGCTGCCAAAAAAGCCAACTCAGTTCTAGGCTGCATCAACAGAGGGAGAGAATCAAGATCACGTTAAAAGTGTTAATACCACTTTACAATCCCTTGGTAAGACTCCAGAATTCCCCAGCCAGCCATGCCTGTTTTATTTTTCCTCCTCCCCCCTAAAGTGGAGAGATTGCAGAGGAAGGGATGAGAAGAGAGTAAGCGAACCACGTAACACGTAAAGTGTTAGTACCACTTTATAAAGCCTTGCTAAGGCCCCCAAATTCCCCATGCTTGGTTTTTTTCCCCTCCAATCCCCTAGAATGGAGAGATTGCAGAAGGAGGGATTAGAAGAGAGTAAGCGAACCACAATGGGGATGCGTATCACGTGAAGTAATAATACTTTTTTATAAGGCCTTGGTAAGGCCACACTTGGAATACTGCATTCAGTTTTGGTCGCCATGATGTAGAAAAGATGTGGAGACTCTAGAAAGAGTGCAGAGAAGAGCAACAAAGATGATTAGGGGACTGGAGGATAAAACATATAAAGAACGGTTGCAGGAACTGGGTATGTTTAGCTTAAGAGAAAGAAGGACTAGGGGAGACATGATAGCAGTCTTCCAATATCTCAGGGATTGCCACAGAGAAGAGGGAGTCAAGCTATTCTCCAAAGCACCTGAGGGTAGAACAAGAAGCAATGGGTGGAAACTAATCAAGGAGAGAAGCAACTTGGAACTGAGGATAAATTTCCTGACAGTGAGGAGAATTAATCAGTGGAACTCCTTGCCACCAGAGGTTGTGAATGCCTGGTTCCAGTGACTATCCAGTGTTGGATAAACCACCTTTGGGAAATTTGGCTATGTGTGAAGGGTGAATCATGGACGCTGGACGGATTCTTTTTTGTTTGCTTGAGACTTGGCCACCTCCTTTGTGGAGAGAAGGGGAGGCCTTTTGGGGGCTCCTGAGCATCCCTCCCTCCAATTGCTTGTCTTCTTCCTCCCTCTGCCAATCAAGGCCGCCGGCAGTCCAGGAGGCAGCTTCGGAATGAGAAGGACAAGCCTCTTCCCCCCCTTCTGGCACGGGTTGGGGGCAACATTGAGGTGAGATTCAAGCTCGGTGGCAATGCAGTGGGAATGGAGGGGGAGGAGAGAAGCGAGACAGAGAGGAGAGAAAGAGAGAAGGGAGAGGAGGAGAGACAGATGAGAGAGAAGAGAAGGGAGAGAGTGAGGGGCAGAAGAGAGGGAGAAGGGTGAGGAGAGAGGGGAGAAGAGACAGAGAAGAGAAGAGGAGGAGAAGAGAGGAGAGAGACGGGAGGAGAGAGAGAAGGGAGAGGGGAGAAGAGACAGAGAAGAGGAAGAGGAGGAGAAGAGAGGAGAGAGACGGGAGGAGAGAGAGAAGGGAGAGGGGAGAAGAGACAGAGAAGAGGAGGAGGAGGAGGAGGAGGAGAAGAGAGGAGAGAGACGGGAGGGGAGAGAGAAGGGGGAGGAGAGGGGAGAAGAGACAGAAGAGAAGAGAGAAGGGAGGGAGTTGGGGGAGAGAAGAGAAAGAAGAGACAGAGAGAAAAGGAGGGAGAGGAGGAGAGAGAGAGAGAAGAGGAGAGGAGAGAGAAAGAGAAGGAGGAGAGAGGGGAGAAGAGACAGAAAAGAGAAAAGGAGAGGAGAGAGAAGGGAGGGAGAGGAGAGGGGGAGAAGAGAGACAAAAGGGGAGAAGAGAGAAAGAGAGAGAAAAGGGGAGGAGAGAGGAGAGAGAAGAGACAGCAGAGAAAAGAGGAGAGGAGAGAGAGAAGGGAGGGAGAGGAGAGGGGGAGAAGAGAGAGAAGAGAAACAGAGACTATCAGAACTTGGATTGTAAGAGACCCCAGGTAGCTCCGTTGGAGCGTCGGATCTGTTGCCAAAACGACCGGTCGTAATCCGAAGATGCCCCGCGCTGGGTGGAGACCTTGGCAGGGCTGACCTCTGGGCCTCTTCCTGCAGGTGCTGGGATTCAACACCCGTCAGCGCAAGGCCTTCCTGAACGCCGTCATGCGCTGGGGCATGCCTCCCCAGGACGCCTTCACTTCCCAGTGGCTGGTTCGGGACCTGCGAGGCAAGACGGAGAAGGAATTTAAGTAGGTGCCCTCTCCTCTGCGGGGTTAGGAACTGACAAGTCGGGCGGGGGAGACGGACGGACGGACGGACAAGCCGCAGAATTTGCCATTTTTGTAAAAAAAAAAAGGGGGGGGGGATTAATTAAAGCAGCTATTTTCAGGCTCTGGGATCCGAAAGGTGACCTTTGTTGAGGATTTGGGGGCCGGTTGTTGCGAGGGTCTCCCTGCTTGTACGGAATCCAATGTGCTCGGCTCAAATCTTTCCAGGAAGCAGCAGTCTATCTGACTCTCCCGTTTTGGAAGGCCTGTTGAGGAAGGGTTTCTGGGATTCCCTACAAATCAACCTCCTTGCCCCTTTTGAAGCCAATTGTTCTTTTCCTGCCTTTTGGAACGATGCCGAACATTTCGGCCTCGTCTTCATCACGAAAGCCTTCCCGGGGGCTCAGAAGCAGGCGCTGATGGCGTTACCTAGTTGGGTCATGAAACGTCTGCAAGATTGCCACACACTGAGTGAGCACCAAGGAGCCCACTGTCGTCATTGTCATCCTCCTCCTCTCCACAAACCCTTCTGGCACTGATAATGTTACCTAGCAGGGTCTTGAAACGTCTGGGTTTTGATCGCATCCAGAACAGGGTCTCTTAGGAAAGGCAGAGAGCCGCCTTCTCTGGACAGACCAGCCACCCATTCACTCTCAGGGGGGGAGCCTCTGATCTTGCCTGGGGTCAGAGGCAGGAAGCCTTCCTTTGTCGTTGCCTCTGTGTGTGCATGTGTGTCCATCCTTGGCCTTTGAAGGTTGTGGCAGCCGCTGCTCATCTGCCAGCGGCCAGCAGAGCTGGCAGCCAATTTGGGCAATGAGGAGGTTGGGGAGGAAGATGGGCCAGTCCTGGAGTCTGGGGAAGGCTCTGATGAGGGCTCTGTGTCGGAGGCAGAGAGGGGGCCAGGGCTGTCTGACAGTTATCAGCTGCCTTCAGAGTCAGACATCAGTGAGGTAGAAGAACAGCTGGAGCCTGTTCCCAGTGTGCGCATGCGCAGAGCTGCCAGACGAAGGGAACCGCTAAAGAACAGGGGTCGACTTGGGAGGAAGGCCACAGGTGGACAGTGAATGGCCCCCCCCCCAGAGGGAATAAAAGAGGGAGCGCCAGGGGAGTGGAGTTTGCAGGAGGCCAATGAAGTTCCCTTCATTGTTTGTGACTCTCCGAGACTCCTTGCAAAGGTTTTGCAGATATCACCCTGGCAGCTCTCCAAGCCAGAGAAGGTCTGTGACCGTAAATCCTCCCTTGAAAGACTTTGCTGGATGGGAAGGAGCAGAATTCAGAGTCAGTTAATAAAAAAGGTTGTTTTTTTGGTCGGGAGAAGGAGTTTGCTTGAGGCTCTCGGGAAGCCTCGGTCCGTACAATCTGGAGGTCCCAAAAAACCACCATCGGTGGAGCCCGCTGGAGCCTTGGGAAGCTTCATGAGCTGTGCATGACAGGCCGTGTCACACGCCTTTTACCTTGTCTCTCGCTAATGTTGTCGCTCCGCCGGGGCTTTCCTGTTTTTGTATCTCCCGTGATACGCCGGGAAGGTGACAGTTTTGCCTCTGGCTCTTCCATCTTCCTTTTGAAGAGGGCTTTTGTAGCCCGCTTGTCTTCGGGGAGAGGGGGGGGGGGGAAAGGCGCATCGCCCAAAGATTAATGCCAGCGGTTTGTATCACAAGTAACAAAGGACAGATGGGGGAAACTCGGTCTCCCTGCCAAAGTCTGTTTGCTTGTTCGGTGAGCTCTCTCTCTCTCTGGGGAAGTGGCTTAGCCCCTGAAGCTGCCTCGGCTACTCCAGTAGTAAGTGGTACTCCAGGCAATACACGATAGACCATTGGTGGCACTCGAGAAGCACTTGCAGCTTTCCCAAGAGCCTGAAGCAAACTCCCCCTATCTGGGGGATCCTGACTGCTTTCTTGGGGGGTTTTCTTACAGACGTTTCATGACCCAACTAACTAACATCATCAGTCATCCTCCTCCTCCTCTTTTAATGACCCCAGAATCCCTTGCGGAGGTGGAGTCAGGCCAACTGAATGGAACTAGCAGAGAGTTTTTTAATGGCCGGATGCCCTTCCCTGTTTGCCGATGCAGAGTTTTGTTCGGCAGATGTATTCTCAGCGTGCCCAGAGAGAGAAATACCTGCCTCGACCTAGGATCGAACTAACTAACATCATCAGTGCTAGAAGATATTTGGCTTTGCAGAGAGGAGGAGGAAGAGGACGACTGTGGGGTCCTTGGATGCTCTCTGACCTTGGTTGCTTTCTTGCAGGCATTTCATGACCCAACTAGGTGATGTCATCAGGACTAGAAGGGAGAGAGGGGTTTGTGGAGAGGAGGAGGAGAACTGTGAGGTCCTTGGTGCTGTCTGAGCTTGGTGGGTTTCTTGCAGACGTTTCATGGACTAACTAGGGAATGTCATCAGTGGTAGAAGTGGGGACTGAAGAGAGGAAGAGGAGGAGGAGGACGGTGAGGTCCTTGGTGCTCTCTGAGCTTGGTGGGTTTCTTGCAGACGTTTCATGATCCATCTAGCTAACAGTGCTAGAAGGGAGGAGGAAGAAGAAGTTGCTTTCTTTGTGGGGGAGGGGGTTGTCTTGCAAACGTTTTATGACCCAACTAAGTAACCTCATCAGTGCTAGAAGATAACGGGGTTTGCAGAAAGGAGGAGGAGGAGGACTAGGGGGTCCTTGGTTGCTTTCTTGCAGGTGTCTCATGACTCTACTGAGTGACATTATCAGGGGCCCGAAGGAGTGGGCTTTGCTCCCTGTTTACATACAAGGGTCTTGCCCTGTCAGTAGCCGCGGGAGGGCTCTTGGGAACGCCACTGAATATCCTCTTCTGCGTTGAAGCCCCTTGCCCAAATCCTCGTGACCCTCCCTCTTTGCTTGCCTTGGCTTCGCCAGTGTCTCTCCTGAGATTTCCAGACCCGATGAAGCAAAGTTAAAAGAACCTGGTTTTCTTTATTCTTGTGTGCCAGGCTGTGTTTTGGTCTGTCGGGGATGTGGGCGTACGCGGAATAATTCTGTTCTTTCTTGACTTGACTTCTTCCCGCTTTATTATTTTGTTTACAAATCATTCAAGCCGGTGAACATAATCCAACATATCTTTTTCCTCCTTTGCCCACAACAACAACAACAACCCTGTGGGGTAGGTTGGGCTGAGAAAGGGGATGTCAGCGTTCCAAATATCATCCAGAATTAAATCAAGAGTTCAAGGCATAATAGCTTTCCTCAAGGTTCCAATTTAATCAGAGAGAAGTGTTGGTACCAACTGTGGAAACCCGAATCTGGAAGCTTCCTGGGGTTCCCACCCAGTTGAAAGTTCAAAGGTCCCCACACCCACAAGCCCATCCCATGGTCCAATCTTCCTCTGCCACATCTGGCATTTCCACCCATCTAGTTCCGGTCAGATGCAGAGGTGCGGAGACAAAGGATGCGCTTGGGCTTCTAGAAAGGAATGTTTTATTACGACGACAACGCATTCTGCTCCTTACTATCCCCCCCCCCCTATTCCCCACTCATGAAACAGCCTAGAAAAAATAATAGAAAGTGTGGCAGGCCAAAGATCCTAAAAGGAAGATGACTGTAGGCCGGACAGAGGAACTGACCCAAAGCCACTCACTCACTTTTCATGCCTAAGGCAGGACTAGAACTCCTATCTCCTGGTGATTGGCCCAGAGTCACCTAGCTGGCTTTCATGGCTAAGGTGGGACTAGAACTCCCGGTCTCCTGGTCTGCATTTGTGTCAGAAGCATTGGCCCAAAGTTACCCAGTTAGCTTTCGTGCCCAAGGCGGGACTAGAACTCCCAGTCTCTGGCTTTCTAACCTGGCGCCTTCACCACCAGACCAAACCCAACCCTTTTTTTTAAAATTAAAGTTTCAATAAGTTTTACAATTGTTTTCTCCCTCCCCTCCCTCCCCCCCCCCACCCTACCCCGTCTCCATCCCTCCCTCCCCCCGACCTCCCAGAGCAAAGTTCAGGGTATGATCATTTGACAAACATATGCTAACATAAGCTAACTAATTTTAACATTCAGCCATTCTTTGTGCTTTTAACTCCCCCTTTCTCCAGCTAACTTTGAATAATTTGTAATATTGCTTATGCCTTCATTCATAAGCTAATTGAAGCTTTTTAGTCTGGTATTTCTTTTGAATATAATCAATCCATTTTTCCCGGTCCAGCTTGTATTTCTCATCTGAGTGGTCCTTCAAATACGCTGATATTTTGGCCATCTCAGCTAGGTTTACTACTTTTAATGTCCATTCTTGTATAGTAAACCCAATGTGTTTGTTTGCCAAGTGATGATGGCTCTTACTCATCTGACATCCGCTCCTAACCGGTATCTGTCTGTGTTTTCCTGGAGGCTGAGGCGAAGGGACGCCCTCCTCTCCCTCAAGCAGACACAGAGCAAGGGAAGGCTGTGGCCAGGCGCATTGGCAGGTCTAAGGCGTGACTTCTGCCAAGCTGGCCCACAGCGACAGAGCCCCGATGCTAACTTGAAGGTTGAAGACCTACTACGAGACTCTGATGGCAAACGGGTGGAATGGAAAGTTCCAGAAGCATAGAGGGGTGTGGGTGGAGTATTGGTTTTAGGATCCGTACCTAGACATTTCCACTCCCTGCTCCTAGGATGGTGTGCCTTAGCAACCTTTAGATGTGTGGACTTCAACTCCCAGAATTCCCCAGCCATCATGGCACCCTTAAGATATGTGGACTTCAACTCCCAGAATTCCCCAGCCATCATGGCACCCTTAAGATATGTGGACTTCAACTCCCAGGATTCCCCAACCATCATGGCGCCCTTAGGATATGTGGACTTCAACTCCCAGAATTCCCCAGCCATCATGGCACCCTTAAGATATGTGGACTTCAACTCCCAGAATTCCCCAACCATCATGGCGCCCTTAGGATATGTGGACTTCAACTCCCAGAATTCCCCAGCCATCATGGCAGCCTTAAGATATGTGGACTTCAACTCCCAGAATTCCCCAGCCATCATGGCACCCTTAAGATATGTGGACTTCAACTCCCAGAATTCCCCAACCATCATGGCGCCCTTAGGATATGTGGACTTCAACTCCCAGAATTCCCCAGCCATCATGGCGCCCTTAGGATATGTGGACTTCAATTCCCAGAATTCCCCAGCCATCATGGCACCCTTAGGATATGTGGACTTCAACTCCCAGAATTCCCTAGCCATCATGGCGCCCTTAAGATATGTGGACTTCAACTCCCAGAATTCCCCAGCCATCATGGCACCCTTAGGATATGTGGACTTCAACTCCCAGAATTCCTCAGCCATCATGGCAGCCTTAAGATGTGTGCAGATCCCAGGCTTCCTCAGCCAACCAATAGCTTTAAAACATGTGAACTTCAACTCCCAGAATTCTCCAGGCACCTTACAGTTGCTGTGATACTGGCGGAAGGGATTGTGGGAATTGAAGTCCACACACTTTAAAAATTGGCAAGCTTGAGAAACCCTGTCCAACAAGCTTCCGCCATCCTCCCCCCCCCCCCATCCTCTCATTTGTGTTTTGGGGTTGTACGTAGTTGCCTGTTGCTCCGGAACATTCCTGCCATTCAACCAATCAAACTACCTTAAGCCAAAGATTTGAGGTTTGGCATCCTTTCCCTGGACTAGAATCGCCCAAAAATCACATCCTCTTTCCCCCAATTGTTTTTCTTCTTGTGTCATATCCGTCATCGGATGTTGGCAATCCTATTTTTATTAATAGCCGCAGGAGAAAGTGCTGCTGAGCTTTCTCCAAAGTTGGTCCCTTATGTAACTTTCGCTTTTGAATGGCCTTGATGATTTCCCTTGGCTTTCCCAGGCGGCTTATCCCCTCCTCCTTTCTGATGTTGTCAAGCCAGCTTATACGTAGAACAGCCGCCTGTCAATCCACAGTTCAAATGCTTCTAGTTTCTTCAAGGAGTTTTCTCTCCGAGGCCAACTCTCCACTTCGTAGAGCAGGAAGGAAAAGATGTAACATCTGACAAGTATCTGATTTTTCAGTCTTAGGCTGATGTCGTGACTGCAGAAGGCTTTATTCATTTTGAAGAATGTGTCAGGGTTCCAAATAGCATCCCAAAGTAAATCAGAGTCCGAGGCAAAGTATTGCTCAAAGTTCCAATTTATGAAGAGAGCCATGTTGGCACATCTGGGAAAACCCGAATCTGAAAGCTTCCCGGTTTTCCCCACCCAGTTGAAAGTTTAAGATCTTGCCCCCACACCCACAAGTCCATCCCAGGGTCCCATCTCCCACTGCCACGAAGACAGAATCCACCCATCAATTTCCGGTCAGGTGCAGAGGTGCAAAGACAAAGGATGACCTTGGCTTTCTAGAAAGAATGTTGTTATGGCTACCTATCATCTAAACTCCATACAATCCATTTTCCCACAATAGAAAATGCACCGTAGAAACATAGAAAGTGTGGCAGGCCAAAGAGCCGAAAGAAAACCGCAGGCCTGAACCAAATGCTGTTCGAGCTTCCTCGATCCTTGTCTTTACTTCACTGGCCATGTCCCAGCTTTCATGGAAATTAAAACCGAGGTTGCATGATCCTTTCAACCTTTTCCAGTGGTATTACACTAGAAAATTTCCCTAACACTCTTTTCCCCCCAAGCCAGGGCAGCTGATGGCATTCAGGCTCTGTCATGGCCCTGAATTCCACTGAGAGCTTAAATCCATCCATACGGAGCAATCTTAAACTTCGTGAGAGGTTGTTGCTCCGGCTTTCTCCAAACAGGCACCGATGGAAGATTTGGACGTTTCTGTCTCCGCAGGGCTTACGTTTCTCTGTTCATGAGGCATCTCTGCGAACCCGGGGCGGACGGTTCGGAGACCTTTGCCGACGGGGTGCCGAGGGAGGGTCTCTCCAGGCAGCAGGTCCTGACACGGATAGGAGTCATGTCTCTGGTTAAAAAAAAGGTACGGGCAGCAAGGATGGATGGACCAAGAGGAAACGCCCATCATTCAGGGCCCTTCTAATTACTCCGCATTGGTGTGAGCAGGGCTTCCTTCCCCAAGGGAAAAACGAAGGACATGTTGGTTTAAATCAGGGGTGTCAAACACAAGGCCCGCGGGCCGAAACCTGCCTGCAGGGCTGTCCTGGAAAATGTAAGGAGCCGGCCAGCGTGGCTTCAACCCGGTTTACCCAATCCGAAGAGGAAACATGCCAGCAGTTTGGGGAGTGGTGTCAAGCTGCCCACAGCCACCCAGTCGGCCACGCCCAGGGATGGGATTCAGCTGGTTCGGACCGGTTTGGGCGAACCGGATGCTATTTTTACATCTGGTTCGCCAAAGTGGTAGTTGAAAGGACTGGCTGGCCCGGCCCACCCTCCCCTCCTCTCCCAGGAGTCTCCACACGGCCTGTTCATCATGCAAGGTAAGGGCAGGGCCCTCGTGGAGGCTCTGGGAGGGCATAAAATGGGCCTCCCGGAAGTCTCCGGAGGGCCTCCGAAGCTGGGGGAAGGCCATTTTCGCCCTCCCAAAGGCTCGAAAAAATTCTCCAGAGCCTGAGGAGGGTGAAAACATGTAGTTCAGGAGGCAGAGTAGGTTAGGGTTAAAGAGGTTGGGTTGAAAGAGAGGGACTGCCCCCAAAGTCACCCATCTGGCTTTCATGGTTAAAGTGGAACTAAAACTCCCCGCCTCCTGGTGATTGGCCCAAAGTCACCCAGTTGGCTTTCATGCCCAAGATGGGACTAGAACTTCCAGACTCCTGGGGATTGGCCCAAATTCACCCATCTGGTTTTCATGGTTAAAATGGAACTAGAACTCACCATCTCCTGGTGATTGGCCCAGAGTCACCTAGCTGGCTTTCACGGCTAAGGTGGGACTAGAACTCTCGATCTCCTGGTCTGTATTTGTGTCAGAAGCATTGGCCCAAAGTTACCCAGTTAGCTTTCGTGCCCAAGGCGGGACTAGAACTCCCAGTCTCTGGCTTTATAACCTGGCGCCTTCACCACGAGACCAAACCCAACGCTTTTGTTTGCCAAGTGATGATGGCTCTTACTCATCTGACCTGTATCTGTCTGTGTTTTCCTGGAGGCTGAGGCGAAGGGACGCCCTCCTCTCCCTCAAGCAGACACAGAGCAAGGGAAGGCTGTGGCCAGGCGCATTGGCGAGCCTAAGGCGTGACTTCTGCCAAGCTGGCCCACAGCGACAGAGCCCCGATGCTATCTTGAAGGTTGAAGACGTACGAAGAGAATCTGATGGCAAACGGGTGGAACGGAAAGGTCCAGAAGCATAGAGGGTGTGTGTGTGTGGAGTATTGGTTTTAGGATCCGTACCTAGACATTTCCACTCCCTGCTCCTAGGACGGTGTGCCTTAGCAACCTTTAGATGTGTGGACTTCAACTCCCAAAGTCACTTAGCCAGCTTTCATGTTTAAAGCGGGACTAGAACTTCCCGTCTCCTGGTGACTGGCTTAAAGTCGCCCAACTGGCTTTCATACCTAAGGCAGAACTAGAACTCACCATCTCCTGGGTTCTAACCCGGCACTTTTAACCTTGACCCCAGAGTATCTCTCTAAACAACGTGCTTCTTAGTTTGGACGTTCTCTTAAATTTCCCACCCAGAATTTATTTGCTAAGGTAGACTTCTTCTACCGTGGAATGGTTTTATTTTGTGACCATTGTCATTGCAGAGTAAAAATTGCTCATGGAGGTGTGTGTGTGTGTGTCTGTGTGTGTGTGTTTGCATGACAGGTACAAGAGTTTGAACATATTAACGGCCGCTGGAGCATGCCTGAATTGATGCCCGACCCCAGCGCGGACTCCAAAAAGTCTTCCCGAGCCTCGTCCCCCACCATCAAAACCTCCACCACCACCCCAGAACCCAGCTGCACCAACACGCCCTGCACCTCCAAACCAGGTAGGCATCTGTCACGAGGAGGGAGCCGAACCTCAAATCCCTTCCCCTGAAGTTGTCAGAATCCACCCTGTTGTAGTCCGCTGGTGGCCTGCGAAGTTGGCAGCAGATTCTGGCAGTGAGGAGGTTTGTGGGGAACATGGGCCAGTCCTGGAGTCTGGGGAAGGCTCGGACGAAGGCTCTGCGTCGGAGGCAGAGAGGGGGCCAGGGCCATCTGGGAGTTATGTGCTGCTTCCGGAGCCTCCAGAGTGGGACAGCAGCGAGGCAGAGAAACAGGCTCCCCCTGTTCCCAGTGTGCGCATGCGCAGAGCTGCCAGAAGGCAAGAACAGTTAAGACAGGAGGGACGATTTGGGAGTAAGGCTTGGAGGTGATTGGCCCCTCCCATAGGACATAAAGGAGGAGCAAAGGCCCGTGAGCCTTTGCAGGAGTCAACTTTGTTCATGCTGGTCAGTTTACCTTCTGAAACGCCCTTTTTACTCTTTGCTCCATGTAGTGTTGCCAAGCTAATTGCCAATTAAGTCTTTGGCTGCGTTTCAAGGGAGGTGCTTATCAGCCTTATCCCGAAAGATTTTGGCAGACTTCGGTGGGACTCTTTACAAACTATTTGAGACTCAATACAGGCTGTGAATGAACATAATTCACAGCCTTTGAAATAAAAAGAGGATTTTTGGGATAAAGCGTCTGTTTTTACTGTCTCAGGAATCCCAGATCAGAACACACCCTGCCCCGTTCAAGGCAGGCAAAATGGACAAAGCTGAATCTTGGCGGTATGATTTCTGTGCGGGATTTCAAATTTCTGCCTTTTTTAAGAGGCTGCTTCACATAAAATGAATTATGCTAGTATCATCATCATCATCTTCATTTAACGACCTCATAATCCCTTGCATCGGGCTGGAGTCCAGGCAACTGAATGGAGCTAGCAGAGTGGTTTTTTAATGGCCGGATGCCTTTCCCTGTCGCCAATGTGGAGTTTTGTTCAGCAGATAGATTTCCATCGTGCCCGGAGAGAGAAATATCTGCCTCTCCTTAGGATCGAACTCACAGCCTCCTGACTGTGGGGCGAGAACTCCACCTCTAGGCCACCGTATCACTCCATTCACATTGCTAGTATCCTGGAGTGAATTGCTCTTAAATTAGCACCTGTGCAAAGAAATTAATTCTAATAATTTCTAGAATAATGGCCAGGGGATTTCAGGTGGAATCCTTAGTAAGTGAAACAGCGAGCTTACTAAGGGGGCCGTAGTCTTCGACGTATGACCACAATGGACCCTGAAATTTCTGCTGTTAAAGGGAGACGTATGTTAAGTGAGTTGTGACTAAATCAATAGTCGAAAGCTGCCTCTCTCCGTAGCAAACATTAAACTGAATTTTGATTGATTAAACTGAAAACACTCTAGGGTTTTAATATGTATATTTCCGTAAGGTGCCCCAGCCACTTGGTGCAGTGATCTTGATCCTTGTAAAAGGAGTCCTCGTCTTACGACCACAATTGATCCCAACAATTTTTTTATTTTTTGTTACATATTTAAAATTCTTTTGTAAACTAAGTATTGTCCGGTTTCCCCCCTTTCACATTCTCACATATGCATAATTCATGTTACATTATATTTCCATTTTCAATTTTAGCCGTATTTTCTTCTTCCTGCATTTTCCACCCTAGACTTAATTTTTTTCTTCACATAAACCTTGTCATTATTTATCCCTTCAGAAAGAAACCAAATTTCTCATTTCATTTTCCATCTATTTTTTTTATAGGCAACATATCTCTTCAAATTCAGCTTTTTATATAACAAGCATTTTACTCAATTAGTTTCCACAATTAATGTTAATGCTCTAGGAGGTTGGGGGGGAGGGAGGGTTGGAGGGGGGTAGGGAAAGGAGTAATATTTGTAAAATTTATTAAAACTTTTAATAAAAAAAAAACTCCCCCCCCAAAAAAAAATGTTAATATAATTCCCTTACATCTTAATTAGCTACATATCATTACCAGGATTAACATATTTCCATTTTATTCTACTAATCCCCTGTTTCTCGATTCTTGTTTTTTTCTTGGTTTTTCTTTTCTTTTTATATTTATTATGCCTTTTCTTCTTAATCTTTTCTATCACTTTTCGATAGACTGTTTGGATAACCCTCTCCAGGATTTCTCCTTTTCACTTCCCACTATTTTTCTCTTTATTGTTGGCTGATTCCCTTTTTTGGGTACCATGTCCCTTTTGCCCAACATTTCTGCGGTGAAGCAAGACATTTGTTAAGTAAATTTTTGCCCCACTTTACGTCATTTCTCGCCGCGGTTGCTAAGCGAATGACTGCGGTTGTTAAACAAGTCACACCGTTGTAAAGGGACTTCCCCCTTGACTTGGCTTATCCGAAGGTCGAAAAAAGGACATTGCGTGACCCACCCACCCCCACGACATTCCAAACCGTCATAAATACAAACCCAAGAACCTGAATGGCCCATGGGGGAATGCTACAAAAGTCACGGTGAAAAATCCCGTTTTTCTTCAGTGCCGTCGTAACTTTGAATGGTCACTAAACGAAGTGTTGTAAAGTCGAGGACCGCCTGCACCTTCGTGAAATAAAACACAGACCGTTAAATTGATTTTGAAGTGACAGGCGGGCGGTTGAGCTCGGAGGGAAGGCGGGCAGCTAGATCTCTGGGGAAGGAAAGGCGGGTCCCAGAATCCTGAAAGGGACCTCGGAGGTCTTCTAGCCCAACCCCCAAGGCAGGAGTGCGGACAATTGGTTGTCGGGATGATAAAATCAAAGGCAGGTGATCATGTCCTCTTGTTCCTTCAGCAACTCCGGCCCCCAGTGATAAAGGAGACGGGGCCCCCTCGGCCGAAAAGGAGGATGTGGAGACCAAGGATGAGAAGTTGGAGAAGGAAGCCAAAGGCAGCGAGAAAATGGAGACGGAGGTTCGTAATTTCAGAGAAATTATTTGCATTTTTTAATATTGCACTAAATCCGGGGTCCTCAAACCTACAGCCCGCGGGATGGATACGTGCAATGAACGCTTGTGTTGCTGCAGAGAGTCTCCCCCTTCGGGGTCTTTTTGTGCGGGTCGGAAGGGGGCAGAAATCCCGACTTGGGGTCTGCTTTGGCTTCTTGGTGGGGGGCTTTGGGCGAAGGCTGGAGGGAAGCGTTGCTGGTGGCGAAGAGCCGGAGGGCCTCGTTCCAGTGGGATTTCATCACGGCCTGGAACTGGCTGACCATCTCAGCCCACTGAGCCTCCAGGCGCCGGTCCCTGGCCTTGCACTCCTGCAGGTCTTCCCTCTGCTTGGAAAGCCCATGCTCCTAGTCCTCAGTGAGGTGCTTCTGCTGAGCCTCCTTCTCGGTCAGATCCAATTTGAACTGAGCTGTTTCGCCAACTCTTTCTCCTGGGGGCTGCTTAGCTCCAGCAACGGCTTCCTGTTGGGGCCCTAAGGAGCCCGGGCGGGCAGGCGAGAAGTGGCTGGGAGGGGAGGGGCGAATAGAGGCCGGCGAGGCCCCCTCGACGTGAGTGACATCCAATTAGCCACGCCCACCAGTCACACGCCCACCTAGCCGGTCATTAGGCCGATCATATTAGTGGTCTGGAAGATTTAAAATTATGAATTTAGTGGTCCCCGAGGTCCGAAAGGGAAAGAATGATTTCACCTGTAGGATACTTATGACGTCTCTCGAGTAGCATTTGAGTGGTTTGATTTTTCATTTTTTTATTGATCTGTATTTCCTTTTTCTTTATTAAACGTGTATTGTACCTATTCTATTTATAGTATAACTGTTCTCCAAAGCACCTGAAGGCAGGACAAGAAGCAATGGATGGAAACTAACCAAGGAGAGAAGCAACCTGGAATTAAGGAGAAACTTCCTAACCGTGAGGACAATTCACCAGGGGAACTCCTTGCCACCAGAGGTTGTGGGAGCTCCATCACGCTTTGAAGAAGAGACTGGGTAGCCACTTGTCTGAAATGGGATATGGTCTCCTGCTGAACAGGGAGTTGGACTAGACCAGAATCACAGAGTTGGACGGGACCTTGGAGGTCTTCTAGTTCAACCCCCTACCCAAGCAAGAGACCCTAACCCATCGCAGATAAGTGGCTGTCCATTCTCTTCTTAAAAGCCTCCAGTGAGGGAGCATCCACAACTTCTGGTGGCAAGCTGTTCCACTGATTAATTGTTCTTACTATCAGGAAATTTCTCCTTAATTCCAGGTTGCTTCTCTCCTTGATTAGTTTCCATATGTTGCTTTTTCTCCTGCCTTCTGGTGCTTTGCAGAATATTTTGACCCACCCTCTTCTTTTGTGGCGGCCCCTTAAATATTGGAACGCTGCTATCATGTCCCCCCTAGTCCTTCATTTCACTAGACTAGACAAACCCAATTCCTGCGACCGTTCTTCATATATTTCTAGAAGCAAACTGAATTCAATGCAGTGTTAAGGCCGGAACGATGGGCTACCGTCTCCGAGGGTGGTGGGGAAAAAAATGCCCCGGGGTCTTCCGCCTCTATGACCTGGCTACTTCTTGGGGGGGTGGTGTTCTCCCTGATGGGAGCTGCCTCTGATCCCCTGCCCTCTCGGTGGTCTTATGTGGAGTTCTCTGCCTTGCATTTCCCAGCCTTCCGCGCCCGAACCGCCCCTTCCGGCCACCTTCGCAGGGGATAAAATGGAGCTGGAGCCTTCGAAGAAGCCGGAGGACGAGGGCCCGGTGGGGGCCAAGGAAAAGGAGTCGGAGGCCGAGCCGGCGGTCAAGGACGAAAAGGAGAAATTGGGTAAGGAAGGTTGATCAGGAAGGTCACTTTCAAAAGAAGGCGAGAAGGCTCACATTGGAGCATTAAAATTGCATTTTAAAAGTCTGTGGAGATTCTCCGTCATCCAGGTCTTGGTTGTTCCAAAGGTGCTTTTATTATTTTAAATTTTTTTTTTTTGAGTTGGGAAAAAAAAACTTTATTGAGAATTTAAAACATTAAATACAAATACCTTTAAAAATAGTTTTGTGTAAGTTACAATCCTTTTTGACAGTACTAACATAGCCATTTACTGTTCAAATACATTTGTGTACATTCCTAATTATTCCTCTATCTATAAATCTACGTTTCTAAGCTATACATTTCATGTTCCTATTATTTATCCATTGATACCAGTTTTCCCAAACTGCTTAATATTCTGAGTCTTCCTTAACTCCAAGGTGAGTTTATCCATCTCTGCACAATCAAAAATCTTTTTGGATTATCAAACAGTCCGTCGGCATGGTATCACTTTTCCAACATTGTGTGAGCGCTATTCTCGCTGCTGTAATGATGTGCAAAATTAAATAGTTTATCTCTCGTATACTTTCGTATGCAATTTTCTTCATTTTATATCGGTGTTCATCTTTACAACACATCAGTATTTCTCCTATATACATGCAAGTTTTTTCTTTCTTTATACCTATTCATTTATATATACTAAATATAAACATATACTAATATGTACACAATGTGTAATTATTACAGTTATATAAATGTGTCTATTACATTTTATCGCATCATACTATAATGTTACATATTCTGTAACTATCCTTATATTTATACTTATTTCTATTATCTAGTTCGTTCATCATCTTTCTTTGTTGATTTCCTAATCTGTGCTTCTATTCTCTAACCAGTGGTACCATATATTCCAAATCAAATAGTATTCCATTTCCCTTCTATCTTTTATTTCCATTGTCAACCTGTCCACCTCTGCACACTCTAGCACACCAAAGGTGCTTTCTTTTCAGGAGACAACTGGACTTTCTGGTTTTTGCTTTTGAAGACGTTTCGCTTCTCATCCGAGAGTCTTCTTCGGTTCTGAAGAATTGATCTCTTTTGCTCTAAAGAACTGACGAAGCTTCTTGAGTGAGAAGCGAAACATCTTCAAAAGAAAAAAACAAATCTAGTTGCCTCCTGAAAAAAGCACCTTTGGGACAACTGTGACCTGGATGATGGACAATCTCTACAAATTTTTAGCTATACAATTTGGGATGAAGACCCTTGGAATGGTGTGGGAGAAGGAATGGATTTCCAGAGGGAAAATTGCAGGCTACAGGAACCATTTGCACCACTCAGGGGACCCTGAGGACACAGACAAACCTCCAAGGGGCCTCAAGGACCCTCTTAAAAGGATGCAAATGACCCGCTGTCTACAAGGAATATAAATCCTTCCATTCCCCCACCATCCAGTCAGAGCTGAAGAAGCTTCTTGGATGAGAAGTGCAACATCTTCAAAAGAAAAAAAGATTTCAGTCCAGTTGCCTCTTGAAAAAAGCACCTTTGGGACAAAATTGTATTTAGTTTTGGGTTTTTTTTTTACAATTTTTATTTTATTCAGAAGATGAAACCAACATCCACAAGGAAAAAAACGTAACCGAGACAAAACAAGACAAAGAACATTTTAAATAAAGGTTTCAATATAAAAAGGTGTTAGAAGAAACGCAGCAACACTTCCCCCTCCCCCCCCCAACCTGTGCAAATCACTGTGGCCTCAAAGTGGGATTTTTCTGTCCCCTTTCCCTCCCCTCATTTGTTCCTCCCCTTGTTTCCAGATGCTGACTTGGAGAAGCTGGTGGCGGAGGAAAAATCCACGGAGAGCGATGACAGCAAGGAAAAGGTGGAGGGAGAAACTCAGGAGCCCAAGAAAGGTAACGTGCCCTGGAGGAAGGATTGGCAGACGTGCGAGGGAGGAATTCCTGCAAGGGCAGGATTTGCACCAGGGGCTGTTGTAGCTGTTGGGTGAGCAATCCTGCGCCCTGGCTGGGAAGAGGTGGTGAGACAAGCGTCTAGGTTAGGCGTCCAATCTTGGGGATTTTAAGACCTGTGGACTTCAACTCCCAGAATTCCCCAGCCAGCTCTTTTTCCCCCCACTTTGCTGAAGTCAAGATATATTACACTTACTGCATACCCACCATCTGTTAAGAAAGTTATCCTATCACAAAAAATGCAATAAAGTGTTCTTGTCCTGTCCATGCTGAATTCTGGGAAACCCCTTCCTGGCTGGGGGATTCTGGGAGTTGAAGTCCACAAGTCTTCAAAGTTGCCAAGGTTGGATACCCCTGATTTAGTTTTAGTTGGTCTTGGGTTCTCCATGAGACACCCCAAAGCTGGGCAGGGGTAGTCACAACGGTTTTGATAGGTAGGACAAGACTGTTTTGACCTGGGCTTTCCAAGATCATGAAGCTGAATCATTGTCCAGATTAAACCTCTTTTATTTAATTTAAAAAGAATTCCTCTCCAGCAAAGTCCCGACAAATAAGTCTCTCACGAGATTTCACAACTATGGACCTTGATCAGGCTTGGAGAGCTGCCAGGCCGATATCTTCTAAACTCCACGCTGTAGCAGCAATTCCTTGGCAAGAAGTCAGCAGCAGTTCTTCACCCTAATGAATGGAACTAATATGGCCTCCTGCAAACTCCACTCCCCTGTCGCTCCTCTTTTATTTCTTCTGGGAGGGACCATTGAATGTCCACCTGTGGCTTTACTCCCGAGTCCGCCGTGGTTTCTTAGCTGTTGCCTTCTCCTGGCAGTTCTGCGCATGAGCACATTGGGAACAGGCTGTTCTTCTGCCTCACAGATGTCTGACTATGAAAGCAGCTGATCACTGTCAGACGGCCTCGGCCCCGTCTCTGCCTCCGACACAGAGCCCTCCTCAGAGCCTTCCCCAGACTCCAGGACTGACCCAGGTTCCTCCCCAACCTCCTCACTGTCTGAATCTGCCACCAGCTCCTTTGGCCGCTGGCGGGCCATAACAAAGAGAACCAATCGCGCCATCTGGCCCTTCCATCCTTTCCCCTCTCGCCATTGGCTGCCTTCTGCAGGGGGCATCCCATGTAGTCCACACTCCCAGCAGACTACAGCTTTGGGGGGGTGGGAGAATCTGGGTGGGGCTTTCTCTGCAGGCAACCCTGAAAAAGAGGTGGGAACCGAGGAACGGAAAAGCAGATCCTATAAAAAAACACTATATATATGTGTGTAGATATATACCGTGTTTCCCCGAAAATACGCCAGGGGCTTATATTTTTTTGACCCACGAAATATGGCCTTGGGCTTATTAAAGGGGAGGGTTTATTATTTTTGGGTTGCCGGGCGGCTGCTCCCTTGTGACTGGGTTCCCGAAGAGCCGGGCACAGCCTCAGGGTCGAATGGCTGTGTTGCGCTGTCGCAGCAGCAACGCAGCAGCCATGAGGTGACCAAGCTTATGAGCAGCCGCCCGGCAACCCCCCTTTCCAGCCGGGTACAGCGCCGCTGACCGACCTAGCAGTACCCGGAAGGCACCAAGCAACGCGAGCGCCTGTTCACCGCCCTCCGCGTCCCGTGGCTCGGTGCCTTCGGAATGCCCCTAGGTGCGTGAATGGGGCTCTGCATGGCTGGAGGGGAGTTTCGCAGCGGCTTTTCCTCTCCCCGCTCGCGCGAAGGGCATCTGCGCTGCTGGCGCCGTCCGCCGCTTGGTTTTTTTTTTCAAAGCACGGAGGATGGATGCCGCTCTGGAAGTACGCTCTATGGTTGTACAATCCACAACCATAGAGCGTACTTCCAGAGCGGCATCCATCCTCCAGCCATGCAGAGCCCCATTCACGCACCTAGGGGCATTCCGAAGGCACCGAGCCACGGGACGCGGAGGGCGGTGAACAGGCGCTCGCGTTGCTTGGTGCCTTCCGGGTACTGCTAGGTCGGTCAGCGGCGCTGTACCCGGCTGGAAAGGGGGGTTGCCGGGCGGCTGCTCATAAGCTTGGTCACCTCATGGCTGCTGCGTTGCTGCTGCGACAGCGCAACACAGCCATTCGACCCTGAGGCTGTGCCCGGCTCTTCAGGAGCCCGCTCGCAAGAGAGCAGCTGCCCAGCAACCCCCCCTTCTTCAGCTGGGCACAGCGCCGCTGACTGACCTAGCGGTACCCCGAAAGCACCAAGCAACGCAAGCGCCTTTGCCCCCACCTCATTCCCGTTGCTTGGTGCCTTCGGGATACCGCTAGGTCGGCGAGCGGTGCTCTGCCTGGTCGGAGGGGGGGGGATTGTCCAGAGGGTTTATTTTCGAGGGTGGGCTTATATTTTTGCGCACGCGAAAAATGTCGCAAGGGTTTAGTTTCAGGACATGGTGTATTTTCGGGGAAACACGGTATATATACACACACACACACACACACACACACACACACACACACACGTATGTACGTAGGTATGGTGTCACAACCCCTGGTATGCCCAAATATGGGAGGGAGCATACTGTTTCCCTTTTCTGTCTTTCGGCTCACGCTAGGAGCCATCCAGGCAGAAAGCCATTTCTTTTATGTTGCCTTGTTACGTTTGTGTTGCATTTGTGCTGATAAATAAATAAATAAATAAAGGGAGACTAGTATAGATCTAGTTCAAGCTATTTAGCTCTCATCATATATATATATATATATATATTTGTCTTCAAAGGAGATGTGAAAGCTGAGCGAGAGACGGCCAAGGAATCGAAAATTGGCAGTCTCCGCGACGAGAGCCGGAATAACGGGAAGAGGGAAGACCGGATGGAGAAACCCCGGTTTATGTTCAACATTGCGGACGGTGGCTTCACAGGTAGGATGTCGGCTGGGCGCTGCAGAGATCCGATCGTGGTTTTCTTGTTTCTCTCATGGTTTATTCCCTTGTTCCATCGCTTGGCTACTATGTTGTCTTTAGACATTTCTTTTCGTTCTTCTCCTTTCTCCGTTTTTCTTGCTTTTAGCAACCTTAAGAGTAAGTGACTTAGGGCCGTGTTTCGCATTTACGACCGTCACAGCGTCCCCGTGGTCAGGTGATCAAAATTCAGGTGGTTGTCAACCACCTATTTACGACGGTCTCCGTATCCCAGGGTCACAGGGTCCTTCTGACGCGCAAAATCAATGGGGATAGTCGGAGTCCCTTAGCGACCGTTATGCGAACGGCAACGATTTGCTTAACAACGGCAGCAAGAAAGGTGGTCAGACAGGCCAAAGCTCGCTTAACGACTGTCTCGCTTAGCGACAGAAACTTGAGGGCTCCACTGTGGCCCTACATCGAGGACTAGCTGTCAACGTGGGCAAAATGCAGTCTTGGTGGGGAAAGAATGCAGATTGTTGGACATGTCACCTGTCCATCAACCTCCTGGGGAGAAACGGAGGCTTTAGCGGGTTTCTCTGACCGACGGGTGAAGATTTTTCTCCCATCTCTCTTTCCGGCTAGAACTCCACACCCTCTGGCAGAACGAAGAGCGAGCTGCCATCTCCTCCAGCAAGCTCAACGAAATTTGGCACCGCCGACATGACTACTGGCTCCTGGCAGGCATCGTCCTGTACCCTTTGGGAAAAAAGGGGCAGGGGTCATGAGTGAGAGTGTGTGTGCGTGTGTGCCCACGACTTGGGATGAAGATGGAGAACAGACCATGGTGGGGAAGTGAGAGGGGGCAAGGATACCACCTTGAGAGAGAACTGGGCGACAGCTTGCAAATCGCCCTGACCCAAAGACACCCAGCCGGCTTTCATGTGTAAGGTGGGACTAGAACTCCCTGTCTCCTGGTGATTGGCTCAAAGTCACCCAGTCGGCTTTCATGATTCAGGCAGGACTAGAACTCCCTGTCTCCTGGTGATTGGCTCAAAGTCACCCAGCCAGCTTTCATGCATAAGGCAGGACTAGAATTCCCTGTCTCCTGGTGACTGGCTCAAAGTCACCCAGCCAGTTTTCATGCATAAGGCAGGACTAGAACTCCCTGTCTCCTGGTGATTGGCTCAAAGTCACCCAGTCGGCTTTCATGATTCAGGCAGGACTAGAACTCCCTGTCTCCTGGTGATTGGCTCAAAGTCACCCAGCTAGCTTTCATGCATAAGGCAGGGCTAGAACTCCCTGTCTCCTGGTGATTGGCTCAAAGTCACCCAACCAGCTTTCATGCATAAGGCAGGACTAGAACTCCCTGTCTCCTGGTGACTGGCTCAAAGTCACCCAGCCAGCTTTCATGCATAAGGCAGGGCTAGAACTCCCTGTCTCCTGGTGATTGGCTCAAAGTCACCCAGCCAGCTTTCATGCATAAGGCAGGACTAGAACTCCCTGTCTCCTGGTGACTGGCTCAAAGTCACCCAGCCAGCTTTCATGCATAAGGCAGGACTAGAACTCCCTGTCTCCTGGTGATTGGCTCAAAGTCACCCAGTCGGCTTTCATGATTCAGGCAGGACTAGAACTCCCTGTCTCCTGGTGACTGGCTCAAAGTCACCCAGTCGGCTTTCATGATTCAGGCAGGACTAGAACTCAGTGTCTCCTGGTGATTGGCTCAAAGTCACCCAGCCAGCTTTCATGCATAAGGCAGGACTAGAATTCCCTGTCTCCTGGTGACTGGCTCAAAGTCACCCAGCCAGCTTTCATGCATAAGGCAGGACTAGAACTCCCTGTCTCCTGGTGATTGGCTCAAAGTCACCCAGTCGGCTTTCATGATTCAGGCAGGACTAGAACTCCCTGTCTCCTGGTGATTGGCTCAAAGTCACCCAGCTAGCTTTCATGCATAAGGCAGGGCTAGAACTCCCTGTCTCCTGGTGATTGGCTCAAAGTCACCCAACCAGCTTTCATGCATAAGGCAGGACTAGAACTCCCTGTCTCCTGGTGACTGGCTCAAAGTCACCCAGCCAGCTTTCATGCATAAGGCAGGGCTAGAACTCCCTGTCTCCTGGTGATTGGCTCAAAGTCACCCAGCCAGCTTTCATGCATAAGGCAGGACTAGAACTCCCTGTCTCCTGGTGACTGGCTCAAAGTCACCCAGCCAGCTTTCATGCATAAGGCAGGACTAGAACTCCCTGTCTCCTGGTGATTGGCTCAAAGTCACCCAGTCGGCTTTCATGATTCAGGCAGGACTAGAACTCCCTGTCTCCTGGTGACTGGCTCAAAGTCACCCAGCCAGCTTTCATGCATAAGGCAGGGCTAGAACTCCCTGTCTCCTGGTGATTGGCTCAAAGTCTCCCAGCCAGCTTTCATGCATAAGGCAGGACTAGAACTCCCAGTCTCCTGGTGACTGGCTCAAAGTCACCCAGCCAGCTTTCATGCCTAAGGCAGGACTAGAACTCCCTGTCTCCTGGTGATTGGCTCAAAGTCACCCAGTCGGCTTTCATGCATAAGGCAGGACTAGAACTCCCTGTCTCCTGGTGATTGGCTCAAAGTCACCCAGCCAGCTTTCATGCCTAAGGCAGGACTAGAACTCCCCGTCTCCTGGTGATTGGCTCAAAGTCTCCCAGCCAGCTTTCATGCATAAGGCAGGACTAGAACTCCCTGTCTCCTGGTGATTGGCTCAAAGTCACCCAGTCGGCTTTCATGCATAAGGCAGGACTAGAACTCCCTGTCACCTGGTGATTGGCTCAAAGTCACCCAGTCGGCTTTCATGCATAAGGCAGGACTAGAACTCCCAGTCTCCTGGTGATTGACCCAAAGTCTCCCAGCCAGCTTTCATGCATAAGGCAGGACTAGAACTCCCCGTCTCCTGGTGATTGGCTCAAAGTCACCCAGCCAGCTTTCATGCATAAGGCAGGACTAGAACTCCCCGTCTCCTGGTGATTGGCTCAAAGTCTCCCAGCCAGCTTTCATGCCTAAGGCAGGACTAGAACTCCCAGTCTCCTGGTGATTGGCTCAAAGTCACCCAGCCAGCTTTCATGCATAAGGCAGGACTAGAACTCCCCGTCTCCTGGTGATTGGCTCAAAGTCTCCCAGCCAGCTTTCATGCCTAAGGCAGGACTAGAACTCCCAGTCTCCTGGTGATTGGCCCAAAGTCACCCAGCCAGCTTTCATGCCTAAGGCAGGACTAGAACTCCCCGTCTCCTGGTGATTGGCTCAAAGTCACCCAGCCAGCTTTCATGCATAAGGTAGGACTAGAACTCCCAGTCTCCTGGTGATTGACCCAAAGTCTCCCAGCCAGCTTTCATGCATAAGGCAGGACTAGAACTCCCTGTCTCCTGGTGATTGGCTCAAAGTCACCCAGCCAGCTTTCATGCATAAGGCAGGACTAGAACTCCCCATCTCCTGGTGATTGGCTCAAAGTCTCCCAGCCAGCTTTCATGCCTAAGGCAGGACTAGAACTCCCAGTCTCCTGGTGATTGGCTCAAAGTCACCCAGCCAGCTTTCATGCATAAGGCAGGACTAGAACTCCCCGTCTCCTGGTGATTGGCTCAAAGTCTCCCAGCCAGCTTTCATGCCTAAGGCAGGACTAGAACTCCCAGTCTCCTGGTGATTGGCCCAAAGTCACCCAGCCAGCTTTCATGCCTAAGGCAGGACTAGAACTCCCCGTCTCCTGGTGATTGGCTCAAAGTCACCCAGCCAGCTTTCATGCATAAGGTAGGACTAGAACTCCCTGTCTCCTGGTGATTGACCCAAAGTCACCCAGCCAGCTTTCATGCCTAAGGCAGGACTAGAACTCCCCGTCTCCTGGTGATTGGCTCAAAGTCACCCAGCCAGCTTTCATGCCTAAGGCAGGACTAGAACTCCCAGTCTCCTGGTGATTGACCCAAAGTCTCCCAGCCAGCTTTCATGCATAAGGCAGGACTAGAACTCCCCGTCTCCTGGTGATTGGCTCAAAGTCACCCAGCCAGCTTTCATGCATAAGGCAGGACTAGAACTCCCCGTCTCCTGGTGATTGACCCAAAGTCTCCCAGCCAGCTTTCATGCATAAGGCAGGACTAGAACTCCCCGTCTCCTGGTGATTGGCTCAAAGTCACCCAGCCAGCTTTCATGCCTAAGGCAGGACTAGAACTCCCCGTCTCCTGGTGATTGGCTCAAAGTCTCCCAGCCAGCTTTCATGCTCCCGGCATAGTAGACCCTGCTGGTGGCTGGTCTACTTATTTCCTGCCAGAAGCCGAGCTCTTTAGAAAGTGTCTGGAGTGGGAGTGGGCCGCATCCCCTGGGTCTCAGGTGCCAGTTTCCGCTCCAGAGGTGCCTGACACAAGAGAACCTCCGTAGCTCAGTGTTGAAGTGTGGGGTCCTTGGTGCTCTCTGAGCTGGGTGGTTTTCTTGCAGACGTTTCATGATCCAGCTAGGGAACATCCTCAGTGCTGCAAGGGATTGAGGTTAGCTAGCTCTGATGATGTTCCCTAGTTGGGTCATGAAACGTCTGCAAGAAAACCCCCAAGCTCAGAAAGCACGAAGGACCCCCGCCATAGCTGCCCTTCCCCTGAGGCAGGAATTCAGCCTCCTCCCCTCCCTCTCCACTGTTCAGACATGCACACCGTCCACAGTCATTTCTGCCCATCCACCTGGATCGGGCAACAGGTGCCTAAGGGATTAATTTGCCCCTCCCTCCCTCCCCCCCCCATTTTCCTTTTCCAAAGTTGTAGATTCTTCAGATTATCCGTCCAGCAGGTAGACAGGTGTGTGTGTATGTGAGGGAGAGAGAATAAGGGAGATGGGAGAATAGGATGGGAGGTTTCGCTGGGGAAAAATGGATTTGGCCTTCAGGGGCCGGGTGAAAAAGGAAATAGGAGTCATCCTTGAGGTGCTCGGATGCAACTCGGATCCCCCCACCTCTGAGCTCCTGGGGTCTCTCTCCTGCTTGCCACAAGGGGACCACTCCTTAACCCCACCGCCCGCAGACACGGCTACGCTCGCTGGCAGGACATCCAGAACGACAATCAGTTTGCCATCATCAACGAGCCTTTCAAAAGCGAAGCCAACAAGGGGAACTTCTTGGAGATGAAGAACAAGTTCCTGGCCAGACGGTTCAAGGTGCGAATCCCTTAAGGGGAGGGGGGAGGGGGGTAGCAGAGGAGAAAGCAGGACCTCCCCTTCAGCTTTAGAGGGAGGGATTATTTCTGCCTTCTCCCCGTTTCCTCCTATTCCTCACCTATTCGTTTCTTAGAATAGAATAGAAAATATGGCATGGCATGGAATATAAATAAGAATATAATACAATAGAAATTTAACGGGATAGGATAGGATATGAATAGATTAGAATAGAATTCAGAATAGAATAGAATTCAGAATAGAATAGGAATAGAATAGAATAACAGTGTTGGAAAGGACCTTGGAGGTCTTCTAGTCCAACCACCTGCTGAATAGAATAGACTTGATTTAGAATTAACAGAATAAAATTAGAATAGAAATAGAATAGAATAAAAAAGAATAGAAACAATGGAATAGAAATAGAAAATAATAGAATTATAAAATGGAAATAGAAAAATAGAATTAATATAGAATAGAATAGAAAAGAATAGAAAGAATAAGAATAGAAGTGGAATAGAAATAGAATAGAGAATAGAATAGAAATATAATAAAAATAGAAGAGAAGAGAATTAATAGAATAGAAAAGAATAGAAATAGAAGGAATAGAATTAATATAGAATAGAATAGAAAGAATAAGAATAAGAAGTGTTATAGAAATAGAGTAGAAATAGAATAGAATTAATATAGAATTGAATAGAATAACTTTATTTATTTAACTCTACTATTGTATTGTATTGTATTGTATTGTATTTATTCTCACTTTGAATGTACCCTAATCGGCCTACATTCAAATGACACGTCAAAACACGGAAGTCATTCAAATGCCAATAAAACCATTGCAGCTGCTGGAACAGGCCTTGGTGATCGAAGAGCAGCTCCGCCGGGCCGCCTACCTGAACATGACACAGGACCCCAGCCACCCGGCCATGGCCCTCAACACCCGCTTTGCCGAGGTGGAGTGTCTGGCCGAGAGCCACCAGCACTTGTCCAAGGAGTCTCTGGCCGGCAACAAGCCCGCCAACGCCGTCCTGCACAAGGGTAAGAGGCGGGCGGGTAGGCGGGCGCGGCGAGGACGGTCCACGTGACTCCCCCTTCCCACCCACTACCACAATCCCCCCCCCCGGCCTCCGTGCGTGGTCCTTCTGTATCCCCCTTCTCCTCTGAATCCATTAAAGTGCGGTTGTGCTGAGCAAAGCCACGGTGTGTGGTTGTCTCCTTGGTCCTCCTCTGTGTATCTTTGCTCTCTCTTTCTCTGCTTCCGTCTGTCCGCCGAGTATCCCACAAGTATCTCAGGAGAATTATCTGGTTTTTTTTGAAGGGCTCTCAAATCTACTCCCCATTTTTTCTCCTCCTCCTCCCTCGCTTGCTGAATGCCACTCTCCCTCCCGCCCACCAACCCAAAATAACTCTGGAATGAGCATCTCGGGGTAGAAAACAAAACACATTTGCTGTCAAACATAAAACAGCCAGAAAATATCATTGGGTTAGAAACCAGGTGCTTCTGGGATATCTAGCTTGGCGCCCTTCAAGTCTGCCTTGCATCCGTTTCACCGAGTATTGTGAGTTGTCCTGATTTCACTGTTGTCCCCATCAAAATGTCATGCCTCATATATATATGTATACGTATGTATATGTATCATCATCATTTAACGACCCCATATTCCCTCGCGGGATGAAATCTTGGTCAAGTGAATGGAACTGTGTGTTTACTGGCCAGATGCCTTTCCCTGTTGCCAATGCAGAGTTTTGTTCATCAGATATATTCTCATTGTGCCCAGAAAGAGAAATATCTGCCTCTACCTAGGATCCAACTCCTGAGTGTGAGGCAAGAGCTCCACATCTAGGCCACTGCATCACTCTACACACACAAACCTATGCACGCACGCATCATAGATCTAGATACATATCAGCGGCTGCATAAAATTCGGGTGCATTTCTCGAAAATCTCGTGATTTTGTTTCCCTGTCAAATTTCTCTCGTCAATTTCATCACGTGAGTATCACCTGTGGTTTAGCCTTGGGGCCTTTTAATTCTCTTCGAACAAAACCCCTGGTAGTCCTTGACTTACAACATTCCATTTGGTGACCGTTCCAAGTTACAACGGTGCGGAGAAAAGGGACTGTTTTTCATGCTTACGACCGTTGCTGCTTTCCCTAGGGTCGAGTGCTCGAAATTCAAGATTGCTTGCCAACCGACTCATGTTTATGACGGTTGCAGTGTCCCCGGGTGTGTGTGTGTGTGTCATGCGATCCCCTTTGGGGAACTTCTGACAGGCAGTGTCAAATGGGGGAAGCCAGATTCACTTAGCGACTGTATTGTATTAACTGAACAACGGCAGGGATTCGCTTAACGCCGATTGGCAAGAAAGGCAGTCAAATGGGGCAAAATGCGCTTAACAGATGTCTCGCTTAGCAAGAGGCTCGATTATGGTCGTAAGTTGAGGACCGCCTGTATCTCCTGCTTTCTGGCTTGTTTTTGGTCACTCCTTACAGCTTGGTGGATGATGGGCTTTCAGGTTCAAGCCCCTTCCCCGGAAAAACACTTAGCCAAGGGCTCCATCACTGGTGGTTTTTAAGAAGAGAGTGAACAGGGATAGGATCTCCTGCTTGAGCAAGGGGTTGGACTAGAAGACCTCCAAGGTCCCTTCCAACCCTGTGGTTCTATAGAATATAGAACTGAGATTAATCAGTGGAACCGCCTGCCTCCAGAAGTTGGGGGAGCTCCAACACTGGGCGTTTTTAAGAAGAGACTAGAAACACCTGTTTGTCTGACATGGGATCTCCTGCCTGAGCAGGGGGTTGGGCTAGAGGACCTCCAAGGTCCCCTTCCAGCTCTATTCCCGATTGAGATTGGGAAGGAAGGTCATGTCCAGGGAGTTTTAGCCAGCCAGGAAAGGTCATCTGATGGATTTTGCTTTCTCTTCTGTCTCCTTCTTCTTTTGGGCGGCTGGGCCAGTGCTGAACCAGCTGGAGGAGCTGCTCAGCGACATGAAGGCCGACGTGACCCGCCTGCCGGCCACGCTTTCCCGCATCCCTCCGATCGCCGCCCGGCTTCAGATGTCCGAGCGCAGCATCCTGAGCCGCTTAGCAAGCAAGGGGAACGAAACCCAGACTGTTCCGGTAAATGCCAACCTTCGTTCTCTCTCTCTCTCTCCACCCTCCCCACAACCTCTGTTCCCCTGAAATTAACAGACGGCGTGTCCACATGATATCACCTTGTTTTGTGGGGTGCTCTCCGAGGAGGGTGCTTTTTCTTACAGACGTTTCGTGACCCAACTAAGGAACCTCATCAGTGCTAGAAGGGAGTGAGGTCTGTGGAGAGGAGGAGAAGGGAGAAGAGGACTTGTGGAGTTCTGTGTGCTCTCTGAGCTGCATGGTTTTTTTGCAGACGTTTCATGACCAAACTAGGGAACCTCATCCGTGCAGGCTTGCAGGAGAGGATGGTTGGGGGAGTCCCTCTTGCTCGTTTTCCGCTAGCTTTTCATCTGCAGGGCGATTGGAACAAAATTTGTTTTATTATTTTACTAGAGATAACCCGGCCTTGCCCGGGTATGTATTTATCCCAATCCTGTATGAGAGGTAGCCCCTCTGTGGAGTACTGTGAAGCCGTTACCATAGTAACTCTACTGTGCTGTACAGCAGAAGCCATATTAAGGCACAACAGGCTGTATCTTAACAGAACTTGAATGCAAAATGCACTCTATCACTGTCAAAAGTACTGTGATTTGACACTATAGATTTAATTCAGTCCTTGTCATTTCAGCAGCCCAGGCGTTCCAGAGTTATGCTGGAACACACACACACACAGAGCCATTTTTATATAGATAGATTTTACTTTATTTTTGCCGCCCATCTCGTAAGGCAGTGACTCGGGATGGCTAATGAGGTTTCCCTCTTCCTTCTTTTCTTTCTTTCCCAGGCCTTCCCTCCGGGACCCTACGCCACCCCACCTAGTTTTGGGGTCTCCTTTGGTGCCACCCCCGGCGGGGGCCTGCCCACCTTGGGGGCCAACTACAGCCAAATGCCAACCGGCTCCTTCATAACAGGTCAGTTGGGTGTGTGTGTGTGTGCGTGTGAAGAGGCAGGGGCATGGCTGGGGGTTGCACAAAAACCCCCAATGGTTCTGAAAACACTCAAAACACCATTGTGCAGGAAGGGAGTCCTCGCCGAGTCCAACACTTCCATTTCCTAAGCAAGACAGTTGTTAACTGAGTTTCGCCCCGTTTTACCACCTTTCTGGCCGCAGTTGTGACGTGACTTCACTGCAAATGTAAAGTTAGAGGCACGGTTGTTAAGTGAATCTGGCTTCCCCATTGACATTGCTTGTCAGGAGGTCGCAAAAGGGATCAAGTGACCCCAGGATGCTGCAACTGTCACAAATTCAAGTCTGTTGCCAGGCGCCCAAATTTTGATCACGTAAGCCAGGGTATGGCTGCAACGGTCGTTAAGTGTGAAAAATGATCCTAAGCTCCTTTTTACAGTGCCGTTGTAACTTCAAAACGGTCACTCAATGAAAAGTTGTAAGTCGAGGACTACCTGAAATAAAGGCAGGATATAAAATCTAATAAATAAATCTGAATTACTAAGAGATTTGGAAGAGATAAAACTTTTGCCTTATGTTTTTCTCCTCCTCCCTCTTTCTCTTCCTATTTTTCTCTTTCTCCCCTTCTTGCTGTTCCTTTTTCCACCCATTTCTTTCTCCCTCTTTTTCTTTCTTTCTTTCTTTTCTCTCTCTATCCCCCCACCCCCCCCCCAAACTATTGTTGCAGCCAATGGGCCTCCCGTGATTGTGAAGAAGGAGAAGGAAGGCGAAGGCTTGGAGAAGAAAGAAGCCAAAAGCGGGGAGGTGATTTGCATAGATGACTGAGGGGGGGGGGCAAATGGGCCACCTGGCAGCCGGACCCCCCCTCCTGCACCAGCCCCGCCTCTGCCCCAGGGCCCACCCCCCACGGCCCTCCAGCCTCTCCTTTTTTGATTTCCGGATTATGTGACGGCTTTGGGGCCTGCTGGTGATTCCTGCCCCAGCGGGGACTCCCCACCTCGGATTCGAATTCCTCCTCCTGAGCCCCTCCCCTTCCTGCTGGGGGGGAGCAGCGGCCGTCTGTCCCCGGCGGACTTAAGACTGACCAAGAGGTACTCAGGACGGAGCTGGTTTGTATCCCCGGCTTGCGGTTCCGGGACGGGGGCCAACTTAAAAGAAGAGCTAGGATCCAGGCCGCGTGGGGCTTGGAGGGGGAGGGGGGCAGCCTGCTCTTGGGGTCTCTACTGCCCCCTCCCCAGTGTCGAAACTTTCGAGAAGCACTGCAAAAGGACTCTTATAAATATGAATATATATATAATGTATACACACTCATGCTGTATGTTTAATCCCCTTTTCCCCTCTTTTGGGCCTGGCTTCCCATGGGGCTGGGGGGGGGGGGGGGGGAGGGAGAGAACGCAGAGACTCTCCTCCCCGTACCACGGTCTGTTTGGGGAGCCCCCCCACCCCACCCCTCTAGCCAGAACTTTGGGGGAGCCTGCCCGGATATGCCCCTGCTTTGGGAGGGCAGGCCTGTTTCTCCCCGTCGCCCACCCTCCCCCTGTGAAAGCGAGCCAGTTTTGGGGGAGGGGGGAAAATTGGGGAGTGGGGGGGGGGAAGAGGCCAAGCTGCACTCCTGGACGGGTTGCCGAAATTTTGAGTCACTTGTTTAAATCTTGCAGAATAAAGGCACTGTTTCCTTGGCTACATAAGCCCTGTTGCACCCGCCTCTTCTGTCTAGGGCAGGGGTCAGCAAATCGCGGTTCTGGAGCCGCACGTGGCTCTTTTATCCCTCTGCTGTGGCTCCATCTCCAGTCAGCACAATTTTGAGAGGAGCTTCCGGTTAGGGGCGGGGCAAGCAGAGCACGCCAGGAGGAGACTCTATGGCAAGGGACGGCTTTTCCAGTCAGCTCCACAATTGAACCCTCCCCCCCAGTGACATCCATGTGACCCACCAGAGCAGGGATGCAGGGGACGGTAGGGGTCTCCTCTTGAGGAGCTCCCTCTGGTGAGACCCAGAAGGGCTTTTTCTGGTGGCTCCATTATTTGAAGGACTGAGTCAAAGCCAGAATCTGCCAAAATGGGGTGGGGGTGAGATGAGCTGGAACCTGAGCCTGTTGGAAAATGGGGAAGGGCAGGGCCAGTTAGGATTAGAACCGCTTGTAGACAGGGAGGAACAGGGGCAGGATGAACAAGAGAGACAGAGCTCAGGTGAGGAGCAAGGACCATCTCCTCCTGATCGGAGAGTGGAGAGAAGGTGGGAACAACGCAGACTGAGCAGACTACTCAGGAGGAGAGCGCTGCGCCCCTCTTCAGAAGGCACACCTGCTGAATGAGACATAGGGAGGGGCCTTTGTTGGGAACAAATACAGAGTCCCAGAAGTGTTGAGTGCCGACCTTTGAACTTTCTGGACCAATTAATTGGATCCTTTGCTTCCTGAACTCCTTGGTTTGCCCCACTGAGCAGCCTTGGTGTAGCCAGTGCTGGGCTGCACTATTTGCAGCCAGAGGCTGCTTGAGGGGTGTGTGTGTGTATAGGTGTGTTATCACTTTGCTCTGGGACCTGGCCAGAAACGAGGGAGCATTTAGGGAAATTTGGAGCAATAAAGGGACAGTTTGAACTGATGTAGCACATTATGGGGCCAGCCTATGGTGACAATTTTTAAAAATTAGCCGGGAAAACTGGTTGAGCGTGGTTAAAGTGTCCTACAGCCACAGCCCACAGATTAATCGCTTTAAAAGTTTCCATCTTGATGTGTAAAGCTAATTGCAAGCCCAGGAAGGAAGGTGGGGACTCATGCAGCTCTATGTTTTGCACTCTGAAAATAGGAATGGCTGCTTTTAGGACACGTTCCTCAGCCCCGAATTTCTACCCAAATTGTCAATTTCATGTCTCTTCTTCGGAAATCTGGGGGCCGATTGTCCAATTAGCTTCACCCGTAAGGCGTTTTCCCAATTGGCTGTTTGGAAATGAGAGCCTCTTTTTAGCCTCCAAAAGCTTGAGTCACACATCCCGCCGTGCTCGGTCGGGGTTGGCAAAAAAGTGGCCCGTCACAAAGCCCCAGGGCCAGGGTGTCATCTCACGTTGAGTGACTCCGTGGCCTCCCACACAGTCCATACCCGAAGTAGCACCTCCATTGCAGGTAGGTCACGCGAGGCGAGGAAGATTATAGGTCCAGAGTGGTGAACAAACAGGATATGGCTGGAGGAAGCATGCCGCAATCTTTTCTATGGAGAAATCAGGACTGAATGCCTGCCGGGCTTCTCCACCTGAATCAACCTAGAAGGTGCAGGAAGATGGTGGCAATTCCAACATTCTATATAGTTCCTTTCTTCGCCTGTTGTTAAAGGAGGAGGAGACCCATCGTGGCACGGGGCCTGGGGAATTTTATCGATGCCAACTATGGAAAGCAAGAACGCCAGCTGGTGTGTTTCTACCTCGGCCGCAGAGGGAATCCCTTTCAATCATGTCGCCAGCACACCTTTAAAATCCTACGTCTTTTATTTAACATCAAATAACTTAACAACTGCCAAACGGTGACAGCAGAATATAAATATTAAGTTAGGAAGGGTTTCAAAACACATTTCACAGAAATGGATTCTTTTAAAAATATATAGATACAGCATTTGAAACTCGACGCCTGACAAGGTCGCGCGATCTCTGTCTCCAGAGGCAAAAACCCTTCATGTACAGAAAAAGGATCGGGTTTTTTTAGTTCATAATCCGTACAACCAAAGAAAAGGATCTCCTGACAAAAGACACAACTCGGAGTGACCTTGTCGAAAACAATCACAAGGGTACATTTATCTTCGAAAAGGACGTTACTTTCTCGGGAGATGCTGTGACTTTGGACCTATTTCATTTCAGTTCCTCATCTAAGAAACCAAACAAAAGATCCTCCTCCAACAAACCAGAAACATTGCTAAAAGTCAGATTTGATCGGGTTTTTTTTCATTTCAGGTCTCTGGATGCGAAGGAGGTTCCAATCCAACCAGAAAAATAAATAAAATTCCTAGCAGAAACGTCCATTCCACTTCAGGGGCAGACGGCCCATTGTCCTGTCGTTCCAGAGGCGACAATTAATATAAATTAATCTTCATGATGTTTTAAACATTCATCGGGTTCTCTGTGGGTTGGAAAGATGCCGGGCAAAACATTTCAGCCTCGGATGGGAAGAAAAAACACTGTAAACTAGGATGATAATAGATTGCCCAGTACTCCTTTGTCCTCCTTCTCCAAGGAATCAATGACCCGTGTCAAGTCGTATAAAAAGGGATTCATTTAATATATGCATATATTTAGTCACGTGGATTGTTATCATTTTGCCAGGGTATCTGAGGGAGAAGCACTTCCAGAGAATAATGTCCGAGTTTGTCTAAATTATGAACACATTTAAGGGGAGGCAAACAACATCTTCGAAGAATTTTTTTAAAAAAATCAGCCCTTTTAACTTTTCCAAAAGGGGAAGAGTTCTTTCCTCGGCTGTAACTTCTGTCACCATCTTCATTTCACCGTGAGAAGGCGAAATAATTTATGTCGATACTTCTTGGGCCACTGTCGACGATAACGCAAAAAAACTATTTCAAAGGGAGAGGGCACCGCCGCCTTCCCCAGATAGCCGGTCCCCTTGATGCAACCGACCACAAAATAGTTCATCCGTTCAGAGGGACCGTTGGTCTTCAGATGACGTAGCAAGTCACGAGGGCCAGGTCCTTCGTCTCAGAACCGTAGGCTGTGGGGGAGAAGAATGGCGGACGTTAGCAGAGAAGTCAAGCCTACTCGAAAGCTAGGTGTTTAAATTCTCACCTTTGCAGAAAAATGTGTATTTTTAACAGATGATTGTCAGTCGCAAATGTGTTCAAAACCCTCATCTTGGCCTAACTCCATCACATGTTCAATTCCTGACACCGAATGCCTTTCTAAACCCCGGAGATACCAGGTTTTCCAGCCCCAAAATGTAGGCTTACCTGCGCTTCCCTGATTTTAGCCTGTTAAGCCAAATCTCTCCCAAATAAATATACGCGGGAAATCTCTTTAGCTGCCAAAGAATTGCTTGCATGGGAGCTCGATCAGCATTCCCCGATTGGCCTTTCTTTCCCTCCAGGGCCTTTCATTTTCCCCACCAAATGCAGAAATCAAAACAAGGGCTAACAATTACAAGCGGCTGCAATTTTTCTTATGGATCAAATGAAGTGATTGCTCTGGCACTTAAAGAGAAGGCGTCAGGCTGTTTCTAACTGGGCTTTGGGTGTGGGGGAGGGGATTTTGTGTCCAGTTGCAAAGTTAAAGACATTTCGACACTTATGTCTTTATACAACACAATGCACCGAATTGCCTAATGGGACTGACGTCTTTTCTTCAACAGTTGCAAGTGGCCAAGAGATAGAAGTTGACTCTGGCTTGGGAGAACGAGAGTTGCCTTCCTTCTGGAAAAGTTTTTGTGGTGTCCTTGAGGCTCTCGGAGTTTGGTTGTTTTCTTGCCGCGCACTGATGATGTTACCTAGTTTGATTGTGAAATGTCTGCAAGAAAACAACAAAGCTCAGAGGGCACCAATTTGAGACCCTCAATTTCAACCCTCAGCTACAAATATTTTCCTTTATTGAACACTTTTTTTCTGTCAAACAAAGCAGAAGGGAGCCTCCATTCCTTGCCTTTTCGCCAGTCTTGTTTAAATAGAATAGAACAGGATAACAGAATTGGAAGGGACCTTGGAGATCTTCTAGTCCAATCGCCTGCTGAGGCAGGAAACCCTGCATTATTTCAGAAAAATTGTTATCCAATCTTTTCTCAAAAGCTTCCAGTGTTGGAGCATTCACGATTTCTGGAGGTCAGTTGTTCTACCGAGTAATTGTTATTTATCACTTTATTCCTGACATCAGTCACTGTTACTGAGGTGGGATAAAATAGCAGCAAAAAGCTTTCTGGCTTTTATGCCGCATCAGTCATGCAATTAAGCAACTTTCATATTTTATCGCAACAAATTCACAAAAATGCATTGCCTTAATCCATAGTTACATGCCCACTAATTCTTATTAAAGTTGAGACCACCACTCCAGATGCTTTTTTTTGGGGGGGGGGGGGGGGAACAGCCATATTTTCAACAGCTTGCTTAAAAGTCAGGAATGTTTTTTTTTTTTTGATGTTGTAAGTCAATAAAGGTTTGTTGGGAGAGACATCCTGCTTAAGAGGTGCAGGCTGCTTCCAGAGCGTTCAGCTCATTGCAAGTTTATGAATCACCCCTGACGATTAAAAAGCAGGAGGACACAGATCTAAATACCCAGCACCCTCGAATATTTTAATTAAAACCCCAAGCATTGCATGTGTTAAATAAAAGTACATGTTTAGAACCAGTGAGTCAAGAATTTTTTAAAAAAATACACAGAAAGCTAACTGAATCATCTTGATTTTTGCTGAGGGAAGCTTGATGTCTCAAGATCACTTATAAAACAGGTGCAACTGAGAGGAAAACATGGGTGTATAATCAGAAGGGGGGAACAGACAGGACAGCCATGCAATGAGAGTGAGAGAAATGGAATAAACCGGGAGGAGACCAAGGGGAAAATGTCAACAGGCAGGTCTCCAATAGGAAGAGAACTCTGCCCCAGCTTTGTGGAACATCCTACCCCACAAATGATAGCCCCCCCCCTCTCTTGGCCTTCCACAAAGGGGTCCCAAATTGTGACCTTGTGTGTAGGGGCACAGAGGACCAAGCAACCAAAGTGGGTGGCCACTCTCTTCCCCACCTGTAACAATCCAAGATTAAATGGCCACCTTAGAATTTCTCTCCCCTTCTGATGTCTCCTCGGTCTATCATTTTGAAATTTCTATCCCTAATTTTTTTATTGTAATATTAAATTTTTATTTCTATTATATATTTTATCGTACAGAGCCCCTCTTTGAGGAAGATGGGCAGTTTGGAAATATGAAATACAAAATATATTGTAAAATGTTTATGTAGTTAAACATAGATATATAGACTATATAAAGCAGGTTGAATGACACTCGCCGACGCAAACTAAATTTACATTTACAGGCCTCCGTCTCATTTCAAGCAACCGTGGGCAGCTTACCATCCTCAATTATAATTGACATGCTTTCCAGTATCACTGAAATATTGAGACAGGCTGCAGGTAAATCCTAACAGAATTTGTTGCACTTGAGGGTCTCACCGCCTACGCTGGGCTCTCCCACTTTCTTCAAGCATTTCATCCCACCTGTTCCAGGGTGGCCACCCAGGATTCCCCCTCCCAACTATTTTGAATGTGATGAACACCCCCCCCCCCAAGTGATCCAGGGACACCCCCTCCCCCCAGCCTTTTTCCAATCCTGGGCTTCCTTAAGGCATTCTCCCGAATGAAGGCAGAATTTAGCATGGATAGGGAAAGAACAAATAAGGGCCAGCGTACCTTTACAGAATTCGTTGAATAACTTTCTTAATAGACGGTGGGTATGCAGTAAGCGTAAAGTATCTTGACTTCAGCAAACGGAAAAAAGGAGCTGGCTGGGGAATTCTGGGAGTTGAACTCCACCAGTCTTAAATCAGGGGTCTCCAACCATGGCCACTTTAAGACTTGTGGACTTCAACTCCCAGAATTCCTCAATCAGTGATGGAGGGTAACTTTCTTAATAGACGGTGGGTATGCAGTAAGTGTAATATATATCTTGGCTTCAGCAAAGTGGGAGGGGGGGCAAAGCTGGGGAATTCTGGGAGTTGAAGTCCATATACCTTAAAGTTGTTTGTTTGGCTGAAGAATCCCGGGAGCTGCACACAAAAACTCTGCCAGCCCCAACGCTTGAGCCAAATTCAGCAGGCTAAGACGCTGAGCTTGTCGATCAGAAAGGTCGGCGGTTCGAATCCCTAGAACAGGGTCTCCTGCGTGAGCAGAGGGTTGGACTAGATGACCTCCAAGGTCCCTTCTAGCTGTTAATACAGCAGGGGGCAAAGCCAGACTCGAAGGCTTAAAACAAGTGCTGCTGCACCCTCTTGCCTTGGGGAGGGGGGGCTATTGAGGCCACGACCCTCCCCAAAACACGCGTCCCCCCCCCCCAACCGCCTGTCAATCTTTTGCGAGCCAGTGTTATTCCCCCTGCCAATAAAGCAGAAAGAGGCTGTAGTCTCTCTGGGACTTCAATTCCCATCACCCCTCGCAGGACACTCACGGTTGATTGGTTGCCGCCTCCGCCACGTGGGGCCGGAGCCGCTGCGGGCCCGCCTTCTCCCATCCCGCGCATGCGCTTGGCCGCCTCCCTTGAGGAGTCTCTTCAGCGTCCGCCAGGGGCGCCATTGCACGTCCTCGCCGCTCTCTTGCTCCTCCTCCTCGTCTTCTTCCAGGTCTTCGTCGCCGGCTAAGCGCTGCACGCGGCCGGCCTGCTCCGGTTCCCGCTCCCGGAGCACGACCCGCTGCCAGAGCTCGGCGTCGATAGGCGGCAGGACCAGGCGGCGCCTCCAGCCGCCGCTGCTCCGCCTGACGCCGGCCGCCAGCAGGTTGCCGCGCTCGCGGAGGGAGGTCACGGCCCGGCAGTAGGGGCACGTGACCTCCTCCCACCAGCCCTCGCGCGCCAGCTGGCAGACGCAGGCGCTGCAGATCACGTGGCGGCAGCGCGAGGGCTTCCAGGAGCCGCGCGCGCCGCCCAGCCGCCGGGGCGCGCGGCCGCAGCGGTCGTAAGGCATGCAGCAGATGCCGCACTCCAGCTCCGACGCCCCTGCGCTCTCGGCCTCCTCTTCCACCGCCGACATTGCCTCCTTTCTCCCGCCGACGCAGGCCGGGCGCGTTTCGCTACTGCCTCTATTTATATAGTCGCGTGGAGCCCTCCCGAGTCACGCCTCTGAACTCTCCATCCAATGAGGAGCGGGCCGCGTGGAGACCGAGCCCCGCCCCCAGCTCTACTCTCCAATCAGGAATGGGGCGCGCGGAGACGAGGACACGCCTCCTCTTTGCTCGCGCGCGCGCGCGCTCTCTCTCTAGGCGGGAAAAGCGATTGCCGCCGTTTATGGGCGGTGAAAGCAAAAAGGGGGGGCGGAGCTTGAGCTGAGGCGAATGAAATGGCTGAGGTTTGGGTCAGGCAGAAGTCGGTCTGGTGAAGCTCCCTAATGGGGAAAGCTCGAGAGACGTTTTTAGGTGTGCCTCTAATTTAGCAGAGGACAAATAGATAAAGAGAAAGAAGGACCAGGGGAGACATGTTAGGAGTGTTCCAATATCTCAGGGGTTGCCCCAAAGAAGAGGGAGTCAGACTATTCTCCAAGGCACCTGAGGGCAGAACAAGAAGCAATGGGTGGAAACTAATCAAGGAGAGAAGCAACTTAGAACTGAGGAAGAATTTCCTGACAGTGAGGAGAATTAATCAGTGGAACTCCTTGCCACCAGAGGTTGTGAATGCCCCAATACTGGAAGTCTTTAAGAAGATGTTGGATAGCCATCTGTCTGAAACGGTTCAGGGTTTCCTGCCTAGACGGGGTTGGACTAGAAGACCTCCAAGGTCCCTTCCAACTCTGCTATTGTATTGTATTGTATTATTAAATAATGCAGGTAGTCCTCTATGCATTGTGGGAAGCCCCCCCCCCCAAGAATGAAATGTATTGGGAAATATTTTTTTAAAAAGGCAGAATATTATGTTTCCCTAAAGGAGAAATGGAGAAACATGTTTTTAGGAGGCAGGTAGCAGCCCCCAAGTCTCTGTGTCTGTCTGTCTGTCCATCCATCCATCCAACCATCGATCTCTGTCTTTCTATATCCATCTATCCATCCATCTCTGTCTTTCTACATACATACATACATCTATCTCTCTTTCTATATCCATCCATCCATCTCTGTCTTTCTACATCCATCCATCCATCCATCCATCCATCCATCCATCTCTTTCTATATCCATCCATCCATCTCTGTCTTTCTACATCCATCCATCAATCTCTATCATTCTACATCCATCCATCTCTGTCTTTCTACATCCATCCATCCATCTCTCAGTGGTCCCAACTGTGGTCGTAACTGGAGGACTCCCCATATACTATTCAACATAACCAGTATAAATAACCATTTGTGGTTGTTACATTTAACCATAAATGTAACCAGTTATGTTACATTTGCAGTAACATAATGCAAAAATCCAAACAGCATTTCTTACTGTTATATAGCTGTACCAGGTTCATTCTCGGCTCATTATACTTCCCAGAGTTCCCAGTCAACTGAGGGTGGGAATAATGGGGGGTGGTGTTCCCCAGCTGCATGTGACTGCTGGTCCCCTACACTGCTCTGTGGCACTGCTTCTATTTTTTATTTAAAATTAGCTTAGACGACTGCAGTTGTTCGCCTAGGAACATGGTTGTTAAGTGAATCTGGATTCCCCATTGATTCTGCTTGTCAGAAGGTCCCAGAAGACAATCACATAACACTGGGACACTGCAAACATCATAAATACGAGTCAGGGGGCGCTCAAAATCCATTCAATTTTTTGACGTTTTTTGGATTCGGTTCCGAACATAATTTGCAATTCTGTCTAATTTTGTACCCCAGAAGCCCTTAAATTGCTCCAGAAAGTTGCTGCTGCAGATTTAAAGATGCATGAACTTCAATTCCCAGAATTAAGTATGTTGGCTGGGACATTGTGGGAATAGAATAGAATAAAGAATAAAGAATTTGAATAGATTCAGAATTAAAATTAGAATAGAATAGAATTCAGAATTTCAAATAGAATAAAATTTTGAATAGAATAGAATTCAGAATAGAATTTTGAATAGAATAGAATTCAGAATTTGAATAGAATTCAGAATTTGAATAGAATTCAGAATTCAAATTTGAATAGAATTCAGAATTCAAATAGAATAGAATTCAGAATTCAAATAGAATAGAATTCAGAATAGAATTGAATGCAGAATAGAATTGAATGCAGAATTCAAATAGAATACAATTCAGAATAGAATAGAATTTTGAATAGAATAGAATTCAGAATTTTGAATAGAATAGAATTTTGAATAGAATAGAATTCAGAATTTGTATAGAATTCAGAATTAAAATTGGAATAGAATTCAAAATTAAAATAGAATTGAATTCAGAATAGAATTGAATTCAGAACTCAAATAGAATTGAATTCAGAATAGAATAGAATTGAATTCAGAATTCGAATAGAATAGGTTGGAAGGGACCTTGTAGCAGAGGTGGGCAGAAACCGTGCACGAGCGCGCCCGAACCGATAGTAAAAAAAATTGGCAACCACCACTGCCTTGTAGGTCATCTAGTCCAACCCCCTGCTCAAGCAGGAGATATTCTTGGATGACAAACACGGATTTAGCAAATTAAAGCCAATTCACTTTGTGCTGACTCTGGCTAGCTGGGAAAAGATGATTTTCTGCCCTGCTACTTGAGTTCTGCTTTCGAAGGGGCAGAAGCCAGGTACCTGGAACAAGACAGCAGCAGCCCCATCAGTCAGGTAAACAGGAAGCCATCAAACCGGTTGAGCACAGAAGCTCATGCCAGTTTCATTCCTGGAAGCTGGAATGATCGCTGACAAAGGAGTTAAACACCCAGCGTATCACGAGGGCTTTTGAAATAGCGGGGAATGGCTGGAAGGTGAGGTCTCCTTTTCTGGATCAGATGTCGGTGTGTGCATTTGTGATGAACAATTGCATATTTTGTTCTTGGGGGGGTTGTGAAATCTGCAAACATACCTACTAATAACCCATCTTGTGAGTGCATTTCTGAACCTTGGGCATTTTAAGATGGGTGACTTCAACTCCCAGAATTCCCCCCTCCAGAATACTTTAAGACGTGTGGACAGATTCCCAGAATTCCCCAGCCAGGATGCTTTAAGATGAGTCCCCTCATTAAGAAGGTATATAGCTTCTTACTAAATTTAAAAATGGAGGGCGAAGAAATAAAAGACACAATGGCAAAAGGGGGGCGGGAACTTTGGCTATATAACATAGAATTAGAGCAGAGGTCAGCAACCTTAAACACTCAAAGAGCCACAAATGTCCTAAATGTTCAAATCTGGAGCTGACTGGAAACCCAGTTCCCCCACCATAGAGTCTCTTCCTAGCGCGGCGTCCTTTTCCCTCTACCTGTCCTAACCAAAAGCCCTATCAATTGTGAGGCTGACCAGCGACAGGGAGCCACAGCAGGGGGATGAAAGAGCCACATGCGGCTCCAGAGCCACATCCGACTCCGGAGCTGCGGGTTGCCAACCCCTGAGCTAGAGAAATGGGAAAGGAACTAGAGATTAACAATGGCAACCTCTTATAAAGAAGATTTATATAAAGTGTTTTACAGGTGGCATTTACCACCTGCTGGGTTAGCTAAAATGTTTAAAAATACGTTTAGCAAATGTAATCTAAAAACGGGCACATTTTATCATACGTGGTGGACTTGTGTTAAAGCAAAATAAAAATGGGCAAAAATACACAGATAGCTAGAAAAGATAATAGGGAAATGTGTAGATTTTAAACCTGAACTGTTTTTATTAGGGATGATATCAGAAAAAATTGATAAGAAAAATATGTAATTAGTATTACACGTCTTAACACCAGCAAGGATTACCTTGCACAACATTGGAAAAATGAAGAAACACAGCAAGACGAAGAGATAATTAAGAAGTCCTTTTTTGTTGTATTAAACTACTAGACATACCCAGTTCCTGCAACCGTTCTTCCTATGTTTTAGCCCCCAGTCCTCTAATCCTCTTGGTTGCTCTTCTCTGTACTCATTCTAGAGTCTCCACATCTTTTTTATATCGTGGTGACCAAAAATAGATGCAGGATTCCAAGTATGGTACTTTACCTAATCTTGATGCTATCCCTCTGTTGATTCAGGCTAGGATTACATTGGCTTTTTTTGACACTGATGGCTCATATTTAAGTGATTATGCATTACTTCTCCCAGAACACTCAAAGAGCCACAAATGTACTCACTGGAAGCCCCCTCCCTCCCGATTCAATTCTGCAGCCAACCGGTTCCCCCACCATAGAGTCTCCTCCTAGTTTGGCATCCATTTTCCTCTACCTGTCCTAACCGAAAGCCCTATCAATTGTGGAGACGACCGGCGACAGGGAGCTGCAGTAGAGTGATGAAAGAGCCACATGCGGCTCTGGAGCTGCAGGTGGCCAACTCCTGTCCTAGATCCCTTTCACAGTCCCTGCTGTTGAGGCGGGTACCACCTATTTTATCCCTGTGCATTTGTTGTTGTTTTTTCTTTCCTTGCCATCCTCCTCATTCTGTTCCCCTCTCGTTTGTAGGATCGGCTGCTTTAACGGAAAAGATACAAAATAGGAAGGGAAAAAAAATTGAGAGAAGGAAGGAAAGAAAGGCCAGTTTTGCAAGGCAGTTAAGCAGGACCAGGTGTTGCTACCAGCAGGACAAAGTTGGGTGAGTCAACCTCTTTCTAAAGAAGAAGAGAAGGTTTATGAAACCTGTATATTGCCAATCAGTGCATGCCAGTCCCATGACTGTTTATTTATTAAATGTGTAAGTTTACAATTTACATGTCAAATTACCGACAAGGCATTTTAAAGTTTGTCTGCGCTTCTTATTCCTAAACTTAGACAACATTGGATAAAGTTAATATCATGAATTCCGTACTGCACAGTTTGCCACCACAATCTCAGTTGTTATTCCTCATGGGAGGCGGTGGGTGGGTGGGTAGACCGAAATTCTGATTGGGGGGGGGTGATTTCTGAGCTTGAGAACCCACATTAAAGTCGTCTTGTTCCCCCGCTGTAGGAAGCGAGCTATGTTAGCCTGTGGTTTGCCAGAAATCCAATACAGATAGTCATACTACTTACGACCACAATTGAGCCCAGAATGTATGATGCTAAGCGAGAAATTTGTTTAGTGAGTTTTGCCCCGTTTTGTGTTTTTTCTTGCCACAGTTCTTAAGTGAATCACTGCAGTTGTTAAATTAGTAACATGGTTATTAAGCGAATCAGGCTTCCCTGTTGTCTTTGCTGGTCAGAAGGTCGCAAAACGGGGTCATGTGACTCCAGGACATGCAATCGTCATAAATAGGAACCCCCTCTCAAGCATCCAAATGTAAACCACGTGTCCGTGGGGACCCTGCAACGGTCATAAAGGGAGAAAAATGGTCTGAAGTCTCTTTTGCCAGTGCCGTTGTAACTTTGAACGGTCACTAAGCGAACTGTTGTAAGTCGAGAACTACCTGTAGCACCTTTCTGACAACTACTTTTATGAACAGACATAAGCAGCAGCTGTTTAAAACCTCCGGTTTTGGTGGTCGGTGATTGAAACACATAAGGTAATAGCACTCCCGCCGCCTTGAGTCTGGAAGCAGTTCCATAGGTGGAAGGGGTGGACATTTTGGTGAGGTACTGACGTTTCGTAGTGTAAGGAGCCCCAGACCGCACCTGAGGGAAGGACTGCAATGTCTGCAAGTTTGAACTGAGGTAACAGAATGTGAGGCAACTGGCAGTTGGAACAGAGTTATTTTCAGGTGGGGAGAGGGAGTAGAATGTCTTTACTCCTTAGCATCAGAGCGTGTTAATTATTGTATACGAATTACTAATGATCTGATGGTCATTTTGAAAAAAAATCCTTTCTTAGCAAGCACCTAGAAGCCAAGAGGAACATACGTGCTAAATTTCAAGTTTGTAGGCTTTATGGTTCTGGAGATTTTGTGATGATGCGTGAGTGGTATTTGGCATAAACAAACAAACAAACAATCAATCAAACAAACAAACACAGGTAGTCCTCAACTTACAATTGTTTTGTATAGTGACCATTTGAGGTTACAACAGCACTGAAAAAAGTGACTTATGACCGTTTTTTCACACTTATAACTGTTGCAGCCTCCCTGTGGCCATGTGAGCAAAATCGGGATACTGGGCAGCAGGCACATATTTAACAATAGTACCGAATTTGGAAGGGGCCTTGGAGGTTTTCTAGTCCAACTCTGTGCTCAGACAGGAGACCCTATGCCCTTTTCAGCAAAAATCAAGTGGGAAGCCAGATTGGCTTAATGACTGTGTGATTCACCTAACAACAGTGGCAAAAGTTGTGCAATTGGACCAAACTCGCTTAACCGCTGCCTGGTGTATCAGTGGAAACCATGGGCTCTACAGTTGTCGTTAAGTCAAGGACTAATAAAAATCCATATTATCATCATTAATAATAATGGGGAAAAAACGACGTATGTCGGCCCGAGTGCATAAACGAAGTTAGTTTTATGCATCTCAATACGAAGCTGGCATTGTGATTCTGGGCAGCTGATAAAAGTGGGTGGCTTGTAATACCGTCTTTGGGTTTCGCTCTGGAGCTTCCTGTTCCTGTGCAAGAACATGTATTCTATTGGCTGTTGTCAGATTCCTATGGGGTCATGTAGGGGTCATATCTGGCTCCATACGCAAAGAGGAAATGCAAATCCCAGGTCAGTGATGGCGAACCTTTTCAGCACCTAGTGCCCAAACCGGAACACCCATGCATGCCCGTGCATGGGCATGCGCACTAAAACACCAGCATGCACGCCAGACAACTGGTCTTCATACGCACCGCAGCACTTAAAACCCGAAGACCAGTTGGTGCGCACATCCCCGTTTTTTGGGCGTTGTTGTGGCCGTTTTTGGGCCGTTTTTAGAAATGCATCCTCAGTTTCTGCTTGGGGGGCTATTAAGAAAAACTGCTTTCTGTCTTTTAAGAACATGTTTCTCCATTTCTCCTTTTGGGAAATATAACATTCTGCCTTTTTAATATTTCATTCGTCTGGGGGTGGGGTAGATGCTGACTTTCTCCCAAAGTTTTAGAATGAACACAGGCAGGCGGAGGACACGCAGAATCAGGTTTTGGACATCGAAGTGGTTTTATTGAACCCAAGTGGTTTAACCAGTTGAAGGAAGACCATTCAGCTGGATGAGTCATCCCTTACACAGACACACCCTCGAGTGAAAACAAGCACGCCACGTGCGCTGGCTTTGCTTATTTTCTGCTTAGATGGGTCTGGTTAAAAAGCAAAATCCTGAAGCAAGAGCTTATGGTTTTGGGTGTGGTTTGGCACGCTTTTGGCTCGCCTTCATTTTCCTTCTCATCACATTGTTTCTGAGACATTTCCTCTGGTTTCTTCCAATAAACTAAGCATCTTGGTGTCTCTTTGTGACTTTCTCTGCTAGGATCTAGCCAACCGTTTTTGGATGGCTAGTTTTGAATAGTGATGAAAGCAGCAGGCTAGAAACTAGGAGATGAGGAGTTCTAGTCCTGCCTTAGGCAGGAAAGCGAGTTTGGTGTCTTTGAGCCAATCACCAGGAGATGGTGAGTTCTAGTCCTTCTTTAGCAGGAAAGTTGGCTGGGTGACTTTGGGCCAATCACCAGGAGACTGGGAGTTCTAGTCCCACTTTAGGCATGAAACCTAGTTGAGTGTCTTTGAGCCAATCACCGAGAGACTGGGAGTTCTAGTCCCTGCACAAGCATGAAAGTTGCCTGGATGACTTTGGGCCAGTCACCAGGAGATGGTGAGTTCTAGTCCCACTTTAGGCATGAAAGCCAGCTGGGTTCAGTCCTCAGGAGACAGTGAGTTCTAGTCCCACTTTAGGCATGAATGCTAGTTGAGTGTCTGAGCCAATCTCCAGGAGAAGGTGAGTTCTAGTCCCTGCACAAGCATGAAAGTTGACTGGGTGACCTTGAGCCAATCTCTCTCTCTCAGACTAACCTACCTTACAGGGTTGTTGTGGGGAAAATAGGAAGAGAAAGAAATAAAAGTGGGATCAAGACTTTTCCTGTCCTGTCGTGTCTAATTCCAGGGGCTGGTGCTCATCTCCATTTCTTAGCCGAGGGAGCCAGAGGGAGCATTCCTGTGCTCATGTGGCCGGCATGACTATATGTGGAGGCCCACAGAATGCTGTCACCTTCCCACCAAAGGGGTACCTATTTATCTACTCACATTCGAACTGCTAGCTGGGCAGGAGCTGGGGCAAGACAGGAGCTCACCCCATTGTCTCAAACCCAGGCGAACAGATGTCCATTTCTGACTGCCATTTGGTCCCAGGAGGCTTCACGGAAGCCTGCTAGGCGCTAAACAGGGCACGGGAGGGGGGGGTCACGTGCATTGCATCATGGGTGTGGCCATGCACGTGTGCCCTGTTCCGCGAACGCTTTTGGCCCACGACGACAAAAAGGTTAGCCATCATTGGTGTAGGGTCTCCTGCTTGAGCAGGGGGTTGGACTAGATGACCTATAAGGTCCCTTCCAACTCTGTTAATCTGTTAAATTTCCAGCTGACAAGCTAGGCGTTTTTAACTACTAAGGCATCACACCCCTTACAAAGGTGGGATTAAAGGGAGGGAGGGAGGGAGGAAGGAAGGGACAAGTGGAAGGATGGAAGAGAAAGGACAAGAGGGAAGAAAGGAAATAAGGAAGGAGGGAGGGAGGAAGGAAGGAAGGAAGGAAGGGTGGCTGTTTGGATTACAAATTGTGCTATCCTGGCTGGCGACCTAGCTCCCATCATCCCCAGTGTATAGGCTGCCACCAAGCATCCCCGCCCCTCTAACTTTGCAATTTCTTCTTCCAACCTCTTTCTCCCCTCCCCCCCCCGCTCCTCCACTTTCCAGGATTAACAGGGTCTCTGCAAAGACTGTACCCAGGGTATGCTAATCTTTTTTGGGGGGGGCAAGTTCCTCTCTCTCAGCCCAAATCCACCTCACAAGATTGTTGTGGGGAGAATAAAAGGAGGAAGGAGACTCTGTTTGCCACCTCGAGTTCTTTATACCAATTTTTTAAAAAATGGTTGAAACAAGCAAGGAAGTTGGAATCAGGTTTGCTGGGCTTTAGTCAGCGGGAGAAGACTTTCTCTACCAGGCTGTGGTGGACATTGTGTGGCTACTCCAAACAGTTTCCTTTCCACTGGGGTTGTGGCCCGCCAGTGGAGCTGGCAGCAGATTTGGAGAGTGAGGAGGTTGGTGAGGGACACGGGCCAGTCCTGGAATCTGGGGAAGGCTCTGATGAGGGCTCTGTGTCGGAGGCAGAGAGGGGGCCAGGGCCGTCCGACAGTTATCAGCTGCCTTCGGAATCAGACATCAGTGAGGCAGAAGAACAGCTAGAGCCTCTTCCCAGTGTGCGCATGCGCAGAGTTGCCAGATGAAGAGAAGAGCTAAGGAACAGGGGTCGACTTGGGAGGAAGGCCACAGGTGGACAGTGAATGGCCCCTCCCAGAGGAAATAAAAGAGCAGTGCCAGGGGAGTGGAGTTTGCAGGAGACAGTTAGTTTGCTTAATTGGTTTGGAGACTCATTGCCAGGTTTTGCAGATATCGTCCTGGCAGCTCTCCAAGCCAGATGACTTCTGTGACTATAAATCCTCCCTCAAAAGACTTTGCTGGGTGTGAAGGAGCAGAATTCACAGTCAATTAATAAAAGGGTTTTTTGTCAGGACAAGGAGTTTGCTTCAGCCTCTTGGGAAGCCTCGGTCAGAACAACTGGTCACCAACGCCAGCCACCTTTTCCCTACAATCAGCAGAGCCTGAGTGTGGCCACGTCTTCCTCCCGCTTGCAAAACCAGCCTCCTCCACCTCCTCTTCACGCTCCAGGTGAGAGAGACACCTGCTTCCACCGTGCCTCGCAGGAACGGCCCAAACGGGCCAATAGCAAAACGTCTTCTGTTGAAGGCATCCAATTTGGGCCCGAGATGCTTGCAGCAGCTTTCTTTTGAATAATGTTAATTGCACGGTGCCAGAGAGGAAGTGCCAGTTGCCCTTAGAGGATACTCGGCACGTGCGCCGCCCACTCTGCTTCTCCAGCCCAGGAGGAAGTCGAGCATCACATGAAGATTCTTGTTACGACACGAACGATCCAGAAACGCGCCCAGGAATCCGAACGCCAGAGCTGCCTTAGGGCTGCGTAACGGAGCGTAGAGCCCAAAATTCAGCTTCACATGCTAAACAGGGTAAGGATCAGTTTAATGCCGGCTTAGAGATTCCAGGCAGTCCTCGTCTTACGACCGCAACTGAGCCCAACATTTCTGGGGCTCAGCGAGACGTTTGTCAAGCGTGTTACGTCCCATTTTATGAGCTTCCTTGCTGCATTTAGAATAGAATCGCAGAGTTGGAAGGGACCTTGGAGGTCTTCTAGTCCAACCCCCTGCTTAGGCGGGAAACCCTACACCACTTCAGACAAACGGCTATCCAACCTCTTCTTAAAGACTTCCAGTGTTGGGAGCATTCACAACTTCTGGAGGCAAGGAGTTCCACTGGTTAATTGTTCTCACTGTCATTAGGTGAATAGCGCGGTTGTGAAGTGAATCCAGCTTCCCCTCTGACTTCGCTTATCAGAACGTCGCAAAAAGGGGATCGCGTGACCCCCCGTGATGCTGAAGACCGTCATAAATACGAGTCAGTTACCAAGAGTCTGAATTTTGATCACATGACCACAGGGAGGCGGCCAAGGTTGTAAGTGTGAAAAATGACCATTTTTCACACTTAACAACCGTTGCCGCCACCCCCGTGGTCACATGATCAATGTCCGGCCACTAAAGGAATGCTTGTGAGCAGGAGTGGTATTCACTTCCTTTCCCTACCGGTTCGCAAAGGTGAGCTTGGCCTTCCACGCGTGTGCTTTGATTGCATGCACCGCTAGTACACCTGCGCGTGGCTTGAAAACGTGCCTAAATAGGACGGCGTAGAACCGGGGCACCCGCAATTTCCACTACCGGTTTGGGGGAACCGCTCCGAACTGGCTGAATATTACCTCTGGTTGTAAGTCAAGGACTACCTGTATTCATCTGGTCAAGCGAGGGGGAAAAGCAGACCGCATGGGGGTTTTAAAAGGTGTCCCCCACTCGTCCTATGGAAAAGGCAGCAATAAGCCGGTATGGTCAGCGTCACCTTGAGAGGCTAAATTTGCCACGATGCTCCTAACCGCTTTGGCTTTGGTCGTTTTTCAGGAGAGTTTCCGAGGAATTTTCCAGTCTGCGGTTACCCTTCCTTTTTATTTTGTATTTTTTTTTGCCTCCTTTCTCTAAGCAGAGCTTGGAAGCTTTTCCGTTTTAAGGATCCCGTTGGAGGCTGGTAATTTGCACTTTGTCCGGGAGATACTTCCAAGAAAACAGAAGAAGTGGTGCACTCAGAAAGCTGGTGGAGGGACACCGCAGTGTTTTAGTACAACTCTCCGGAGGAAAGGGGAGGATAGGAGTTTTTCTTGGTTCAAACAACTTCACATCTTTCCTTTCCTCCCCTCCTTTTCCTTTCCTTTCCATTCCTTTCCTCTCTTTTCCTTTCCTTTCCTCCCTTCCTTCATTTCTTTTCCTTTCCTCTCTTCCCCTCCCCTCCCCTCTTTCTTTTCCTTCCCTTCCCTTTTCATTCCTCTCCTCCCCTTCCCTCTTTCCTCTTTATTTTTATCTGCTCAATTGTGCCTGATACTTAGAAATTGCCTGGATAAAAGTAGTCCTTGCAGTTTGTAGGGTTTTTTTTCTTTCAAAAGTGGCTTGCCATTGCCTCCTTCCTAGGGTTGATAGAAAATGACTGGCTCATGGTCACCCAGCCGTCTTCCATGCCTAAGGCGGGACTAGAACTCCCAGTCTCCTGGTGATTGGCCCAGAGTCACCCAGACAGCTGTCATGCCTAAGGTGGGACTAGTACTCTGAGTCTCCTGGCGATTGGTCCAAAATCACCCAGCCTCCTTTCCTGCTTAAGATAACACTAGAACTCTCGGTCTCCTGGTGATTGGACCAGAATCACACAGCTGTCTTCCATGCCTAGGGTGGGACTAGAACTCTCAGTTTCCTAGTGATTGGGCCAGTCACCCAGCCTCCTTTCAGATAGGACTAGAACTCCCTGTCTCCTGATGATTGGTCTGAAGTCACCCAGCCTCCTTTCATGGCTAAGATAGGACTAGAACTCACAGCCTCCCGGTGTTCTACACCAAACCGCCTCTCTATAATTGCATTGATCCCAAGAACGTGGGAACAGCCCCAGGCTAAATCAACTTCCCCGCCTCTTCAGAAGGGACGCGAGAACGAGGAATAACACGCCGTATCTGGTTCCATCATCTGCTGTTTATTTCAACGGTTCAGATATTCCCGCCCATCCCGACAATCCAGAAGAAAAAGAAAGAAAGAACCTAGAAGTAGCTAGATGGGTCCATTCTATTGATATCAAGCATGTCTTCCCCACCCCCAAAGCGGTCTTTGCGGAGGGCGGCAGAGCCATCCCTAACTCAGCCCCGGACTACGGTGCCCATCACCCCCACCCCAAGGTACAACCAGGCAGGTAGAGTTGGCCAGGTTGCAGAAGCAGCTGGGGCGGTGGGGGGGAGGAGGTAGAGCTGGAATGAGAAGAAGGCTGTTTGGCTTGACGGAAGAAGAGGAGGAGGAGGAAGAGGAAGGATGACTGACATTTTCTTTTTTATTCCTCCCTTCATGCTTTTAACTCATCGCAAGCTTGGTTGCTCCAAGGCTAACGTTTCACTGGGAGAGGCCCCAGAAGTGCTTTTTCAATGGGCCAACTGGACTTAACTATGTTTTTCCTTGAAGAGGTTTCACTTCTCACCCCGAGAAGCTTCTTCAGTTCTGCCCGAAGGGCAGGGGATGGAAGGATTTCTATTCCTTGCAGTCCTCTGGTCGTTAGTCCTCTCTCTGGGAGTCGTTGAGGCCACTTGGAGGTCCATCTGTGTCCTTAGGGTCACCTGAGTGGTGCAAATGATTCTTGTAGTCTGGAAAATTGGTAGTGCAAATGAGTGTGGAACAGCTGCAGGATTTGGCTTTTGCCGGTCTGGAGAAAATAAGGACGATGGGTGACAGGATTTGAGGGGCTGCCCCAAAGAAGAAGGGGGGTCAAATTATTCTCCAAAGCACCTGAAGGCAGGACAAGAAACAATGGTTGGAAACTAATCAAGGAGAGAAGCAACCTGGAATTCAGGAGAGACGTCCTAAGAGTAGTATTCAGCTGCTTTGCACCGGTTCGTCCGAATGGGTAGTGGCAAACTGTGGGTGCCCGACTCCAAAATGTCCTCTGTAGCCTCGTTTTTGACGCCGCGCGCACATGCATAGGCATGGGCTCACAGTTGCGGACCAGTGGTAAATCTAAGTGAATCCCACTGCTGAAGCCGAGATACTGTAAACCTCCAAGTGGCCTCAGTGACTCTTAGAGAGAGTACTAACAACCAGATGACTGCAAGGAACAGAAGCCCTCCCATCGTTGAATCCAAACGGAAGAAGCTTCTCGGATGAGGAGCGAAACACCTTCAAGGAAAAACCTAGGAAGTCCACTTGAAAAAGCACTTTTGAGGCAACCACAACTTGGATGACTGAGAATCTTCATAGAGAGCTGGCAGAGATATTCACACACGCCTCTTTCTTCCCCCGAGCCAAATAAACCTCTCAAAATCCTTAATTTTCCTCCTCACCGGAGCCTGTTAGTGCTTCAGTTTTTAATCGGGCTTCGGTTGTTTGGTTCCAAGTGAACAATTTCCCCTGAAAACGGAACACATCCCATTTTATTCCCTTCAAATCTCCCCTCTCCTCCTGCCGCACGCGAAATAAATCAATATATCCCCCCCTTTTCAAACAGTAAAAAGTGCATCGTCCTGGGCTTTCGGCAGGTACAAATCTGGATCAGGTATTTTTAAAAGTTTAAACTCTTTTTGTAAAAACACATTCCCCCCCCCCCCAAAACAAAGCCAGCCACATTTCTCTCTGTTTTATAGGTAGAAATGCCGCTGGTGCTGGTTTTATTTTTTTCAGTTTTAATAGCTCTACGCTGAGCTATCTCCTGAACTTGCCGGAACTCTTCTTAGCTATCAAAAAATCGAATGCTCCAAGAAAATGGGGAGCGGTCTTGCAAAGGGCGGCCAGCCACCACAATCTTGGGGTGAGAAAGAGGAGCAGAAGTGGTTTGGGAAGCAGGCGCGGTGGGTCTTGCCTGGAAAATGTTTGGGGGTGGGGGTGCATGCAAATTAGGCTGGAGATTTCAGAGATTAAAAACAAAGATTTCTCTGCAGGGTTTTTCACCCGGTCGACTCCATCTTTCCCCCCCCCCCAAACTTTGTCACTTTAAGACAGGTGGACTTCAACTCCCAGAATTCCCCAGTCAACATGGAGGTCAATAATCTCAGCAACTTTTAAGACTTGTGGACTTCAACTCCCAGAATTCCCCAGCCAGCCTTTCCCCCCCTTCACTTTGCTGAAGTGAAGATATATTACGTTTACTGTATACCCACCGTCTATTAAGAAAGTTACCCTACGCAGCTGGCTGTGGAATTCTGGGAGTTGAAGTCCACGTGTCTTAAAATGACCAAGGTTAAGAAAAGAAATCTGCTTTTTTAACATTTCTGGTGCAATATGGCTCTTCCAGAGTGATGCACCAGACAGAAAATCTACCCAAATGCAGGAAGCCAAACAAGATTTAACCAAGTGGCATCTTTTGCCAGTTCAAAATGGGCAGCTGTGAATTTTATTGCCATTTCCCAAGATGAAAAAAAATGGAGCTTCTGGTATGGACAGTTTTGTCGGCTGCATGCAAGGGGGATGGAGTGGACGCCGTGGTTTTTTTGTGACATAACCCACTGTTGTTGCCTCCATTCTGACCAGCAGATGCCCAACCCCGTTGCTGCCTTCCGCAGAGACCCAGGGAAGAGGCACGGGTGCTACGCTAGAATAAATTTCACAGCCAGCGCAAGACCCAAAGCAAAAAAAAAAAAGAGGGGGACATCAGGCATCCCCGAGCGAAGCAGTGGGGTAGGGTGGGGAACGCAGTAGCTGTCCTTCCTTTCTCCCCCACTGCCCCACGTGACCCCTGACCCTGAGGGCCACTTTTATTATTGCTTTTAAAAGAGATGGCTCGTTCCTTAAGAATAGATGGGAGATGGTTGGAAAAGGGAGAGTAGGAAAGAGAGGGAGGGAGGGTGGGAGGGAGGGAGAAAGGAAGGAAAGGAGAGGAGAGGAAAGGAGATGAAGAATAGACAAGAGGAAGAACAAAAAAGCAAGGACAAGAGGGAGGAAAGGAAATAGGAAGGAAGGAAGTAGACGACGAGGAAGAACAAAAAAGAAAGGACAACAGGGAGGAAAGGAAATAAGAAGGAAGAAAAGGAAAGAAGGAAGGAGTGCACAAGAGGAAGAACAAAAAAGAAAGGACAAGAGGGAGGAAAGGAAATAGGAAGGAAGGAAGTAGACGACGAGGAAGAACAAAAAAGAAAAGACAACAGGGAGGAAAGGAAATAAGAAGGAAGAAAAGGAAAGAAGGAAGGAGTGCACAAGAGGAAGAACAAAAAAGAAAGGACAAGAGGGAGGAAAGGAAATAGGAAGGAAGGAAGTAGACGACGAGGAAGAACAAAAAAGAAAGGACAACAGGGAGGAAAGGAAATAAGAAGGAAGAAAAGGAAAGAAGGAAGGAGTGCACAAGAGGAAGAACAAAAAAGAAAGGACAAGAGGGAGGAAAGGAAATAGGAAGGAAGGAAAGAAGGAAGGAGTAGACAAGAAGAAGAACAAAAAAGAGGACAAGAGGCAGGTAAGGAAATAGGAAGAGAGGAGGGAAGGAAGGAAGGGGAAAGGGTAAAAGGAAGGAAAGGACAGGAAATACTAATAATGGAATATATTTGCAGTTCATAGTTGGAACGAGGAATCCATGGTGCTCTCTGAACTTGGTTGTTTTTTTGCAGACGTTTCATGACCAAACTAGGTAACATCATCAGTGCTAGTCCTGATACACTGATGATGTTATCTAGTTTCGGTAATGAAATGTCTGCAAGAAAACAACCAAGCACCAAGAGTACTGAGGACAGGAAATAGGGAGGGAGGAAAGGAAGGAAGGATAGATAGATAAAGAGGGCGGAAGGAAGGGAGAAAGGGAAGGAAGGAAGGAGAAAGGGAGGGAGGGAAAAAATAGGAAGAAGGAAAGGAAGGATGGAAGGAAAAAAAGAAGGGAAGAAGGAAGACTCGATCTGAGCACCAGAACTGTTTCCCCACCCTTAGGGGTCCTCCTGACCCACAGCAGACTTTGGGGGGGGGGGGGCATGTGGATCCCAGGAGGAAGGGAGAAGCTCTCTTCCCTCTCAATCCATCACAGGGGAGCCATTTTTCCTTCCCTGGCAATGATGCCGGCCGAGGGAATCCAAATCCATCACGAACCGGCGGTCGTTTCCGAACCTGCCCACTTTCAGACGGGTGAACCTCAACTCCCAGGACCCGAAGATGGCGACGTCCTTTGAGTCCCGACAAGCCCCATGGAAAGCCCCTCAACCCTTTTCTCTTGGGATGGCTTTCCCCTCCCTGATCGAGTCCCCTGCCTTGAGATACCTGGTGGCCTTTCATCTCTTTGGCTTCTGAAGATCGGCTGCAACCAGCAGGCAATGATTGACCCGATCAAGACCGGTCAGCCGACATGGCCCCCATTCCTCCTTGAGAAATTGTGGGGAGGGGGAGAAATCAAACCAAAGGAAAGACGCTGGCTGCTGTGCTACGAGCGAAGAGTCCTCCCCCCCCATTTTTTTGGTAATACACATCCTATCACAGCCAGCTTCTTGACCTTGCATGGGTCACAGTAAGTTTTGCTCCCCCCTATTTTGGGGGGAGGGGGCAGGAAACAATTAAGAATGAAAAGAAGAAATCCCGAAGCACTGCCGGAGAAAATTATATTGGTGAGCAACGGAAGGAAGAATGAGAAAGACCAAAAGGAACGGAGAAGAAAAAGGCAAACTTGGGGAAAAAATTAAAACTGGGGTTTTAAGGCGAGGGGGTCCATTTTGTGCTTCCATAGGTGTGTTTCCCCCCCCCCCACTTGGGTCCAGATCTAGGCCAATCTAACTCGTGGGCAAAGGCTCTCTGTGATTTCTTTACAACAATGCTGGTGTTCGTCCTGGACCGTATTGCAAATTGTGACGGTTTCTTTTGTCGGTGGGTTGCTGCCGGCGTTACGGCTGGTTCGGTGCGTGCACACAGTTGCCTGTAAATAGGTCTGCGCACGCGCAGAACATTAAAAAATGCCCCTCAAAACCATACTGCGGCGAACGAGGAACCAGTTCGGAGACCCAGGCAACATTTCACAACCGCTTCGTACAAACCGGCACGAACCGGTAGCAACCCACCTCTGGTTGAGACGACGACCTCCAGGATTCTCCCCCGGCATATCCAGAAAGGAGACCTTGATTGGGGAAAGCATCTTGCCCCAGAAGGAAAACCAAGCCACGGGGGGGAAAAAAGAGAGAGAAATGGGGTGCAAGGTCCCCCGCACAAGGGACAGAGGGTCGTCATGAAACCGAGGTTATCTTACACCCCAGACACATCCAGGTTCTCTCCGACCGAGATTGTGCTTATTTCTTTAGGTTATTCCCAACCCTCCCCACTCCCTTCCGACAACCCCCACTGGAGGAAGCCAGGCCTCCCCCGGTACGGAAAGGGGTTGCAGCAGCCCTGGGCACCGGCCCAGCCAGGCCAAGGCATTGGGGCGGGGGTCAGCCCGCCAAGCGCGATTGCTCATGCTGTTAGATTTGAACTCGAGACTAAGCAGCCGCCCCGGGGAGGGGTGGAGGGGCAGGATGAAACTTTCTGCTTCACCTGTCTTGGAAGAATACGGATATTTTGGTTCATGCGCAAAGCGGCTCTTCTTGACCACCACCACCCGCCCTTGTCAAAGGCAGCAGCTGGTGGGTGGCGGGCGGGCGGGAGACGCATGGGAGACGGGGGTCCACGGAGGAGCAGGAGGGAGGCAAGTCTGGTGGGGCCGCACGCCGGCCCTCCTACGCCCGGGACTCCTTCTTGGCGTTGGGCTTGTTCCCCAGTATGGCGTCGATTTCCTGGATGACTTGAGGGGTCAGCTGGGTGAGGACCTGTCGGAGGAGGAAGAGGGGAGGGGGTTGTCAGCATGAAAAATGTGGTGCATGCCCTCCCCCACACCCCAGGGTCATATCTGTAATTGTTACGGCTGCCTTCTTGGGTGATTTGAGGTAGGGTCTCTTAAAATGTCACTGATGATGTTATCTAGTTTGGGTAAAGAAACGTCTGCAGGAAAACGACTAAGCACCAAGAGTACCCACGACAGGAAATAGGGAAGGGAGGAAGGGAGGAAGGAAGGAAGGAGAAGAGGGAGGGAGGAAGAGAAAGGACAAAAGGGAGTAAAAGAATTAGGGAGGGAGGGAGGAAAAAGGGAGGAATGAGTAAGGGAAGGAAGGAAAGATAAAGAGGGAGGAAAGGAGAGAAGGCAGATGGAAGGAAGGGAGGGAGGATAGAAAAGGGAGGAGGAACAGAAAGGGCAAGAGAGAGTAAAGGAATTAGGAAGGAAGGAAGCAAGCAAGCAAGCAAGCTTCCTCCCCCCCCCGGAACCCCCAAGGTTGCAGCCCCCTTACGTTGAATTTCTCTGTTGGGGGGTTGGGGGGGGGCTCCATGGATGGTTGGAAGCTACTGGTTCCCCCCCCCTCCCCAGCTTTTTAAACCAGTCTTCATTCAAACCACCTTGCTTGGTGGGAAAAACTACAGGTGAATTGAAAACATAGATAGCGGGGGGGGGGGGCTGCCCTCACCCAGAGCCTCCACCTTGATGGGGTTACATGCAGCCCCCTCCCCCACTGAGTGACTGGTCACCAGATCTCTGGCCTCCTCCTCTTTCCCTTCCCATCTCCACAAACCCCACTCCCTCCTAGCACTGATAGTGTTACCTAGCGGGGTCATAAAATGTCTGCAAAAAACTAGCAAGCTCAGAGAGCAGCAAGGATCTCACACTCCTCCTCCTCCTCCTCCTCCTGTCTGCAAACCCCACTCCCTTCTAGCACTGACGATGTTACTTAGTTGGGTCATGAAACATCTGCAAGAAAACTCAGCTGAGAGCACCAAAGACCTCACCGTCATCCTCCTCCTCCTCCTCCTTTTCACGCATACCACTCCCTCCTAGCATTGATAGTGTTACCTAGGTGGGTCACGAAATGTCTGCAAAAAACTACCAAGCTCAGAGAGCACCAAGGACCTCACCCTCCTCCTCCTCCTCCTCCTCCTCCTCCTCCTCCTCCTCCTCCTCCTCACCTGAATGGATCCCAGGTTCTCGATGAGCTGCTCAGCACTAGAGACCCCCAGGAGCACGGAACTGACCCCTTCTGAGCGAAGACACCAGGCTGTTGGGAAGATAGGATTCCCACCCCACCCCATCCCGAAATAGGTCAGAAAGGAACAAGTTTAGCCTCTTCTCCCCACCTTTCTAAAATTGGTGCTTGCGCGTGGGTGGGAGTGTGATCATTGCCTCTCTTCTCTGGTGCATTCAGGGACAGCTTTCTGCAGGTCCCCCCTCCCCGCTTGCTGTGAATCTGCTCCAGGGGCTGCCCTGATTTCTCAACGTGAGAGGGTCACAGCAAAAGCATCAGAAGCCGGGAAAAAATATGTTTCTGATATAATCTTATCTGTTCACACCTCATCTCGGAAGCTTTTTGGAATCACCATTCTGACCGATTTTCCACTTCTCTGGTCTGGTGGAAGGGACCTTGGAGGTCCTCTAGCCCAACCCCCTGCTCAAGCAGGAGACACTCCTTCTCCTTCTCCAAACAGCACTTGGGAGGGACCTTGGAGGTCCTCTAAGCAGGAGACACTCCTTCTCCTTCTCCAAATGGCACTTGGGAGGGACCTTGGAGGTCCTCTAGTCCAACCCCCTGCTCAAGCAGGAGACATTACACCGGGGGCAGTGTGTGTGTGTCAAACATCGTCATGTCGTCATCATGTGACATATTGGGCTGGGCCAGCCCGTGACGTATCCGACCTCACACCGTTTCAGACAAATGGGTGTCCGATCTCTTCTTCAAAATCTCCAGGGATGGAGCACTTGAAACTTCTGGTGGCAGGCATTTCCCCTGGTTCGTTGTCCTCCCTGTCAGGTAATTTCTCCCGAGCTCAAGGAGAGCCAAAATCCTTAGGGAGAGACGCGGACGCGGGGCTCGCTAGGTTAACAGCATGGAAGTTGTTTGCTACCGCCCGTGTTGGGATTTCCCCCACGCCCCCAATTTTCTGGTCTCCCCACCGTGCTGATTTCCTCATGGTCCCCCATCCATATAACCCACCAGCTGCCCCCAGCCCAGGAATTAAGAAACATCATCCCAACTTCTATCCCATGAGCTGTTGATTCTTCTCTCCATGAACAATCTGCCCCACTTCCTCTCTCCCAGGTTTATTATTACTCCTGTAGTTGTGACTACTCTGCACCAGAGCCGTGCGACCCCTTCAGTTTCAAGGAAGAAAGTCTTCAGAGCGTGCCACGCCCAAAATGCATCCCTGGCACCAGGGGTGAGATTCAAACACGTTAGCAACCGGTTCTCTGCCTGGTTGATGGGTGGCCGTGGCCATGGTGGGTGTGGCCTACTCGGCCTCCTGCACCACGGGTGGGGAGGGATTTTCGCCCTCCCCAGGCTCCGGAGACAATGAGAGGGCGAAAACGGCCTTCCCCCGGGGTCCGGAAGCCCTCCGGAGGCCAAAAACGGGCCCGTTTCCAGACTTCTAGAACTTCCGGGAGGTCCGTTTGTCCTCCTGCCAGAGCCTCAGGGGGGGCCTTGCACTTACTTGGCATCCAAAACAGGCCGAGTGGAGACTCCTCGGAGGGGAGGGGTGGGCGGGGCCATCCAATCCTTGCAAGTACTGGTTTGGTGAACCAGATGTAAAATTAGCATCCAGTTCGTCCGAACTGGTCTGAACCGCCTGAATCCCACCCCCTGCCTGGCTCCATCTCCCTAGACATTGTGGTTTAAGGAGCTGCAAAGAGCTGCTGATTCGATTCTGGGGACTGTATTTTTCATTCTGCTGTCCCCCAAAAAAGTCTAGAGGGACAGAACAACAGAGTTGGAAGGGACCTCGGAGGTCTTCTAGTCCAACCCCCTGCCCAAGCAGGAGACTCTCTACCATTTCAGACAAATGACTGTCCCGTCTCTTCTGAAAACCCCCCGATGTTGGAGCAACTGAAACTCATTGCAAAAGAATCCCAACACAACCGTTGAGAAACACAATGATCAAAATGGACGCGGAAGGGAATCCGTGTTCTGAGCCAGCTCCCCGAATACGACAAACCCTCTGAAGTGAAACTCAAAAGATTCCCTTACTAGGAATGCCGGCAGCCCTGGCAAAAAGTTTCTTTCTCACCGCAAGCTAACAAGTCTGTCCAGCTGGAAGATGAGTAGTTGTCTGCCACATCTATTTCTCTCCGCCCCCCTGCCTTTTATCCCCATAGCTGGGAGGGCTTCGCTAGCAGCAGTGGCTCTTCCATCCCAAGGACCGGCCCATAGATTTCCACTGTTCTCCTCTCTTCTGTCTTCTGCTCATCCACGTGTCAGGCACTGGACCCAGCTGTCCCTCCTCTTCCTCATCAGCCACCTCTGGACCTGGCGGCTGTTGACTCTCCATCTGAAGACTGACGGACAGCCCAGGCTCCGCCTCTGTCTCTCTGTCTCTCTGCCAGCTCCATTCCCTCTTCCCCCTCGGATGCTGACCCGGACTCCCACGCCGCCTCCTCCTCCTGTGATTTGGCTGCTGGAGGGGCTACCCTGAAAAAGCTAGGTCTGGGCCTCATTACGCACACAGAAGGTTTTGCCTGAATCCCCTGATAGGGAGGGACGACGCCTGCCTTAGGGCACTGTTACAAAAAGACACACACGCAGAGACATGCACACACACACACACACACACACACACACACACACCCTCCAGCGTCCTCACCAATAGCCAGCTGTGCCACGGTACAGCCCAGGCGTTCAGCGATGGGTTGCAATGCTTTCACCTTGCTTTGCTGCTTCTTCCCGTCTTCGCTCTGCAGCTTCTCCTTCAGCCACTGGTACCCCTGAAAGAGGAGGAGAGGGCCAAGACCGTCACCGAAGGTCCTCATGGACCAGCAAGCCATAAGCCTCAGCTCAGCCCACCGAGCATCGGTTTGGAGCAAAGTGCTCCCACCCTCCCTTTCAAGGACCTTCTACGTTAATGAATAAGTTGTGAGACTTGGAGCGATGATGAAGTCTCGGCCGAAGACTAAATTTGGGTTAGGGGGAAGGAGCGCTTAAGAGAGGTTTTCACAAGGTAGCACTTACCGCCGGCAAGACTAGCCAAAACGTTTAAAAACGCATCCGTTAAATGTTGGAAATGTACCGTATTTTTCGGAGTATAAGACGCACCAAGATTTTGAAGAGGCAAATTAAAAATAAAAGTTTTTGCACTCGGCAGACCTCCCAAAAATGGCCCGGTTTTTCCCCCCCAAAAAGGGCATGCATAGCCTTTAGGAGGCTTGTAGAGTGCTCCTGGGGCGGGGCGGCAAAAATAAGCAAAACAAGGCCCGTTTTTCGCCAAAATGGGTCCGTTTTTTGTCAAAAAAAAGAGGGCATGCAAAGCCTTTAGGAGGCTTATAGAGTGCTCCTGGGGGCTGGGTGGGGGGAAATTGAGCAAAAAACGGGCCTCTTTTTTGCTCATTTCTGCCCTCCCCAGCCCCCAGGGGCACTCTATAAGCCTCCTAAAGTCTATGCACGGCCATTTTAGTGAAGGGGGCGGGGTTTCGGGAGGCGAAAAATGCTGTGTTCAGTGTATAAGACGCACCCAGATTTTCAGCCTCTTTTTTGAGGGAAAAAGGTGCATTTTATACTCCAAAAAATACGGTAATCAATTTGGGGAACATACCACCACATGTGGTGGACATGTCCAAAAGCAAAAAAAATATCTGGACGAAAGCATCATAAGAATTATTATTTTTAGGCATCATCATTAATTAATTATTTTTCTTATGCCTTCCTAGGCATAATACCAGAAAAAAAAGGGGAATGTATATTTAATATTACATGTTTTGACAGTGGCAATAATTCGATTTGAGATTGTGCTGCATTTCGGCGGTCAAGAACAGTTGGGATCCTACCTTCATGGCTGCCCGGCAGTTCTCCGGCACGCATTCCTCATATTTTCCCGTGATGAGTCCACACGCCAGTGGAGACCAAGTTATGGCTCCTACACCTGAAGAAGGTAAATGGAGCAGGTGGGGTCAGGACGGACAGCAGTTCCTCTTCCTCCTCTCACTGAATTTTCAGGTATCACCCACAGCTTCCCTCAAACTTACTTTGACCTTAAAGCAAGGGACCTCTAGATCCTTCAAGCATCAGCTGATTGGGTGCTTAGCCCATTAACCTTAGGCGAATATACGCCACCTTCACTTCTGCAATGTCCTGTGTTTAGGAATCATGGTTTGTCTCTTAGTTAGGAAAACCCATAAAAACACAACTGAACTCCTTTTGTGTTCATCTCTAGGTCAATGTTTCCCAACTCTGACAACTGTAAGGTGGGTGGACTTCAACTCCCAGAATTCCCCAATCAACATGGAGGTCAATAACCTCAGCAACTTTTAAGATGGGTGGGCTTCAATTCCCAGAATTCCGCAGCCAGCTCTTTTTTTTTTTTACTTTGCTGAATGAAGTCAAGATATATTACGCTTACTGCATACCCACCGTCTATTAAGAAAGTTACCCTATGTGGCTGGCTGGGGAATTCTGGGAGTTGATGTCCACAAGTCTTAAAGTAGCCAAGATTGGAGACCCCTGTTTTAAGACTGGTGGATTTCAACTCCCAGAATTCCCCAGCCAGCCCTTTGTTTCACTTTGCTGAATGAAGTCAAGATATATTACTGCATACCCACCATCTGTTAAGAAAGTTACTCTACATGGCTGGCTGGGGAATTCTGGGAGTTGAAGTCCACAGGTCTTAAAGTGGCCAAGATTGGGGACCCCATATTTAAGACTTGTGGACTTTCAGAATTCCCCAGACAGCTCTCCCCCTCCCCAACTTGGCTGAAATCAAGGTATATTACGCTTCCTGCATACCCACCGTCTATTAAGAAAGTCACCCTACATGTCTGGCTGGGGAATTCTGGGAGTTGAAGTCCACCAGTCTTTAAAGTTGCCAAGTTAGAAAGCCACTGATCTTGGTCAAAGCAGGGTTGCAATGAATAGATGGAGAGGAGGGCAAGGAAGAACGTTATCATGCAGGAGGGGAAAATAGGGAGGGAGGGCTCCCTTCCTGAGACCCCCTCCCAAGCCCTCCTTCCTCCTTCCTTCATACCTATCTTGTGATACAACTCTGGAAGCTGGGTCTCCACCTTTTCTCTCTGGAACATATGATATTCCGCCTGTTCGCACACGGGAGGGATGAGGTTGAATTGCCGGGCCACCGAGTAGGCTTCCTACATTGCAGAGAAGAAAGGGGGGGGGGAGAAGAGATTGAGGAGTGGGGGAAAGAGAGGAACCAACTTCTATACTGTTTCCCCCCCCCAAAAAAAAATCGGAATTTACCATAATCTCCATGGCGCTCCAGCGAGAAGTCCCCCAGTACATGGCCATGCCTTGGTTGATCACGTACGTCATGGCTCGGACAATCTCTGGAGGGAAGAATGAAAATAGAAAGAGAGATCAGCCCTGAAGTACCTTCTCCCTCCGTTTCTTCCTCGCGTTTCAAAGATGGGGAGTCTTTCGTATTCAGAAAAAAAGTTGTGGCCCGCCAGCAGGAGAGAGCCGGACAGTGAGGAGGTTGGGGGAGGAACATGGGCCAGTCCTGGGGGGCTGAGGAAAGCTGAGACGAGGGCTCTGCATCAGAGGCCGAGAGGGAGCTAGACAGCAGCGAGGCAGAGGAACAGCTGGAGCCTGTTCCCAGTGCGCGCATGCGCAGAGCTGCCAGAAGACAAGAGAAAGCAGGGTCGACTTGGGAGTCAAACGACATCTGGGAGGTGATTGGCCCCTCCCACAGGAACGGGGAGGGGGCTTTTGCAGGAAACCCTTCCTTCGGTTGGTTCAAGAGTGGAAAGTTATATTTGGGACTATACGACTACACACGGCCCTGCCATGTGTTGGGAAACTAGCTCTCTGGCAGCTCGCCAAGCGAGATAAGGTTCGTGTGGATAAGCATTCCATGGAAAGACTGTTTGCTGACTTTGAATGAAAGGAACTCGGTCGTGGAAAACAAAAGTGGTTTCGCCGGGACCAAGACTCCGCTCCTTGCTTTTAAAGGAAGCCTGGCTCAGAATAAGAGGGAACAGTAGGTATTCACTTACTTTCCCTACCAGGTCACAAATGTGAGCGCGCTCCACACGTGGCCGGCCATCTGCAGCATGCGCTTTGGCTTGAAAAAGTGCAAAATAGAATGGCACAGAGCTGGGGCAGGCAGGGCGGAGTGGGCCCATGGCCCCACCCACGATTTCCATGACCCGTTTCTGTGAACCGGTCCGAACTGGTTGAATACCAGCTCTGGTTGGAAGGGACCTTGGAGGTCTTCTAGTCCAACCCCCTGCTCAAGCAGGAGACCAGCCTAGACTATTCCAGACAAGGGCCTGTCCAGTCTCTTCTTGAAAGCCTGCAGTGTCAGAGCACCCGCAACTTCTGGAGGCAGTGAGTTCCACTGACTAATTGTCCTCACTGTCAGGAAACGTCTCCTTAGTTCTAAGGTTGCTTCTCTCTTTGGTTAGTTTCCATCCGTTGCTTCTTGTCCTGCTTTCTGGGGCTTTGGAAAAATAGGTCGGACTTCAGCTTCCAGGAATCTTCAAGTTGCCAAGTTGGAAAAGACCCCGATAGGGATCTTAACTTTGATACTAATGTTAACATGCAGGCTGTGGATTTTGAAGGGAAGGGACAGCTTCAAAATCCACAGCCTGCATGTTAACATCAGTATCAAAGTTAAGTTACAAAACACAACCACGAATCCATCTTTATGTTTCCGAGCAACTTTTGTGGACTTCTCTACTTTTAGCAAACTCTAGGAAATTGGAAAACCAATAGGAGTGGGGAGGGAATGGGGATTTTGCAGTATCCTTCCCCTGGAGTGGGGAGGGAATGGAGATTTTGCAGTCTCCTTCCCCTGGAGTGGGGAGGGAATGGAGATTTTGCAGTCTCCTTCCCCTGGAGTGGGGAGGGAATGGGGATTTTGCAGTCTCCTTCCCCTGGAGTGGGGAGGGAATGGGGATTTTGCAGTTTCCTTCCCTAGGAGTGGGGAGGGAATGGGGATTTTGCAGTATCCTTCCCCAGGAGTGGGGAGGGAATGGGGATTTTGCAGTATCCTTCCCTTGCCACGCCCACCAAGTCATGCCACACCCATGTTGTCAAGCCACACACATGTGGGCAAGCCACCCGCGTGAGCAAAGGACATTCACGGCCAGCCGTGCGCTTGCGTTGACAGGATGCAGGTGAGCGAAGCAAGAGTGTGCTCACATTTGCGAACTGGTAGGGAAAGTAAGTGAATACCACCCCTGGGGTTGCTTCAACAAACCACAGTTTGGACAAACAAACCACGCACACACACACACACACACACACACACACAAACAAACACCTGAGTTTAATGCAAATAATGCATACGTCCATCCATTGCCACCTTAGATTTTCAATTTAGCACCACCTCGCTGAAAAATGGGCTAGAGGGTTATTTCTAAATCACTTTCCGTAAGGAATATTCATCACCACCTCTTTTTAATCATTTTTCCTTCAGGAAAATGGAGAAAGTGGAGGAGGAAGTGCGAAATACATTTCAAAGAAATCTTCGCAAAGAACATGGCAAAATGTAGGTGAGTCCACTATAAAAAAAAAAAGCACTGAGAATAAAAGGTTTGCGCTTAAACGCAGTCAGCAAAATGCCCTATAAAGCTGCCAATTCTTTTAACTCTCCCATTTTTAATCACTGCTTGATTTTAACCCTAAAATACAACAGGGTTATATTTTTTTTACTGATTTTTCATTTATTATTACCGGTAGTCCTCCACTTACAACCACAATGGAAGCCCAAATTACTGTCGCTAAGCATTTCTTAAGTGAATTTGGCGAGAGTGCTCTCCGCTGCTGTCGAGCGAATCCTTGCCGTTGCTAAGCGAGTCCCCCGCGGGTTAAGCGAATCTGGCTTCCCTATTGACCTCGGCTCGTCGGAAGGTCGCAAAAGGGGACCGCAGGACACTGCAACCGTCATAAATGTGAATCGGAGGCCAAGAATTTTGATTGCGTTATGCCAGTGGTGTCCAAACTTGGGAACTTTCAGACTTGTGGACTTCAACTCCCAGAATTCCCCAGCCAGCCGGCTGGGGAATTCTGAGAGTTGAAGTCCACAAGTCTTAAAGTTCCCAAGTTTGGACACCCCTGCGTTGTGCAGATACTTGACAAGGTCGTAAGTAACCGTAAAAAAAAAGGCTCGTAAGTCAGTTTTTTTCAGTGCCGCCGTAACTTGGAATGGTCACTAAGAGAGCTGTTGTAAGCGGAGGAGCAACTGTATTTATTTCACAAGAAGGTACCGTGTTTTCCCCGAAAATAAGACATAAAAAAATAAGATTTTCGGGGAGGTCTTATTTTCGGGGAAATAACGTTTTTTGCAATCAGGATTTCTGGATTATTGAAATAGTGGCCGAAACGATAAGACAGCAGCTAAACCGGAGGTGTCTCTTCTTGTCCTTGGCAGCACAAGCCACACACAACTTCGGATGGGGTGGGGAGGGACACAAAGCTTGCAACTACACACTACACACGTCTGCCTCCTATGCAGAAGTACGGCGAGAATGAAACCTAGAGGAGTAAGATGGAAGTAAGCCCCACTGAAGTCAGTTGGGTTTCCTCCTTGGGAAAACACCCAGAGGCTTTCTCTGCCCTGGTCCCTTTAAGAGGGGCGGACTTCAACTCCCAGAATTCCCCAGCAGCCCTCCTGGGAGTTGAAGTCCACCCGTCTTAAAGGGGACAAGATCGGTGAATTAAGTGAATTAAGGGGTTTAGAGACTAGGGCTGGTTAGAGTTAGGAGGCTACTATAGGCAGCAAAGAGGATTCAGGACAAGAAGAAAAGGCAGGAGACAAACTCTCCCATATCTAGTGTGTAGGCAGGCTGGGGAATTCTGGGAGTTGAAGTCCACCTGTCTTAAAAGGAGCCAAGATTGAGAAACAGTGAATTAAGGGGTTAGAGCAGGGGTCAGCAACCTTAAACACCCAAAGAGCCGCAAATGTCCTAACCGGAAGCTGGCCGGAAGTTCAATTCTGGAGCCGACGGGAAGTCCGGTTCCCCCACCATAGAGTCTCCTCCTAGCACGGCATCCTTTTTCCTCTACCTGTCCTACCCGAGAGCCCTATCAATGGTGGAGCCGCAGCAGAGGGATAAAAGAGCCACATGAGGCTCCGGAGCCGCAGGTTGCCAACCCCTGGGTTAGAGACTAGGGCTGGTTAGTATTAGGAGGCTATGATGGGCAGCCAAGAGGAGTTCTGGGTTCAAGACAAGAGGGAAAGGCAGGAGAGACCTCTCAAGCCAGATTCTACCGCAGGTAGTCCTCGACTTACGAAACAACGAAGCTAGTGAAACAGGAATAGGTTTGATTGCACCCACGTCTCCCATTTTGATTTTTTTGAATGCACCTTAAAGCCCTAATTATAGTACGAGGGTCTTCCTCAACACTGGACGTTTTTCAGAAGAGATTGGACAACCATTTGTCTGAAATGGTTTATGGGGTTGGACTAGAAGACCTCCAAGGTCCCTTCCAACTCTATTCTATTCTCTATTCTATTCTCTATTCTCTATTCTCTATTCTCTATTCTCTATTATTCTATATTCTATATTCTATATTCTATATTCTATATTCTATATTCTATTCTATTCATTCTATTCTATTTATTCTATTCTATTTATTCTATTCTATTCTATTCTATTCTATATTCTTCTATTCTATTCTCTATATTCTGAATCCTATTCTATTCTCTATTCTATTCCATTCCATATTTTCTATTCTATTTTATTCCATTCCATTCCATATTTTCTATTCTATTCTATTCCATATTTTCTACTGTATTCTATTCTATTCTATTCTTCCATTCCATCCCATCCATATTTTCTATTCTATTCTATTCTATTCTATTCTATTCTATTCTATTCTACTGTACTCTGCTCTGCTCTATTCCAGTTACCTTAGATTCAGCCTGAATTCAGATAGCAGACAAATAAATTAAAAAAAATTAAAAAAAGAAATCGGGCACTTTTTAAAATTGCTGTCTGGAATGTAAACCTAACACATTAAATCCGACCCATTGAATTTAACCCCTTTCGACTAAAGGTGGTGGGGAAAATCCACATTGAGAGGCAACCCCAAAAGACCCCCATCTAACTAGCCCTTCCTAAAACCTGGGGTCTCCTCACTGGAAGCGCGACAAGGACAATGAGGGTCACACAATTACCCCCCCACCCCGAAAATGTCATTCGCTCTTGGGGGGAAAATGCAGATTTAAAAGCCTCTGCAAACTTGTCTTCCACCAGCCTCTGCCCCTTTAAGACGGGTGGACTTCAACTCCCAGAATTCCCTAGCCGGCTATGAATTCTGGGAGCTGAAGTCCACCCATCTTAAAGGGGCAGAGGCCGAGAAAGACTGATCTATACACCTAACGTTGTAGGTGGTTTTTTGTTGGTGCCCCTCCCCTTTCTAAAGGCTTGAGAGGTCCGGGGTGCGAGAGACAACAGGAGAAGCAGGAAATTGGGGAGGGGGCTCACAGGGAGGGGGATCTATAGTACCTTCCAGCAAGAACACTCGGAAATTCAGGTCGCCCTCTGGAGGAAGGAGAAAACCAATGAGACGGGCTGGAGTTTTCAGAGCTAAGCCTGGTTGGCTGGGCACCAGAATTTGGGTCTGGGGGTGTCATATAGGCCCCTGGGGCAGCTCACCCCTTCCCCTGCACCCCCTCCCTAGAAAAAAAAGGGGGAACAGAGGCCGTTGCCTTCACTAGGGAAAAACATCTCCGCACATTAAGGGAGTCACGTCTGATTTGACGACCATTTCCCCGACGGTTGTTAAGCAAGTCGGGGCAGTTGTTAAGCGAACCGTACATTTTATGTTAAGCACATCTGGCTTCCGGCCCAGGAGGTCATAAATGGTGATGCCGGGACCTGTCGTTAGATACCAGCCCCCAAATTTCGATGACGTGGCCCTGGGGATGGTCGTTAAGTACGAGGACTGGTCATAAGTCGCAGATCTAGCCCCTTTTCCCTTTCTTCTTTCTTCCTTTGCCACGAAGCGCTTGGCTCTCCTATTTCTTATCTTTTTCCTGCATGTTATTCCCTTGAAAGAAAGCAGCGTCGAGGGGGACAGATGTGCAAGATGTGCTCAAGAAAAGTCAAGATGGCTGCCACTGTTGCCGCCATCTTGACTGGTTTTTTTTACTACCGCCCGCAAAATATTGTCTCTGGAATATTTGTTTAAACTCTGCCGAAGATCCAAAGTGTTCTATAATGACAGAGGAACGAGTGTGTGTGTGTGTGTCTGTGTGTGTGTGTGTGTGTGTGTGTGTATGCGCCTCTGTGTGTTGTCTGTTGTAGTTTTCCTAGAGCAGAGGTCTTCAAACTTGGCAACTTGAAGATTTATGGACTTCAACTCCCAGAATTCCCCAGCCAGTTCTTTTCTTCACTTTGCTGAAGTTGAGATATATTACGCTTACTGCATACCCACCGTCTATTAAGAAAGTTAACCTACGTGGCTGCCTGGGGCATTCTGGGAGTTGAAGTCCACAAGTCTTCAAGTCGTCAAGGTTGGAGATCCCACATTTAAGACTTGTGGACTTCAACTCTCAGATTTCCCCAACCAGCTCTTTTCCCCCCACTTTGCTGAAGTCAAGATATATTACATTTACTGCATACCCACCGTCTATTAAGAAAGTTACTCTACGCAGCTGGTTGGGGAATTCTGGGAATTGAAGTCCACCAGTCTTAAAAGTAGCCAAGTTTGGAGACCCCTGTCGTAGAGAGACACTCATTAAATGGTTTAAAAAATAAGAATAATTGTGGCGAGATTATCCTGGCAAGTGGTAAAAAGGTATTTTCTTCCGGGTAGACACGGGAGGCAGCTCTTACTCGAAATGGAAAGGCTGGGAAATTGGGGGTCCCTTAATCCTGACCCCTAAAGTTAGAGGGCGTGGGGGGGGAGAAGACGAGAAGAGAGGAAGCAAGCCCACCCACCTTCCATGGGGCTGTTAGCATCCATCCGGTTAGCGAAGACGATGTCCACGTATCCCAGCTGGAGTCTCTGCAGGGAGCCTTTTAGCCCTGGGAAATGGAAATGGGTGGGGGGTGGGGGGGGAAATGTGGAATTAGAAGTGCCAAAGTGGGAGGGCTGGGGATGATGGGAGCTGGGGGGGGGGTCATCATTGAGGAGCTTGTAGTCCATCCTTCCATCTATCCATTCGCTCTTCCACCTACCCATCCCTCCGTCCTTCTGTTCCTTAATCCGTCCTTCTACTCATCCTTCTTTCCTTCCATCCCTCCATCATTTCATCCATCCATCCCTTCCATCCACCCATTTTTCCGTACTTAAATCCATCCTTTCATCCATCTACTCACCCTCCCTTCCTTTCTCTCCCTTCTATTTATCTTCTCCCTCCTTCCCTTCCTCTTATATATTTTTCACCCTTCTTCCTTCTATTTCTCTTCTCCCTCCATATCTATTTTTCTCCTCCCTTCCTTTCTCTCCCTTCTATTTCTCTTCTCCCTCCCTCCCTTCCTCATATATTTTTCATCTTTCTTCCTTCTATTTCTTCTCCCTCCATATCTATTTTTCTCCTTCCTTCCTCTCCCTCCCTCATCTTTTTCCTTCCTTCCTTTCCCTCTCATCTTTTTTCCTTCCTTCCTTCCTCTCCCTCCCTCTTCTTTTTCCTTCCCTCCTTCTTCTCCCTTCTATTTCACTTCTCTCTTCCTCTTATCTATTTCCCTCCCTCTCTCTCCTACTTAAAGCTGATCCCGCTTTCCATGAATTGTCCCCCGTCTCCCCTCCCTTGAGACTCAGTTCCCATCCAGGCCTCAACCCTCCAGCCCCCTCCCCTCTTTCCCCATTCCCCTGCCACCCCCTTCTTACCCTCAATGATGTGTTTCCGGGACAAGCCCCTTTCGGTCTCCGCCCTTTGAAGAAAAGAAAAGAAAAAAAAAGAGGGTGAAAGGTCACCTCCAGGCCCAGCTGCCCCTCCCACCCACCCCCATTCCCCAAAGGGCAGTTAGATGGGTTTTTTTTGGGGGGGCACCCAAGATAAAAAGTCCTATGGGAGAGGGTGTCAGTTCCTGTTTTCCACAGCATCACAATAAAAAAAACCACAGCCCTATGCACATGCAGTGACATTTCCCCCCCCCCACCCCCCAAAGTGTCACCCTGCCGGGGAGGATGGTCCTTGTAGTCCAATGCCATCGGAAGCCACTTTGGAAAAGGCGACACTGAAGAAGGGGGGGGGGGATCTGATTTTCCTGCAATTCTGGGAGACTGGGGGTGGGGTATGTGTGGGGGTCCCTCCCTGCTTCCCACTGCACAGTGGAGCCCCCATTTCCTCCCAGTTTCCCCCTCGGGCCACTTACTGGCCTCCCCAGTAAATTTTGGTGGTGACCACGTAGCTGGAACGCCTGCAAAAGGAAAGCAAAAAAAAATAAGTCCAAGGGGGAAAAGTCGTCAGGCAGAAGCCCCCACAACCCCACAGCCAGAAATGCAGGCAGTCCTCGACTTACGACATTTCATTTAGCGACTGTTCGAAGTTACGTCCCGGAGAAAAGGGGACATAGGACTGTTTTTCACACACACACACACACACACACACACACACACACACACACACACACATACGGGGTCAAATGCCCGTGAGCGGAAACTCAAAGACAGTTGGCGACGGACTCGTATTTATGATGGTGGCCATTTCCGCCAAGCCAAGTCCAAGGGGGGGAGCTGGATTCGCTTAACGACCGCGTGACACGCTTAACAATGGCAGGGATTCGCTTAAGAGCGGTGGAAAAAGAAAGGTTGTGAAATGGAGCCTCTTAACGTCCGTCTCCCTTATCAGATAAGCGTCGAGCTCCATTGTGGTCGTAAATCGAGGACTAGCTGTATGCAATTTTGCAAAAGGTTTCACTGAAGGTAGGAAGAATGAAGGGGAATCCCCCTAAATTAGCCAAGGATCCAGATGCTGAGACTCCGCCCCCTTCGATGACCTCACAGCCCCACCCACTCTCAGCCTCTGCCCTTCCAGGAAAGGACCCAGCTGTCAATCAGGGTTATTTGGGGGGAGGGGGCATCATGGGTGCCAGCAGGGACCGAGGCGGGGTCTGTGTGTGCCTTACCTCCATCCTTTGCTCTTCAAGATATTCCCCAAAGTTTTCTCTGCTCTGGAAGAGAAAAAAGGTAGAAGGAAGGATATAGAAAAGAGGAAAGAAAGAAGGAAAGCCAATATAAAAGAGGAGGAGGAAAGAAAGAAGGGAGGGAGGGAGGAAGGAAAAAGAATGATGAGGCAGGGAGAGGGGGGAAAGGAAAGAAGTGAGGGAGGGAGAGGAAGGAAGGAAGGAATAAAACAGGGATCATCATGAGAAGAAGTGAGAGAGGGAAGGAAGGAAGGAAGGAAAAAAGGGATGATGAGGAAGGGAGGGGGAGAATGAGGGGAAAAGGGGGAAGGGAGGAAAGGAAGGGAGGGAGGGGAGAAGAGGAGTGACAGAGGGACGGAGGAAGAAGGAAGGAAAGAAGGAAGGGAGAGAGGGAGGGAGGAAAATGGATGATGAGGGAGGAAGAGGAGGCAAAGGAAAGAAGGGAGGGAGGGAAGGAGGGAAGGAAAAAAGGGATGATAATGAGGAAGGGAGAACACACACACACACAGAGTCCTCGGCATGGAAATATCATTCCACCCTCCTTTACAGCCCCCCTCATCGTTGATGCCCCCCTCCCCCTTTGCGCCCTCCCCTCTTGAGGGACGGGAGCTTTTCACGGCTGTAAGAATATCACTTGGTGGCCTCCCTACCTCCCAAGATGCTTGCTTCCTTGTTCAGCCACTGTGTTGGGAAATTGTGTGTTGCTTCCAGAAACAACAACAACAACAACAACAACACACACACACCAAGAAAGCCCTACATAATCTCTCTCTTCCCACCCCCACTATTGACTCCCACCATAACCCTGTCTTTCTGCCTAAGCAGGGGGCTGGACTAGATGACCTCCGGGGTGCCTTCCGACTCTTGTCTTAGTCAGGAGGAACTGGGATGGAGGCTCCTTTTCTGACAACCGATGTTATTCCGGGACAGAAGCCTTTGTGGGCAAAGGTGCTGCCGGCATCCTGATTTTGATTGTCGTTGTTGTCGTTGTTTTAGCACGACAAAGGAACACAATTCTCCTCTTACAACATGACGTTTTTGCAGCAATTGGGAAGCGGATGAAATGGCAATCCCATAATAAGCCTTCCAGTTGAGCGAGGCCCATTTGTGCATTGGTGTGTGCACGTGTGTGCAAGTGCACAATTTGTGTGTGTGTGTGTGTGTATGCCCTGTGGGCTACGATTTGTGCAAAGGCCCCGTCTGTCTGCTTGTCGCTGATGTGATTGTGTGCAGTTCAGCTCCACCTGAATTCACCCCTTCTAAATTTTCCATCATCCTTGGAAAAAAATATTTCTCTTTCTTTCTCTCTTTCTTCCTCTTTTTTCTCTCTCCTTCTTTCTTTCTCTTTTCTCCCTCTCTTTTTCTTTTTCTTTCTCTCTTTCTTTCTCTCTTTCTTCCTCTTTCTCTCTCATTTTCTTTCTTTTCTCTCTCTTTCTCTCTCATTTTCTTTCTCTATCTCTTTCTTTTTCTCCTTTCTCTTTCTTTTTTTCTCTCTTTTCACTCATTCTCTCCCACTTTCTCTTTCTCTGTCTTTTTCTTTCTTTCTATTCTTTCTCTCTCTTTTCTTTCTCTCTTTTCTTTCTCTCTCCCTTTCTCTCTTTCTCTTCTCTTTTTCTTTCTCTTCTTTCTTGATCTCTTTCTTCCTCTTTTTCTCTTTCTTTCACTCTCTTTCTCTCTTTTCTCTCTTTCTCTCCTTTCTTTTTCTCTTTCTCTCTTTTTCTTCCTTTCTCTCTTCTCTTTCTCTTCCTCTCTTCCTCTCTTCCTCTTTTTCTCTTTCTTTCTTTCTCTCTTTCTCTGTCTCCCTCCCTCTTTCATTCTCTCTTTTTTTCAGACACACACACACACACACACCGTTTGGACGGATCCCCAAATACAGAATGACAGAATCGTGTCACCGACTCTGAAACTGGCCTGATTCGAGAGGGAAACGCTCCCAGCCAATGCTTGGCTTGCGAAGCGACAGGCGAAGAGAAGAAAAAAACACACCAAGGGCCGTCTCATGGAAAGGAAGGACATCTCCAGCAGGGATAAAGCCTCTGGATTAGAACAGAGCGGTTAGAAGAGAAGAGGGCTCCTGAGCATGCAAGAAAAGCACCCCTTTCTCCCTGCAAAAAACGTCCCAGACTGTTTTCTGAGATTGGAAAAAAAAAAAAGACTCTCTCTGCAAAAGCACCCAATGAGGTTTCTGAGCATGGGAAAGAAAAGCGCCTTTCTCTCTCTGCAAAATGCTCGAGGGGGCCCCTGAGCGTAGAAAAGTGCCCTTTTTTCTCCCTGCGAAGAGGCCAAGAGAGTCTCTGAGCATGGACAAAGTGCCTTTTTCTCCCTGCAGCGGGCAAGAAAGTTTCTAAGCCTGGAAAAAGCCATTTCCCCCCCTCCGTGCACGGTGCATAAGTGGGCTCCTGGGCATAGAATTTCCCCCCTATCAGTGCAGAGTGCCTGCACAGCTGGGCAGCCTGTGAAATGCAGGGGGGGCTGTTTGATAGATCTGCCCTAATGCACAGAACAGCCACAGGGGGAGTTAAAAGATTTTGTCTTTTTTTTACTTTGATTATTCAATTGATAGGCTTGGCAGGACAGGCACAGAGTGGGGTTGGCGCCCAGGACGCCACGTGGGGGGCTGCGGTTGAGGTGACCCTTGGCCATGCCAACGAGAGCTAAGGGAACTTGGCAGCGGTAGGGCAGGGCCTAGACCAGTCATCGGCAACCTTGGCCTCTCAAAGAGCCACAAATGTTCTCACTGGAAGCCCCCCTGTTCAATTCTGGAGCCGACGGGAAGTCCGCTTCCCCCACCATAGTGCGGCGTCCATTTTCCTCTACCTGTCCTAACCGAAAGCCCTATCAATGGTGGAGCCGACCGGCGACAGGGAGCCACAGCAGAGGGATGAGAGAGCCACATGTGGCTCCGGAGCCGGAGTTTTGCTGATCCCTGGCCTAGACAATTCAATTCCTTTTGCAACGGAGAAATATTCCCTTTTCTTTCTGGATCAGGAGAGAACGCAGAACGCAGAATCCCAGGGCCGGAAGGGACCTCAGAGGTCCTCCAGTCCAACCCCCTATTCGATTCTGGGCAGAGCTTGCTGGACGGCAAACCACACAGCCTTACTGCCCCCAATCTCCCAATTAAAAGAGAATCTACGCCTGTTGAATCTCTTCCCGGCCCAGGTGACACAGCTGCAGCTCAGTCTGCAAACACTCTGGATCCTGTCCATCTGTCCCCCCCCCCCCCGTCCTCATTTTCCCCCCACCCCAAGAAAGCCAAGAGTGCGACAGCCCAACCTACTTGCCAGAAGCATAGACTTCGGCCGTGTCAAAGAGGTTGACCCCGTTTTCGTAAGCGATGGTGAGCACGTTTTCAGCCACCTAGAAGCAGAAAAAGAAAAGGGGGAGGGGTTTTTTGAGAAAAGAGGAAGGGGGCTTTTTAAATCTGAGAGGCTTCACTCTACACAGACACACACACCCCACACACAAAGCCTCTCTTGCACAGTTAGAAAAATCTGCCACCAACCGCTCAACTCCTGCCTGTTAATCAATCAGAAGAAAGGGGGGAAAAACCCTTAGAAACTTTTCTATCTATCTTGGCTTTCGGGGGGACACAAGTGTGCATGTGTGTGTGTGCATGCTAGGAAGAGGGGGTCTTTTCAATTTTGAGACTTGGAGAGGAAGCTGAGGTCAATCTACATCTCTTTTTAAAAAGGAAAGCTCGGAACTTTAAGATGTTTGGACTTCAACTCCCAGAATTCCCCAGCCAGCTCTTTCCCCCCCACTTTGCTGAAGTCAAGATATATTACGCTTCCTGCATACCCACCATCTATTAAGGAAGTTACCCTCCATCACTGATTGAGGAATTCTGGGAGTTGAAGTCCACACATCTTAAAGTGGCCAAAGTTGGAGACCCCTGATTTAAGACCTGTGGACTTCAACTCCCAGAATTCCCCAGCCAGCTCTCCCCCCCCCCCTGCTGAAGTCAAGATATATTACGCTTCCTGCATACCCACCATCTATTAAGAAAGTTACCCTATGCGCCTGGCTGGGGAATTCTGGGAGTTGAAGTCCTCAAGGCTTAAAGTGGCCAAGGTTGGAGACCCCTGATTTAAGACCTGTGAACTTCAACTTCCAGAATTCCCCAGCCAGCTCTCTTTTTTCCCCACTTTGCTGAAGTGAAGATATATTATGCTTACTGCATACCCACCGTCCATTAAGAAAGTTACGCTATGGGGCTGGCTGGGGAATTCTGGGAGTTGAAGTCCACCCATGTTAAACGTTGCCAGCTTTTGAGAAACACTGCTCCAGTCTGATATCGTGTCCGGTTCTGACACCCCATTTTAGGAAAATCAGAAGAAATTCAGCGAAGGGCGAGGAGAGGACCTGGAGTGTGTAGCCCACACAACTTTAATTTTTCTTAATTCCGTCAAATCAAAATAGATTCCTCCTGGGAATCTCCCTGCTGCAAGATCCCAACAAGGTAGACCAGAGTAAAAACCCCAATTTATAGAAACCAGGTTTTGTTTTTAATGGTCGTAGTTAAGGAATCTTGCACGACTGAATGCGCTGTATGGTTGTCGGAACGAGAGCTTCGCTGAGAGGGTTTTTTTCTCCTGTTATGTTCTTGGCTGGGACTGGAGACTCTCTCCTCTGTCCACTACCTTGGTGGCCAGATCTCCTTCCTGTCCTTTGGACCGTTACATCTTTCCTCCACAGTCACGAAATGAGTAGGCGGCAGAGGTGGGTTCCTACCGGTACGGTACGGTATGACTGAGTAGGTAGTATCTTGCCGGGCCACGCCCCCGAACTGGTTATATCAGCGGCGGCATCTTTTTTGCTTTTGCATGCGCAGAAGCAATTTTTAAATTACTGCGTATGCGCCCAAAGCGCGTCCCTGAGCGAACCGGCAGTAGAAGAAGCCAGAACCCACCCCTGGACTAAGCGGGCAAAGTTTGAGACTCACCTCATCAGAGATCTGGGATCCAAACGTCACCCAAGTACCTATGAGGGAAAAACAGGCTTTTGAAATAGGATGATCGATTGAGTCGCTTGCTCCTCCTGCTAAGATTAGCAACAGTCGGAAGGGGCTTCGGAGGTCCTCTAGTCCAACCCCCTGCTCAAGCAGGAGACCCTATATAGCAGTGATGGCTAACTGTTTTCTGCTCGTATGCCAAAATCGCGTTCACATGCATGAAAGCGCGCCCACGGCCACACCCATAATGCAATGCTCCCCCCCTCTGTGCATGCATGCGTGCGTGACCCCCCCTGCTCCCCCCATCCCCCTTGCACGTGCCCTCCCCCAGCACATATGCGTCACCCCCCCTCAAGCCCCTGCGACCAAAAATAAGTTGCGGGGTGTGTGCGCACCCTCCCACAACCCACTTTGTTCCACTGGTTAATTAATGGAATAAGAGATCGAAGAGAATTAGAAGGGACCTCGGCGGCTGGCTGGGGAATTCTAGAAATTGAAGTCCACAAGCCTTAAAGTTGCCACGGTTGGAGACCCCCTGATAGACCTTATAGTCTCCTTAACATTGAACCATCTGGTTACAGACTCCGTGGTGGACCAGGAATCCGATTGGCGAAGGAGGAAGCAACGAAGGAAGAAGCAACAAACACACCCAAGAAAGTTTCCCAAAATTGAGGGAACCTACCACCCTTCGGAAGTATTCTGCACCACCGAAGCCCACCCAACTCAGGGAAACTCACCGAGGCCAAGACAGGAGACGCGCAGACCAGACTTCCCAAGGTTCCTGAAACGGGGAAAAAAATGGGAAGGTGAAATTGGGGTGGGGGGAGCAACTATCAGTTAAGCCTTTGGGCCCTGGGGGTGGCAACGGGGGTCTGTGGAAATGGCTTTGGGAGGCAGGAAGAAGACCTGCCGATGAAGCAAGAGAAGAGGCAGCTGAGCCCTAAGAAGGAAGGTGGACGTGGCAAAAAAGAAGGCACCCTCCCAAGTCTCTTCAGCTGTAAAACTAAGAGGGGGGGAAACATACTTTCAGGAGTGATGTCAGTCTTGGGAGGGATAGGAAAAACGCCTGGAAGTACACATTCTACTTTATTGTAAGGTTACATTAGCCGAATCTTACAAGGCTCAAAATTCATCTTTCTCCCCCCCCCCCCTTTACAGTCTAAGACACTAGTGAGAGTGTCTTCCGAGATCGCTTCTTCCCATGTCCTCATTCCTTCTGTGGGCGCAGCTGCCTTTTACCTGCCTCTTGCCTCGTCTTCAGCTCTTCCTGTTCCACCCCCCTCCCAAGATCATTCGCACATGCCATTGCAGGTAGTTCTCAATTTACGACCACGATTGAGCCCCAAATTTCTGTTGCTAAAGGGAGTCATCTGTTAAGTGAATGTGGTCCTGTTTTTTTCTTGGCTTTTTATTCATTAAGTGAATCACTGCGGTTGCTACGTTAGTGACATGGTCGTTAAGTGAATCTGGCTTCCCCAATGGCCGTTGCTCCTCAGAAGGTCGCAAAAGGGGATCACGTGACCGCAGGACGCTGCAATGGTCATAAATACGAGTCAGTGGCCAAGCCTCTGAATTTTTATCACGTGACCTTGGGGTAGCCGCAAACGTCATAAGTGTGAAAATGATCCTAAGTCCCTTTTTTCAGTTATAACTTTCAATGGTCACTAAACGAACGGCCATAAGTCGAGGACTACCTATACAAGGTTCCTGCTTTCCGACGCGAGGTGTTCACCACCAACGGAACAATTGTGTTTCACGTACGCTTTCTTTGAAGTATAGCGTGCCCCCCCCCCATACACTATGCAACAGTGTTCTGGCGCTGCCCAGCATGCTGGGAGTTGTAGTCCAACACATTTAGAGGAGAAAATGCAGGCCAGAAAAACCCTCCAGGGGTGAGCAAGCCGCGTTTCCATCGCTGCTCCTTCTGGGCCGTGTTCCTCCCTGCTTAGTGCCCAGGGTGACTCTCTCTCTCTCTCTCTCTCACCCGTCGGATTAGGGAGTTACCCTTTTGAGCAATAACAAAGTTAAAAATAGATGGTTTGCGCTTTGGAGAAGCGAGTCACTCCCCGCTTCTAATTGCTGGGAGGAAAACAGGCCACGAACCACCCCAGTTTCATGTGGGCAGCTATTTCCAACAAATATTAATCCTCTGAAAAAGGGGGGGCGGACGACAACCCACAGACCACTGCTGGGGATTTAAATGTGGGCCCGAAATCCCATTTCTTCCCCCCCCCTCCTTGCTCTCTTCCGTCTTTAAGAGAAACGAGACGAGAGTTTGCAGGACGTTGAGCGAGTCTCAGCCTCTCGGTCGGATTTGGATCTCGCTGCCGGTTTCCGTGAAGCGACCGTCGTCTGCCCCATCTGCTGGACGTGGCCACCCCGCTCCCCACCCGGCCCAGAGCCCAACGTGGCCACCCGCGTCAAAAGTTTGTCCGCCCCGGATTTTAATCTGCCCGCCTGGATTAGCAACGTACCGCTAGGATTAGGATAAAATTGGGAAGGGGGTTTGGAAGAGAGCCAGATCCCAAGAAGGATCTGATTTGGGGGAGGGGGGAGCAAGAAGGAGTTGGATCTCCCAGCTGGGATGGTGGCTGGCCAGCCCCCAACCCCTCCCCCCAGGCCTGATTCGAACCCCCCCCCCTTATCCTCTGTTCTCCTGGCATGATGCCATCTGCCTCTTAATCCTTTTAGAGGTGCCCATCACGCCCCCCTCCTCTTCCTCACCGCATGCCAAGCGCCTCTCCTCCCCCTCCTCCTTTTCCTCACCCCAGTTGCACCTCTCGCAAACACACACACAGCACACAAGGACACAATCTCACCACACCTCTGCAGCCCGCAAAGCTTCCTTATGAATATTCTTTGGGGCACGCAGGGTGTTTTTTTTTTTCGGCGAAGGGAAATCTTTCCTTTGGAACGGAGCAGAAGGCAAACCTCGACCCTTTTAGAACACAAACACACACAAACACACCCACACCCTTCGCTGCCTCTTTCACAGGGCAGGCTGAAACTCAGTCCATCTGGATTTCATACCTGACCAGGTGGGAAAAAGTGTGTGTGTGTGGGGGGGGGGTTGTTTTCCACCAGCTGTCCAAGTCACACAACACTTTAGTGGAACAGTAGGGGGGTTTCCCACCCCCTCCCAGCCCCCTTCTTTTTACAAGGGGACCCCCAAAGTCTTGCATCATTCTTCCCCCCACGACTTCCCATCTGCAAGAACCCCAAATTTTTTTTCTGAAAAGGAGTCAATTAACTTTCGGGTTCATCCCCCATCGAACTTGAATTAAAATGGCAAAAATGAAGCAGGAGGGATTTGGGAAATTGGAGGGGAAGCTGGGAGGAATGTGGGGGGTTATTTTTTTGGGGGGGGGGCTTTGCAAGGACCCTTTGGGACTCCTGGATAATGTTTTCCCCTTCTGAAATATCCGTATGGGCTGCTTTGAGATCTGCTAGGCTGCATCTGGGAGGATTCACGTGGGTTTCTATTTTGGGGAGGGGGGGTTCGGCTCCCTCGACCCCCTTTTTAATGCCCTATTCTAGAAAGTACGAACCCCAGAATCTTGATGGTCACTCCATGACCCCGCTCTCCAAATTGTCAAGAAAATAAGAAACCACTTTCATTCATTCCTCGTCCCCTGTCCCCCCCCCGCCCTCTGACAAGAGGGGACACAACGCCCCTCCCTCTTTCCCTGCTGTCAAAGTGTCCCAGAAATCCGCTGGACTGGAACACAGCACCCGCCCGCCCCCCCTTTTACACATACTGGTTTCCATCTCCCCCCCCCCGAAAACGCATCGCTGCCAACCTCCGTCCCAGCAGACAATGGGACACCCCCTCCCCCAATCTTCCACTGCAATCTTCCGACTGCGTGGCTGATGGGATTTGTAGTCAGGCAGCATCCCCGGGCGACTGGCGCAACACGGCTCCCTTCTTCCCACTTTAAGGGCCCCCCAATGAGACTGCAAAAGCAGGTACTCAGCGGCCGATGGGATGTGTAGTCCTGCATCCCCTTGGGGAGGGGCTCTTCAGCACAGTCCCATCCCTCCCCCCTCACTTCTCTCCCTCCCTCCCCCCCCCCCGATCAATTTTCTCCCCGCAATCCGCTCCTCCCCCTGGACCTTAGTCCGTGCAACCTTCAGCAACACCAGCCGGTGGTGAAGTCCTGCACGGCCAATGGGCTTTGTAGTCCGCTACCCTTGGGGAGGGGTGTTCCCTTGGGGAGTGGGGGGGTCATTACACCTTGACCCCCACCCTGATGTAATCAGCCCCCCCCCCGTCCCCACAGGCACAGACTCCAAGCTTCAGCATCACCGGCTGCTGGTCAAGTCCTGCGTGGCCGATGGGCTTTGTAGTCCGGCCCCTCTGGGGAGGGATGTTCCCCAGCCTGCTCTAATCAACCCCCCTCCCTCCCCCCAAGAACAGACTCCAACCTTCAGCATCAATGACCCCTGGTCAAGTCCTGCGTGGCCAATGGGTTTTGTAGTCTGGCACTCTTGGGGAGGGGTGTTCCCTTGGGGAGGGGGCAGCTCATTACATGTAATCAGCCCCCGCTCCCCACAAACAGACCCCAAACTTCAGCATCACCAGCCGCTGGTCAAGCACTGCGTGGCCAATGGGCTTTGTAGTCCTTGGGGAGAGGTGTTCCCCAGCTCGACCGTCCCCCTGCCCACCCTAATCAACCCCCTCCGCCCCACAAGAACAGACTTCAACCTTTAGCATCACCGGCTGCTGGTCAAGCTCTGCCCAGCCGATAGGTTTTGTAGTCCAGCACCCTTGGGGAGGGATGTTCCCCAGCTTCACACTCCCCCGCCCGCCCTAATCAACCCCCCTCTCCCTCCACAAGCACAGATTTCAACCTTCAGCATCACTTGTCAAGTCCTGAGCGGCCAATGGGCTTTGTAGTCCGGCACTCTTGGGGAGGGGTGTTTCCCAGTTCCATCCTCCCCCCTGCTGTAATGAGCCCCCCCACCCCTCACAAGCACAGACTTCAACCTTCAGCATCACCTGCCGCTGGTCGAGTCCCGCGCGGGCGATGGGCTTTGTAGTCCGGCTCCCCCTCCTCCCAGCCCCTGAAGCCCGCTTACCGATAGTTCATGCCGGTGGCTCGTCCGGTGGACTCCCGCAGGAGGAAGGCGAGCTGGTGGGGCAGGGTTTGCCCGGACGCCCGGACGCCCCCCGCCAGCCGGGTCCCCTTGCCCGGGGCTTGGAAAGCGCCGTTGTTCCCCTGGCCGGGACCCCCGCCCGCCGTGCCCGCCGCCCGCCCGCCGCCCCCGCACAGTCGGTCATCGCTGCTGCGGCTCCGCAGGTTCTGCTCGGTGCAAGCGATGGAGATCTGCATGGTCGGCTCCGGAGCCGGGCAGAAGGAGCCGCAAAACTAGCCCGGCTCTGGGCTCTGGCGGGCCCCCACGGAGCGGCACGGGACGGAGCCCTGGCAGCCGCTGCCGCGCTTCGGGATGCCGGGCGCCCCCCGCCCGCGCTGCGCCTCCGACCAGCCTCATTTGCATCCCGGCTCCGCCCACAGTGTGTGTGGGGGAAAGACAAGATAAGCTGTTGGGGGGGGGGGGAGGACCAGAGGGCGCTGATCCCGACCAGCAGTTGCTGCGAGGACTCAAAGACCCCCCCGACCCACATCTGGACTTTGAATGGATGGATGGATGGATGGAGAGGGAGGGGGGAGGGAGGGGCAAGACCTGGGAGTGGGCGCGCAGGGGGAGAACAGCTGTGGGAACCCCCCCCTCTTCCAAAAAGGGGAAGGGGACACACACACACAGAGAGAGAGAGAGACATCAATTCCATCCCCCCTTTCTTGGAAAATCCACCGGATTGCAAGTTATACGCACATCTGGGGAAGGGTGGGGGGGTGGGGAACAGGCATTTCTGGGGAGGGGGAGAAAAAGGATTAAGTGGGTGGTGCGTGGAGAAGATGAAGGGGGGGGGGAGGACGGCTCTCTAAGCGCAGGATTGGAATCGCGAGTCTGCGCTGCCCTCTGTTGGCGGCCGGTGGGAAGGGCTGCACCGTCCCTGCTCCCCCCTCCCCTCTTCCTTCTGGGGGGGGGTCTCCTTCCTCCTTCCCAAGTAAAAGGGGGTGATTCCCCCATATCCCTCCCCCTTTCACTCCTGAGTCCCTCCCTCTCTTCAACTGCGGAGGGCATCCTTGGCAGGGAAGGTGAGAGTATTTTTTTCAGGTCCAGATCCCCCCGCCCAGGTGGGCAATTGAGCAGAGAGACCCCCCTGTTTGAGGGTCATACCCCGCCCACTGCCCCGTGCAGGATAAGGGCGGAGGAGGAAGCCTCACATACAGGTGAAAAGGGAGAGCTTTAAAGGTAAAGGTTCCCCTCACACAGGTGTGCTAGTCGTTCCCGACTCTAGGGGGCAGTGCTCATTTCCTTTTCAAAGCCCAAGAGCCGGCGCTGTCCGAAGACGTCTCCGTGGTCATGTGGCCGACATAACTCAACGCCAAAGGCGCACGGAACACTGTGACCTTCCCACCAAAGGTGGTCCCTATTTTTCTCCTTGCATTTTTTACCTGCTTTCGAACGGCTAGGTTGGCAGAAGCTGGGACAAGTCATGGGAGCTCACTCCGTTACACGGCGCTAGGGATTCGAACCGCCGAACGGCTGATCTTTCTGATCGACAAGCTCAACGTCTTAGCCCCTGAGCCACCACGCCGCTCTAGAGAAAGCTTTTCCTGTTCCATTTTCAGCCTGAATCTCAGTTGCTCAAAAATAGCACACGCTTCAATGGGTGTGTGAGTTTGTGTGTGTGAGTCTGTGTGTGTGTTGTGTGTCTATGTGTTGTGTATGGGCAGGTGGAGGACAAAATATACAAGGAAGTAATCCTTGACTTACCAACAGTTCATTTAGTGAACGTTCAAAGTTACGATGGCACTGAAAAAAGCGATTTAGGACTGTTTGTCACACTTAACGACCGTTGCGGCGTCCTTGCGGTCACAGGATCAAAATTCAGACGCTTGGCAAAGGAATCGCATTGATGACGTTTGCTGTGTCCCAACATCAGGTGATCCCCTTTTTGTGACTTTCTGACAAAGTCAAGGGGGAAAGCCACTCACCAGGAGACAGTGAGTTCTAGTCCCACTATAGGCACAAAAAATGGCTGGGTGACTTTGGGCCAATCACCTGGTGACAGTGAGTTCTAGCCCCACCTTAGACACGCAAGCCAACTGGGTGACTTGGGGCCAGTCCCTCCCTCTCTCTCTTTTGGCCCAGCCCACCTCACTGGGTTGTCGTTGTGGGGGAAATCGGTGGAGGAACTCCTGTCTTATGTCCGCTGCCTTGATTCACTTGTCAGAACTCATCTAAAGTCAGGATCGAAATAAAAGCAGAATTTAAAAACCGCCGCATCGGCGAATCCGCCAGCGACAGAGCGCCTGCTTAAAACCCAGACCCAACGGGGCCTTTTCCTCGCTCCATGGCACTGCTTGCCTTGATCCCCCCCCGAAGGAAGTTGCCTTCCCTGGTCACAACTCAGTGGGAAAAAAGAGAGTTGTAGCTCCATTAGGCGCCTTGATTAAGCTTTGCAAAGGGAGCCAACGGCTCCCCGGGGACAGCTAAAGCGGGAATTAAACTTTCCCTCCTCTGGAAAATAAATGACTCCGCTTAATCACTCGTCTGGAAGAATTCCCCTCCGCTCGGCTTTCGGAAATGAAAAACAGCAGACCCATGGGGGGGGGGGGGTGTCTCTGGGTGGCCTAATCAGCCTAATCCTTTCCCTGCTCTTAATGAAATCAAATCGGGAAATGGGTCCTTAAGGACGGGAAACGGGGCTGCCAGAAGTCCCCGCATCCCACTCATTTCCTCCAACACCCCCACCCCCCCAAATGGCATGAAAAGAACAGAGGCCGGATCTGAATAGAAGAGAGGAGAGGAGAGGGGATAGGAGAGGAGAGAATAGAATAATAGAGTTGGAAGGGACTTTGGAGGTCTTCTAGTCCAACCCCCTGCAGAATAGAAGAGAATAGAATAGAAGATAGAAGTGGGGATAGGATAGGATAGAAAATAAGGATAGGATAGGGTAGAATAGAATAGAATAATAATTGGAAGGGACTTTGGAGGTCTTCTAGTCCAACCCCCTGCAGAATAGAAGAGAAGATAGAAGAGGAGAAGAGGGGATAGGATAGAAAATAAGGATAGGATAGGATAGCATAGAATAGAATAACAGAGTTGGAAGGGACTTTGGAGGTCTTCTAGTCCAATCCCCTGTAGAATAGAATAGAATGGAAGATGGAAGACGAAAGGAGAGGAGATGAAGGGATAGGATGGAAGAGAAGAGAAGAAAAGAACAGAGAAAAGAGGAGAGGAGAGGAAAAGAGGGGATAGGATAGGATAGAAAATAAGGAAAGGATAGGATAGAATAGAATAACAGAGTTGGAAGGGACCTTGAAGGTCATTTAGTCCAGCCCCCTGCTCAGGTAGGAGACCCTACCCCATTCCAGACAAAGGGCTGCCCAATCTCTTCTTCAAAACCTCCAGTGATGGAGCACCCACTACTCCTGGTGGCAAGCTGTTCCCCTGGTTAACTGGTCCAAGACATTTCAAAACTTTTTGGCTCTATTGGCATGGAGGCGGACTCAAGAGCTAAAGGCTGAGTGAAGCCTGTGATCCAAACATAAGTCTAACACACACACACACACACACACACACACACACACACACCCCTGTGCCTACAGGTGACTCCTCCCGCCCTTGGACCTCTTGGGAGGGTTCAGGGTTGCCACATAGCAATGGGAGGGGGGAAATAGATGGTATTTTGTAGCCAAAACAAGGAAGTTTTCTTGTGGGAACCAAGGTCATTCTCACAGGTGGCTGGCCAGAAGAGGAGCCGGTAACTCAGCAACCAGTCAGCACCTGGATTGGACAGCGTGACCCGTGATTGGAGGGGAAGGAGGAGACTCGATTCCCCATAGATGGCCATGTGAAATGGCCACCGATAGCTGCTTGCGCCCCGCAGCGCAGACCCCGAATTTCACGCAACGCTCCCCTCTTTGGGAATCCGTTCGACCCCGGCTCTCCCCAGTGTACGTCCCCCTCCCCTAAACCACGCCCCAAGCCCCTTCCTCACTTCCCCAAAGCTTCCTTTCCTGAACGGGAATGAATGAATATTCAGGCCAGTCCGTGGGAGATTAATTCAGGCGGCCTTTCCAAATCGGAGCCGGCCTTCCCGGGATTTTAATCTGTCCGGTTAAGCCTCTTTCCCTGGCTTTTGGGATGCAACGGAAGCTGGAGAAGGACGCCGCGTGAATTTCCACACACACCCCGCCCGCCACGACTGTTTGCCTGCCTTTTGCAGTCCTCGGATCGCAGGTTGACGGAGTCCCACGGCAGAGGACAAATCCGGATTATCGGCCGGACGGACCGTTTGGGTGTCGCCAAGGCCATTGGTTGCCAGCCTTTGGATTGGGAGCAGACACAGCTGTCAGACGCATGTGTGAATCACACAGGCTGTTCACACACACACAGCCTGTGCTTGTCAACCTTGGCAAGTTGGAGATGGGCGGACTTCAATTCCCAGAATTCCCCAGCCAGCGTATGTAGCAGGCACCTCTCTGTGATGGCCCAGGGCACGACAGCGCTCTGTCCTAGGCTTCCCAAGAGCACGAAACCGACCCCTCGTCCCGATAAAACCCCTTTTATTTAGATTAAAGGGAATGCCTCTCCAGCAAAGTCCCGGCCAATAGTCTTTCATGAGATTTCACCACTACGGACCTTGATCAGGCTTGGAGAGCGGCCAGGCCGATATCTTCTAAACTCCACGCTGTAGCAGCAATTCCTTGGCAAGAAGTCAGCAGCAGTTCTTCACCCGAATGAATGGAACGAATGGCCTCCTGCAAACTCCACTCCCCTGTCGCTCCTCTTTTATTTCTTCTGGGAGGGACCATTCGCCGTCCACCTGTGGCTTTACTCCCGAGTCGATCCCTGTTCTTTAGCTGTTCCCTTCTCCTGGCAACTCTGCACATGAGCACACTGGGAACAGGCTCCAGCTGTTCTTCTGCCTCACTGATGTCCGATTCCGAAGGCAGTTGATAACTGTCGGACGGGCCTGGCTCCATCTCTGCCTCCGACACAGAGCCCTCCTCCGAGCCTCCCCAGTTCCTCCCCAACCTCCTCACTCTCCGAATCTGCCGCCAGCTCCACTGGCGGGCCAGAACAATCACAAAGGCAGCACAGATAGTCTCCCTCCAAGGTTAGAGGATGCAATCCATCTTTAGCAGGCCTCCCCATCTTTCTAGTCCCTATGGGCCCTCCGCGACTTAACAACCATTCGTTTTAACCACTGTTTGAAGTGACGACGGCCCTGAAAAAGGTGATTTGTAACCGGTCCTCGTGTTTACGACCGTTACAACATCCTTTCATGCCATCAAAACTCAGGTGCCTGCACCGTTTCTGACCGATGGCAGTCCAGTCTTTTCTTGAAAGCTTCCATTGATGAAGCTCCCACAATTTCTGAATAACAGTATAATAACAGAGCTGGAAGGGACCTTGGAGGTCATCTAGTTCAACCCCCCCTACGCCCAAGCAGGAGACCCTACGCCATTTCTGACAGAGGGCAGTCCAGTCTCTTCTGGAAAGCTTCCAGGGATGAAGCTCCCACAACTTCTGACCAAACAGCATCGTGGCTTGAAAGGAAACTTGGTTTGTCTTGAGAGAATGTTGGCTTGTCACTGTCAAAGCCTGAATGAATTTGAACCATGCCCCATGCTGGTTCCCTCCCCCTTTCTTTAAAAAATGCCTTTGCGTTTCTGTTGCTGCTGAATTCACAAGGTCGTCTGATTCGTTGTGCGATTGTCGTTACTTATTTCTTGCAAGCTCCTTTTTTTGTGGCAACTGCTGAACGGGTTTTTTAACTCTTGCAATTTCTCCTCTTGTATCTTCAGACATATAACTCTTCAAGGTTACCCAAATAACGGCCTCCATTTATTTCAATCATACAGAAATTAGAAGAGAAGAGAATTCAGAATTAGAAGAGAAGGGAGTAGAATTCAGGGGGGGGAAAGCCTGCCCCTACATTTGGTTGGAAATGTCGTCGTCCAAATTAATAGTTTGCAGGCGAAGGCTGAGATTTCTAAGTCTTGTTTGCCTTCTCAACGTATATTACTTGTTGATTCCTCGCTATATCTATCCACTTATCCCCCCTCTCATCTGTCTGTCTGATCTATCTCTGTCTCTCTATTCATCGATCCATCCTCTCTTTCTCATCTCTCTATCCACCCATC